>NC_089849.1:2375278-2675278 GCF_035609145.1 Eleutherodactylus coqui | reverse complement strand
TCTTGTACAAAGGGAGGAATACGTGGGAATTTTAGCCGTGCGTTGTGACGGCTGACGGCTCCGGATACTGTTGAGGTCTTTGGTCACTGAATATAATCGTCAGTCTCTGTATAGTTAAATGTCCTGTCCAAACTGTGTTCAGGGAGTGTTGTTGGGGATTACAAGTGGAGGGTGGGCTGTTGCTAAGGTAGGTGAGCCATATACCTTGAGCCGTTGTGGGTATTCTCCAGTAATCCCGTCTGTACCGTTTGTTCGGTGTTATAGAATTAATGTGCATTGTGATCTGAGTGGGAAAGAGGGGTTATATTGGAAGGATTTGAAGAAAGCAGATTTTACAAGAGGAACATTACTGTGTCCAGAAACTTCGGATAGGATAGACTTGGTAGGTAGGATAGAGTTGAGCAGATTGAGAAGGTCAGGCATAGACGCAGGTGGTTTAAAAAATGGGGAACAAAGTGAGCAAGGACAAAGGTCATAGAGCTTGTGATTTGGTTGCTGAAAGGGAGGGAGCAGAGTTTGCTGAACAATGGGAGAGGATCAGAAAAGTTGCAGGATGGGAGAAGATTAGGGGTGGTAGATTACAGCCAGAACAATGGAGGAAAGTTTTGAAGGGCAGATAGGGGGGTGCTGCAGTCTGCTGAGGCATGGTATAGAGTAGCAAAAGGGATACACAAGCAGAGTTGGGTGGAGGAGGAGGTGAAGGAGGGGGGGATGTGTATTACTTGTATCATTAACAGTGTAATGCCTTTGTGTCCACTATACCCCCTCCCTATGATGGTGGCCATTCCTGCTGGACTTGCCTTGTTTGTAATGTTCAAAATCCCACATGGCGTGAGGTCTGCAGTAATTGTGGGGCGCCCCGCCCCTACCGTGATGTTACTTCTTCCTTTGTGTCCACTTCTAGTGTCGGTAACATCACTTCCGGTCCCTCCCCATCAGGGACAGGGACAGGGACAGGACCTGGCCCCGCCCCTTCTTCCTCTGGCAGCCATCTTGCCTCACCCGGCCCTGCCCCTTCCTCTGGCAGCCATCTTGCCTCACCTGGCCCCGCCCCTTCCTCCGGCAGCCATCTTGCCTCACCCGGCCCTGCCCCTTCCTCTGGCAGCCATCTTGCCTCACCTGGCCCCGCCCCTTCCTCCGGCAGCCATCTTGCCTCACCTGGCCCCGCCCCTTCCTCCGGCAGCCATCTTGCCTCCACTGGCCCCGCCCCTTCCTCCGGCGGCCATCTTGCTACACCCGGGAATCCTAATTCTCTGACATCCCTGTATCCAGTGCTGCATGCAGATGGCTCTTTTCATGTGCCATCCAACACTGTGCCTCTATCCCTAGAAGGCACTGTAGAACAAGCTAACCAGTTCAATTCTGGCAGCCTTCCCCTCATGATGTTAGGGGAAGATGGTTCCCCGAGCGTTGCCCCTGGCTACGGACTCCATCCATGGGCAGATCCATCCCCCGCTAGTGCCAATGTAGCCCGTAGCCTCCTGGGGGAGTTCCAAGGAGTACAGAGAGATATCCGAAGTGCGCAGGACCGCCTTGAATACTTCATTAACGCAAGTGGAGACCAGCGGGCCCGAATGCCAGGGCCCGCACGTTTAGCCCACAGCCAACAGCCTCCCAAGTCCGCAGGAGTCTGGCTTCCAGCCGACGCTCCTGTGTTGTACGTTTCTTTTACTCCCACTCAGGCGTCTACCCTTAACACCAGTCTCCCTGACCCGGAGAGACAGCCGATGCCTTTTTACAGGAGACTGGTGCAGATTCAGAAGAATTTTAGTGCTACCTGGAAGGACCTCCAAGCCCTTACTGAAGTTAAAGCAGGAGACACCTACAGGCCAGTGATTGAAAAGCACCTGGACCCACTGAAGGTGGAGAGCGACGTTACATATGAATCCGGTATCCAGTTCTGTGAACAGATCAAGGTGTGGGCCCAGGATCGTCTTGCAGATCAAGCGACCACCATCCAAGACGTCACCCAGGAAAAGGGGGAATCTGTGGAGAAGTACCACACTCGCCTGATACAGTTGTTTAATGACCTAGGCTTCTCCACGCAAACCAAAGCGCATGCCCAAATGCTTTCATCTGCCTTTGTGTCAGGACTTCGTGAACCCATACGGAAAGGCCTCATCACATCTCGTCCGGAATACAAGACATTGTCCATGGATACGCTGTTACTGGTAGCAAAGGGGCTAGAAGGAAAAGGACACACACTTGCAATGCTGGCAGAGGACCCATCCCTGCAGAGATTTCGGGTGCCACAGCCTGGACAACAAGATCTGCGTGCATGCTACAATTGTGGTCGCCCTGGACACCTCCGCCGTGACTGCCGCGCTCCAAGAAGGCGACGTTCCGGCCAAAGTACCAAAGAGCAACTTCCTCCCCCACCTCCTCCAGCCACTGACCTTCTACAATAGGACAGTGGCAAGCCTGCGTCCATTATGGCCATGTCTCAGCGGGATACCAACATTGATCTGCCGGGTCCACAAGCCCAGGTTACCCTCTCCGTTGCAGGCCGTCCCACTACCTTCCTCCTGGACACAGGTGTAGCCAGAAGTGTGATTAAGGAAGCGGATTTCCCTTTCAAGACCCTGCTGGACAATGTCGAAATCTTGACCATGGGCATAGAAGGACGTCCTACCTCTCACCGCCTTTCAAAACCCCTACGGATTGGCTCTCTCCCTAATGTGTTAGCACGGTTTGTGATCCACAAGACATCTCCGCTAAACCTGCTGGGAGCAGACCTGCTATCCAAGCTACAAGCCACCATCACTTATACCGAGGATGGAGGAATAAAGGTATCATCGCCTTTGTCGGAAGAAGATACGATGATTCTGGCATCAGAACCTTTACTCCTTGCAGTCAGCACGGAAAACCCTAATACAGTGCCGGCCGATGTCCTCCAGCGAATTCCAGATAAACTGTGGTCCAAAGGCCCGGAAGACATCGGTAAACTCCGAGTGCCACCCGTGGTAGTTAAACTGAAACCTGGAGCCAGCCTACCACGTCGGCCGCAGTATCCACTCAAGATTGCCGTCTCACAGGCTATCGCAGGGCAAGTGAAGGCACTCTTGGAAAATGGGGCACTCATACCCTGTGAATCTCCCTGCAACACCCCGTTGTTTCCAGTAAAGAAGAAGACACCCAAGGGGATGCCGGTGAAATACCGTATGGTGCAGGACTTCCGAGCAGTGAACGAGGCCACCATTTTGGACACACCCCTTGTGCCTAACCCACATACCCTGTTGGCGGGGGTACCGCCCACCGCCACATACTTCACAGTCGTGGATTTTGCAAATGCCTTCTTCAGCATTCCGTTGGACCCGTCCTGCCAATTTCTCTTCGCCTTCACCCATGATGGCCGGCAATATACATGGACCGTGATGCCTCAGGGGGCCCAGAATTCTCCAAGTCAGTTCGCGAAAGCCATTGCATCTATCCTCGCACCATGGCAATCTGAACACACTACGGTGGTACTCCTACAATATGTTGATGACCTCTTGCTGTGCGCTGATGACCTCCCCACAGCTGAGGCGGCGTCGGAAAGCCTGCTTTACTTCCTGGCCGATCAAGGTTGCAAAGCATCTCTATCCAAGCTCCAGTGGTGCTCCACTTCGGTGGTTTTCCTTGGTCACTGCATCACGCAGGGGGCCAGGCACCTCACCCACGAACGGATACTGGCAGTCCAGAGGATACAAGTGCCAAACTCCGCGCGGGCATTACAGGTTTTCCTTGGCCTAATCTCCTACTGCAGATCATGGATCCCAGAAGCCTCTCTACTGATGCAACCTCTGTACGATGCTTTAAAGACGGATCCATTTCTCCTAGGACCAGAGGCGCTTGAAAGTTTCTATCTTTTGAAGACAGCCATCTCCACAGCCCCTGCATTGGGCCTGCCGGACTATAACAAGGACTTCCACCTTTTTGTCAGCGAACGGCAGGGACATGCGACGGGTGTCCTTGCCCAATCTCACGGCCCCAGAATGAGGCCAGTTGGCTACTACTCTGCACAGCTAGACACAGTAGCCCGAGGAGGGCCCTCCTGCCTAAGGGCCGTTTTTGCTGCTCAGGTCCTGTTGGACAAAACCTCGGACCTTGTTTTGGGACACGCTTTGATCGTTCAAGCTCCTCATGACATCACGGCCATCCTCAATCAAACGCAACCAAAACATCTTTCGGCAGCAAGACACCTCAGACTGCAATGTTCGCTCCTCCTTCCGGATAATGTGACTCTACGCCGATGCCATATACTCAACCCCTCCACTCTCCTCCCACTTCCTGAGGGGGGTGTAGAGTCAGAAGAGGAAAAAGAAACAAATGATCCGGGGGTGCCCGAACATGATTGCTTTGAGCTCATGAAACAACAAACCTCACACCTACCTACTGTCCTAGATACCCCACTGCAGAATCCCGAACTTACAATTTTTATTGACGGTTCCAGGTACGCGGACAGCAAGGGAAGGTTTCACACGGGGTATGCGATCACTACGGAAGACACCATCCTCCAAGCTCAGAGACTGCCTTCAACGATGTCTGCACAAGAAGCAGAACTGCAAGCCCTGATTTCAGCCTGTAAATTGGCCAAAGGGAAGACTGCAAATATCTACACGGACTCCAGGTATGCTCTTGGAGTGGCACACGACTTTGGACTAATATGGAAAACCAGGGGATTCCTGACGACAGCTGGTACTCCAGTGAAACATCATGAGGCTATCGGAGAACTGATGGATGCGCTACTTCTACCTACCCAAGTGGCTGTGCTGAAAGTCAAGGCTCACGGAAAGTTAAATTCACCAGAAGCTAGAGGGAACTATCTAGCCGACAAGGCAGCTAAAGAAGCAGCAGCAGGTCCAGACGAAGGAAGTGAGACTCGAGTGGAGGATCAGCCAATGGAAATGGTCGCTCAGACGGGACCAGAAGTGTCTACTACCCCAGATGTAAGAAGTCTTTCAGAAGCACAGGCGAGAGTTACGCCAGAAGAGCTGAAAATCTGGGAAGATAAGGGGGCTACCAAAGACAGAAGAGGGCTGTATCAAATCTCAAGGAAACCCTGTCTTCCAAGATCTCTGTACCCGGCAGTGGTACAATGGGCTCATGGACCCACGCATTTATCCAAAATGCTGATGAACGCCCTCATTCAGAAGTACTACGTGGCCCCTGGAATCTCAGTTCTGACTGACCGATACTGTAAGTCGTGCGTTACTTGTGCGGAATGTAACCCAGGACGTATGGAGAGGGTTCCTGCAAAACACCTTGCCAGACCCATGTATCCCTTTCAACGGATCCAGATTGACCACATCCAAATGCCAAAGAGCGGGCGATACGAATACGCCCTAGTAGTAGTAGATGTCTTCTCCGGCTGGCCAGAAGCATACGCAGTGAGCAATATGACTGCAAAGACTACTGCTAAGAAGCTACTCTCAGAACTCGTCTGCAGCTTCGGAATCCCAGAGGTCATCGAAAGTGACCAAGGTCCAGCGTTCACTGCCAACGTCACCAAAGAAATTTGGCAGGCCCTTGGTAGCAGTCTGCTGTTCCATACACCTTACCACCCCCAGAGTAGTGGAAAGGTAGAGAGACTTAATGGCACACTAAAGAGCAAAATGCTCAAAATGACGCAGGAAACAGGGCTACCCTGGACAGACTGTCTCCCAATAGCCCTGTTCAGTGTAAGATATACACCCAGGGGGGATCACGCACTATCTCCCTATGAAATCCTGTTTGGGTCAGCCCCAAGGTTAGGTTGTTACTACCCCCAACAGTTACAACTGCAATCTGATGTGTTGACTAAGTATGTGACTTCCCTTGCCAAAGAACTAACCAGGGTCCATGCACAGGTGTTCTCTTCCATTCCAGATCCAGAGGCGGACACCGGGACCCATATCTTGAAGCATGGGGATTGGGTGTATGTCAAGAAGTTCCTCAGGAAGCACTCCCTCGAGCCTCGATTTGATGGTCCCTACCAGGTACTTCTGACTACTGCCACAGCTGTGAAACTAGCCGGAAGACCCACCTGGATCCACGCTTCCCACTGTAAGAAAGTTCCAGATCTGGGAGACCAGGTCTAGTCATGCTGTGGACATTGTTTTGTTTGGGACTCGTCAGAGTGGGAGGTGGGTCTCGAGCAGTAATCACGAGAGAGGAGGGTGGCAACTGGAATCCTTGGTCGGAGGAATATGAGGGTACTGTTACCTTTTGGTATAACTCATCCAACACTCAGGTGGCCACATATTCCTTCGACTATTGTACTGTGGTCCCGTGTCTAAAAACAAAACCCCACCATGGGCCGGATTTAGCCCGATCCAGCTGGCTATATGACTTGTACACCCGGGGAATTCAATATATTTGTGTTACTGATAACGTCTGGGGAGAAGACTGTCGCTATTGGGGATCAGTGGGATGGAACACAGGAACAGACTGGTCCTATAAACCGCGAAGTGCCTTAAATAAAAAAGATAAGAGCGGGAAATCCCTAATTAGTCGTATGACCCTCCTTAAAAATAATAAGGATAGTGGGAACTGGAAGGCTAAACTCATCATGTTGCTTGGCTTTAATATGGTTCTTACACTAACCATAGAAAATCCAAGCCCGGGAGACGAGGGGACTTATTGTTTGGGGACATACCGGTACGGGAGGACAGATCCCTTAGGGAAGTTTAAAATAAGGGATATGGTAGATGCTCCCGAATGGAGGCCTTCACCTAGCCCTGTGCCTATATTTAACCCCCTGCGCCCCCAAATGAAGACCTTGACGAACATGATGGCCATAGCCGACCCTACCTTTGAAGACGTCATGACAGTAGAGACTGGCTACTCTGACCAGAATCTCTGGTTAGAGTGGATGAGGTACAATGCCAACAAGAGCAACAAGTCTAACTGTTACGTGTGCGGTAGTGCCCGACCGCACTTGGGGACGGTCCCGCTGAATCTCCCTGTAGATGTTGAAAAGTGTTTCCTTAGTCTCTTCACGAACGTTTCCACCAATCACACTGTTTGTGAGAAGTGGAAAAAGGAATACCCCATAATCACCCAAGTGCCTCGCCCCGGGGAGAGTATTACAATCTACCCCGGAAACTACACCTGCTATGCAAACCGACAAGGGGGGAGATTTTTGGGGAACTTCACCAACGGGTATTGCTCCTCCTACAGTACACTGGGAGGGGAATGGATGCAGAATCAGGTCCAGTCCTTAGGAGATGTCTACTGGCTTTGTGGAGACATGAGGTTGAGGACCCGTCTGGAAGGAAATTGGACAGGGGAGTGTGCCTTAGTAAAGCCCTTATGCCCCTCCACATCCTGTCAGATAACGTTGAGGATAATGAGGTTACCCCCAATAGTTATCATAGAGTGAGACGAGAGGCTCCTGGCGGTAGTTTCGATTTACACGTGTACATTGACGCCATAGGACAGCCAAGGGGGGTACCTGACGAGTATAAAGCTAGAGACGAAGTTAAAGCTGGATTCGAGTCCATTTTCCCAATCATTACGGTAAATAAAAACGTTGACTGGATTAATTATGTTTATTATAATTAGCAGCGATTTATAAATTACACCAGAGATGCCTTACAGGGACTAGCTGACCAATTAGGACCTGCCTCGACTATGACTTTTCAAAATAGAATGGCTTTAGACATGATTTTAGCTGAGAAGGGGGGTGTCTGTAAGATGATAGGGGAGACTTGTTGTACCTACATCCCAGACAATACAGGACCCACGGGTAAAGTCACAGTTGCCATTAAAAAGTTGACTGCACTATCGGAAGAATTAAAAAGAAACTCAGGGATAACTGACCCTTGGGACCAGTACTTTTCATGGATGAGTGGGTGGCAGAGAATTCTGGTGCAGATAGGCATTGCTGTTCTATGTGTACTGATTATCTTTTCTATTCTAGCCTGCTGTGTTGTCCCCTGTGTCAAAAAGACCTGTGAAACTGCTGTTGAAAAAGCCGCTCCCACAATGAGTTTACTGGATGCATCCCCAGAAGGAGTGGACAAGTCCTACACCCCCTTGAAGACTCTAAATCCAACCTACAACGCGCTCCAGTTATAGGGTCAGACCACCCTCCTTGGAATTACGAGTCGGTGACTACGGGGGACCCAGGCTAGCTGTGGTCCAGTCGCAAGGGCTGTGAAGAACCCGTGGTTGGCTTGGAGAGCTTACCTTGGTATGCTCGATGGGCCTGCCTAGATTTGGGACCCCAAGGAGGGTCACCCGCAGATGATTGTGGAATTACTAGGGAAAGTTAGAGAATAGACATTTCAAGGGGGGATTGTAGTAGACATCATGATTAATATAAAATGTCTATTGATTTATATAAACCAAATGTATTTTGCTGTTGTAATGACTTTTAGCTCTGGAGTTTGATCGACACACAATCTAATCATAGTATTTAGTAGACAATGGGATGGTGAAGGATGTCTGATCTAATGTTAGCCAAGTACATAGAAATTGCACAAGAGCCATTTTTAACATGAGATTCATACCTTGTGTTTGACTTGGTCAGTGTGCGCATACTGCTTCCACACAATTAGGAAAGCTGCAGAATACCCTGAAGCCTGCTGGAGAAAACCCTATTCCAGCTCAGCGGAAGAGGGGGTGCAGGGTCCCACGGAGGGAGGGGAGTGGGAAGAGGGGGGTGCAGGATCCCACGGAGGGGGAAGAGGGGGCGCAGGGTCCCACGGAGGGAGGGCAGTGGGGAGAGGGGGCGCAGGGTCCCACGGAGGGAGGGGAGTGGGAAGAGGGGGCGCAGGGTCCCACGGAGGGAGGGAGGGCAGTGGGAAGAGGGGGTGCAGGGTCGCACGGGGGAGGGGGAAGAGGGGGTGCAGGGTCGCTCGGGGGAGGGGGAAGAGGGGGCGCAGGGTCCCACGGAGGGAGGGCAGTGGGGAGAGGGGGCGCAGGGTCCCACGGAGGGAGGGCAGTGGGGAGAGGGGGCGCAGGGTCCCACGGAGGGAGGGCAGTGGGGAGAGGGGGTGCAGGGTCGCACGGAGGGAGGGCAGTGGGGAGAGGGGGCGCAGGGTCCCACGGAGGGAGGGGAGTGGGTGCAGGGTCGCACGGGGGAGGAGAGGGGGTGCAGGGTCGCACGGGGGAGGAGAGGGGGTGCAGGGTCGCACGGGGGAGGAGAGGGGGTGCAGGGTCGCACGGGGGAGGAGAGGGGCTGCAGGGTCGCACGGAGGGAGGGGAGTGGGAAGAGGGGGCGCAGGGTCCCACGGAGGGAGGGGAGTGGGAAGAGGGGGCGCAGGGTCCCACGGAGGGAGGGGAGTGGGAAGAGGGGGCGCAGGGTCCCACGGAGGGAGGGCAGTGGGAAGAGGGGGCGCAGGGTCCCACGGAGGAGGGGAGTGGGAAGAGGGGGCGCAGAGTCCCACGGAGGGAGGGCAGTGGGAAGAGGGGGCGCAGGGTCCCACGGAGGGAGGGGAGTGGGAAGAGGGGGCGCAGGGTCCAACGGAGGGAGGGGAGTGGGAAGAGGGGGCGCAGGGTCCCACGGAGGGAGGGGAGTGGGAAGAGGGGGCGCAGGGTCCCACGGAGGGAGGGGAGTGGGAAGAGGGGGCGCAGGGTCCCACGGAGGGAGGGCAGTGGGGAGAGGGGGCGCAGGGTCCCACGGAGGGAGGGCAGTGGGGAGAGGGGGCGCAGGGTCCCACGGAGGGAGGGCAGTGGGGAGAGGGGGCGCAGGGTCCCACGGAGGGAGGGGAGTGGGAAGAGGGGGGTGCAGGATCCCACGGAGGGAGGGGAGTGGGTGCAGGGTCGCACGGGGGAGGAGAGGGGGTGCAGGGTCGCACGGGGGAGGAGAGTGGGAAGAGGGGTTGCAGGGTTGCAGGGTCGCACGGGGGAGGGGGAAGAGGGGGTGCAGGGTCGCTCGGGGGAGGGGGAAGAGGGGGTGCAGGGTCGCACGGGGGAGGGGGAAGAGGGGGTGCAGGGTCGCTCGGGGGAGGGGGAAGAGGGGGCGCAGGGTCCCACGGTCCCACGGAGGGAGGGCAGTGGGTAGAGGGGGCAGGGTCCCACGGAGGGAGGGGAGTGGGAAGAGGGGGGTGCAGGATCGCACGGAGGGAGGGGAGTGGGAAGAGGGGGGTGCAGGATCGCACGGAGGGAGGGGAGGGGGTGCAGGGTCGCACGGGGGAGGAGAGGGGGTGCAGGGTCGCACGGGGGAGGAGAGTGGGAAGAGGGGGTGCAGGGTCGCACGGAGGGAGGGGAGTGGGAAGAGGGGGTGCAGAGTCGCACGGAGGGAGGGGAGTGGGAAGAGGGGGTGCAGGGTCGCACGGAGGGAGGGGAGTGGGAAGAGGGGGTGCAGGGTCACACGGAGGGGGTGGGAAGAGGGGATGCAGAGTCGCAGGGAGGGGAGTGGGAAGAGGGGGTGCAGAGTCGCACGGAGGGAGGGGAGTGGGAAGAGGGGGTGCAGGGTCGCACGGAAGGAGGGGAGTGGGAGGAGGGGGTGCAGGGTCGCACGGGGGAGGAGAGGGGGTGCAGGGACGCACGGGGGAGGAGAGGGGGTGCAGGGACGCACGGGGGAGGAGAGGGGGTGCAGGGACGCACGGGGGAGGAGAGGGGGTGCAGGGTCGCACGGGGAGGGGAGAAGGGGTGCAGGGTCGCACGGGGAGGGGAGAGGGGGTGCAGGGTCGCACGGGGAGGGGAGAGTGGGAAGAGGGGGTGCAGGGTCGCACGGGGGTGCAGGGTCGCATGGGGGAGTGGGAAGAGGGGGTGCAGTGTCGCTCGGGGGAGGGGGAAGAGGGGGCGCAGGGTCCCACGGAGGGCGGGCAGTAGGGGGAGAGGGGGCACATGGTCCCACGGAGGGAGGGCAGTGGGGAGAGGGGGCGCAGGGTCCCACGGAGGGAGGGCAGTGGGGAGAGGGGGCACATGGTCCCACGGAGGGAGGGCAGTGGGGAGAGGGGGCGCAGGGTCCCACGGAGGGAGGGCAGTGGGGAGAGGGGGCGCAGGGTCCCACGGAGGGAGGGCAGTGGGGAGAGGGGGCGCAGGGTCCCACGGAGGGAGGGCAGTGGGGAGAGGGGGCGCAGGGTCCCACGGAGGGAGGGGAGTGGGTGCAGGGTCGCACGGGGGAGGAGAGGGGGTGCAGGTTCGCACAGGAGTGGGAAGAGGGGGCGCAGGGTCCCACGGAGGGAGGGGAGTGGGAAGAGGGGGCGCAGGGTCCCACGGAGGGAGGGCAGTGGGAAGAGGGGGGTGCAGGATCCCACGGAGGGAGGGGAGTGGGTGCAGGGTCGCACGGGGGAGGAGAGTGGGAAAAGGGGGTGCAGGG
This sequence comes from Eleutherodactylus coqui, assembly GCF_035609145.1. Lineage (NCBI taxonomy): Eukaryota > Metazoa > Chordata > Amphibia > Anura > Eleutherodactylidae > Eleutherodactylus > Eleutherodactylus coqui. The sequence continues at coordinate 2,664,045 of NC_089849.1, read as the reverse complement.
TCGCACGGGGGAGGGGGAAGAGGGGGTGCAGGGTCGCACGGGGGAGGGGGAAGAGGGGGTGCAGGGTCGCACGGTGGAGGGGGTTACTCCCAATCACTGCACTGATGTGGCTGACCTCACGTGACCTTCACCATTACCACTACAGAGGAGAATCAGCTCCTACCTGGTGGACGGCACAACTGCCCGAAGCTGCGCAGAAGACTCCGCCCCCTGCTCCTCCCGCTCCGCTGAGGTGACTGCAGACTCCGCCCACTGCTCCTCCCGCTCCGCTGAGGTGACTGCAGACTCCGCCCACTGCTCCTCCCGCTCCGCTGAGGTGACTGCAGACTCCGCCCCCTGCTCCTCCCGCTCCGCTGAGGTGACTGCAGACTCCGCCCCCTGCTCCTCCCGCTCCGCTCGGTTGACTACACACTCCGCCTCCGTTGTGGTGCCGACAAACTCCGCCTCCTGCTCCTTCCGCTCCACTCAGTTGACTACAGACTCCGCCTCCTGCTCTTCCCGCTCTTTTCTCTTCCCACCCCCCGCTGAGGTGATGACAGACGCCGCCTCCCGTTCTTGGGGCCACCGCTGAGGTGATGACAGACGCCGCCTCCCGCTCTTCGCGCCCCCGCTGAGGTGATGACAGACGCCGCCTCCTGCTCTTCGGCCCCCGCTGAGGTGATGACAGACGCCGCCTCCCGCTCTTCGCGCCCCCGCTGAGGTGATGACAGACGCCGCCTCCCGCTCTTGGGGCCCCCGCTGAGGTGATGACAGACGCCGCCTCCCGCTCTTGGGGCCCCCGCTGAGGTGATGACAGACGCCGCCTCCCGCTCTTCGGGCCCCCGCTGAGGTGATGACAGACGCCGCCTCCCGCTCTTCGGGCCCCCGCTGAGGTGATGACAGACGCCGCCTCCCGCTCTTCGCGCCCCCGCTGAGGTGATGACAGACGCCGCCTCCCGCTCTTCGCGCCCCCGCTGAGGTGATGACAGACGCCGCCTCCCGCTCTTCGCGCCCCCGCTGAGGTGATGACAGACGCCGCCTCCCGCTCTTCGCGCCCCCGCTGAGGTGATGACAGACGCCGCCTCCCGCTCTTCGCGCCCCCGCTGAGGTGATGACAGACGCCGCCTCCCGCTCTTCCCGCCCCCGCTGAGGTGATGACAGACGCCGCTTCCCGCCCCCGCTGAGGTGATGACAGACGCCGCTTCCCGCCCCCGCTGAGGTGATGACAGACGCCGCTTCCCGCCCCCGCTGAGGTGATGACAGACGCCGCTTCCCGCCCCCGCTGAGGTGATGACAGACGCCGCTTCCCGCCCCCGCTGAGGTGATGACAGACGCCGCTTCCCGCCCCCGCTGAGGTGATGACAGACGCCGCTTCCCGCCCCCGCTGAGGTGATGACAGACGCCGCTTCCCGCCCCCGCTGAGGTGATGACAGACGCCGCTTCCCGCCCCCGCTGAGGTGATGACAGACGCCGCCTCCCGCTCTTCCCGCCCCCGCTGAGGTGATGACAGACGCCGCCTCCCGCTCTTCGCGCCCCCGCTGAGGTGATGACAGACGCCGCCTCCCGCTCTTCGCGCCCCCGCTGAGGTGATGACAGACGCCGCCTCCCGCTCTTCGCGCCCCCGCTGAGGTGATGACAGACGCCGCCTCCCGCTCTTCGCGCCCCCGCTGAGGTGATGACAGACGCCGCCTCCCGCTCTTCGCGCCCCCGCTGAGGTGATGACAGACGCCGCCTCCCGCTCTTCGCGCCCCCGCTGAGGTGATGACAGACGCCGCCTCCCGCTCTTCGCGCCCCCGCTGAGGTGATGACAGACGCCGCCTCCCGCTCTTCGCGCCCCCGCTGAGGTGATGACAGACGCCGCCTCCCGCTCTTCGCGCCCCCGCTGAGGTGATGACAGACGCCGCCTCCCGCTCTTCGCGCCCCCGCTGAGGTGATGACAGACGCCGCCTCCCGCTCTTCGCGCCCCCGCTGAGGTGATGACAGACGCCGCCTCCCGCTCTTCGCGCCCCCGCTGAGGTGATGACAGACGCCGCCTCCCGCTCTTCCCGCCCCCGCTGAGGTGATGACAGACGCCGCTTCCCGCCCCCGCTGAGGTGATGACAGACGCCGCTTCCCGCCCCCGCTGAGGTGATGACAGACGCCGCTTCCCGCCCCCGCTGAGGTGATGACAGACGCCGCTTCCCGCCCCCGCTGAGGTGATGACAGACGCCGCTTCCCGCCCCCGCTGAGGTGATGACAGACGCCGCCTCCCGCTCTTCGCGCCCCCGCTGAGGTGATGACAGACGCCGCCTCCCGCTCTTCGCGCCCCCGCTGAGGTGATGACAGACGCCGCCTCCCGCTCTTCGCGCCCCCGCTGAGGTGATGACAGACGCCGCCTCCCGCTCTTCGCGCCCCCGCTGAGGTGATGACAGACGCCGCCTCCCGCTCTTCGCGCCCCCGCTGAGGTGATGACAGACGCCGCCTCCCGCTCTTCGCGCCCCCGCTGAGGTGATGACAGACGCCGCCTCCCGCTCTTCGCGCCCCCGCTGAGGTGATGACAGACGCCGCCTCCCGCTCTTCGCGCCCCCGCTGAGGTGATGACAGACGCCGCCTCCCGCTCTTCGCGCCCCCGCTGAGGTGATGACAGACGCCTCTTCCCGCCCCCGCTGAGGTGATGACAGACGCCGCTTCCCGCCCCCGCTGAGGTGATGACAGACGCCGCTTCCCGCCCCCGCTGAGGTGATGACAGACGCCGCTTCCCGCCCCCGCTGAGGTGATGACAGACGCCGCTTCCCGCCCCCGCTGAGGTGATGACAGACGCCGCTTCCCGCCCCCGCTGAGGTGATGACAGACGCCGCTTCCCGCCCCCGCTGAGGTGATGACAGACGCGAGGTGATGACAGACGCGAGGTGATGACAGACGCCGCTTCCCGCCCCCGCTGAGGTGATGACAGACGCCGCTTCCCGCCCCCGCTGAGGTGATGACAGACGCCGCTTCCCGCCCCCGCTGAGGTGATGACAGACGCCGCTTCCCGCCCCCGCTGAGGTGATGACAGACGCCGCTTCCCGCCCCCGCTGAGGTGATGACAGACGCCGCTTCCCGCCCCCGCTGAGGTGATGACAGACGCCGCCTCCCGCCCCCGCTGAGGTGATGGCAGACGCCGCCTCCCGCCCCCGCTGAGGTGATGGCAGACGCCGCCTCCCGCCCCCGCTGAGGTGATGGCAGACGCCGCCTCCCGCCCCCGCTGAGGTGATGGCAGACGCCGCCTCCCGCCCCCGCTGAGGTGATGGCAGACGCCGCCTCCCGCCCCCGCTGAGGTGATGGCAGACGCCGCCTCCCGCCCCCGCTGAGGTGATGGCAGACGCCGCCTCCCGCCCCCGCTGAGGTGATGGCAGACGCCGCCTCCCGCCCCCGCTGAGGTGATGGCAGACGCCGCCTCCCGCCCCCGCTGAGGTGATGGCAGACGCCGCCTCCCGCCCCCGCTGAGGTGATGGCAGACGCCGCCTCCCGCCCCCGCTGAGGTGATGGCAGACGCCGCCTCCCGCCCCCGCTGAGGTGATGGCAGACGCCGCCTCCCGCCCCCGCTGAGGTGATGGCAGACGCCGCCCCCCGCGCCCCCGCTGAGGTGATGGCAGACGCCGCCTCCCGCCCCCGCTGAGGTGATGGCAGACGCCGCCCCCCGCGCCCCCGCTGAGGTGATGGCAGACGCCGCCTCGCGCCCCCCGCGCCCCCGCTGAGGTGATGGCAGACGCCGCCTCGCGCCCCCCGCGCCCCCGCTGAGGTGATGGCAGACGCCGCCTCGCGCCCTCCGCGCCCCCGCTGAGGTGATGGCAGACGCCGCCTCGCGCCCTCCGCGCCCCCGCTGAGGTGATGGCAGACGCCGCCTCCCGCCCTCCGCGCCCCCGCTGAGGTGATGGCAGACGCCGCCTCCCGCCCTCCGCGCCCCCGCTGAGGTGATGGCAGACGCCGCCTCCCGCCCTCCGCGCCCCCGCTGAGGTGATGGCAGACGCCGCCTCCCGCCCTCCGCGCCCCCGCTGAGGTGATGGCAGACGCCGCCTCCCGCCCTCCGCGCCCCCGCTGAGGTGATGGCAGACGCCGCCTCCCGCCCTCCGCGCCCCCGCTGAGGTGATGGCAGACGCCGCCTCCCGCCCTCCGCGCCCCCGCTGAGGTGATGGCAGACGCCGCCTCCCGCCCTCCGCGCCCCCGCTGAGGTGATGGCAGACGCCGCCTCCCGCCCTCCGCGCCCCCGCTGAGGTGATGGCAGACGCCGCCTCCCGCCCTCCGCGCCCCCGCTGAGGTGATGGCAGACGCCGCCTCCCGCCCTCCGCGCCCCCGCTGAGGTGATGGCAGACGCCGCCTCCCGCCCTCCGCGCCCCCGCTGAGGTGATGGCAGACGCCGCCTCCCGCCCTCCGCGCCCCCGCTGAGGTGATGGCAGACGCCGCCTCCCGCCCTCCGCGCCCCCGCTGAGGTGATGGCAGACGCCGCCTCCCGCCCTCCGCGCCCCCGCTGAGGTGATGGCAGACGCCGCCTCCCGCCCTCCGCGCCCCCGCTGAGGTGATGGCAGACGCCGCCTCCCGCCCTCCGCGCCCCCGCTGAGGTGATGGCAGACGCCGCCTCCCGCTCTCCGCGCCCCCGCTGAGGTGATGGCAGACGCCGCCTCCCGCTCTCCGCGCCCCCGCTGAGGTGATGGCAGACGCCGCCTCCCGCTCTTCCCGCCCCCGCTGAGGTGATGGCAGACGCCGCCTCCCGCTCTTCCCGCCCCCGCTGAGGTGATGGCAGACGCCGCCTCCCGCTCTCCGCGCCCCCGCTGAGGTGATGGCAGACGCCGCCTCCCGCTCTCCGCGCCCCCGCTGAGGTGATGGCAGACGCCGCCTCCCGCTCTCCGCGCCCCCGCTGAGGTGATGGCAGACGCCGCCTCCCGCTCTCCGCGCCCCCGCTGAGGTGATGGCAGACGCCGCCTCCCGCTCTCCGCGCCCCCCGCTGAGGTGATGGCAGACGCCGCCTCCCGCTCTCCGCGCCCCCGCTGAGGTGATGGCAGACGCCGCCTCCCGCTCTCCGCGCCCCCGCTGAGGTGATGGCAGACGCCGCCTCCCGCTCTCCGCGCCCCCGCTGAGGTGATGGCAGACGCCGCCTCCCGCTCTCCGCGCCCCCGCTGAGGTGATGGCAGACGCCGCCTCCCGCTCTCCGCGCCCCCGCTGAGGTGATGGCAGACGCCGCCTCCCGCTCTCCGCGCCCCCGCTGAGGTGATGGCAGACGCCGCCTCCCGCTCTCCGCGCCCCCGCTGAGGTGATGGCAGACGCCGCCTCCCGCTCTCCCCGCCCCCGCTGAGGTGATGGCAGACGCCGCCTCCCGCTCTCCCCGCCCCCGCTGAGGTGATGGCAGACGCCGCCTCCCGCTCTCCCCGCCCCCGCTGAGGTGATGGCAGACGCCGCCTCCCGCTCTCCCCGCCCCCGCTGAGGTGATGGCAGACGCCGCCTCCCGCTCTCCCCGCCCCCGCTGAGGTGATTGGCAGACGCCGCCTCCCGCTCTTCCCGCCCCCGCTGAGGTGATTGGCAGACGCCGCCTCCCGCTCTTCCCGCCCTCGCTGAGGTGATTGGCAGACGCCGCCTCCCGCTCTTCCCGCCCCCGCTGAGGTGATTGGCAGACGCCGCCTCCCGCTCTTCCCGCCCCCGCTGAGGTGATTGGCAGACGCCGCCTCCCGCTCTTCCCGCCCCCGCTGAGGTGATTGGCAGACGCCGCCTCCCGCTCTTCCCGCCCCCGCTGAGGTGATTGGCAGACGCCGCCTCCCGCTCTTAGCGCCCCCGCTGAGGTGATTGACAGACGCCGCCTCCCGCTCTTCCTCCCCTCGCTGAGGTGATGACAAACGCCGACTCCCGCTCTTCCCGCCCCCGCTGAGGTGATGACAGACGCCGCCTCCCGCTCTTCCCGCCCCCGCTGAGGTGATGACAGACGCCGCCTCCCGCTCTTCCCGCCCCCGCTGAGGTGATGACAGACGCCGCCTCCTGCTCTTCCTGCCCCCGCTGAAGCTGCGCTCGGAGTCCTTGGCATGGCTGTATTAGCTGGTCGGAGTATGAAGCGTGAGGCCGCCTTGCTGCCAGGTGAGGAGGGGCGGATACCAGGATGTTACAGCTTAGCAGGTGATAATATGGCCGTTGGGCTCGCTGCGCTGACCTCGCAGCGCTGTTGCGGCGTGGTTTTCTGTGCGGTTCGTATCTGGCTCTGCTTTTTGTATTAAATGCAAACATTTTTCTGCCGATGGCCTCAAAGCGATGAATGTGCTGCGATGGCGCTGAGCGGTTAAAGGGCGGCCATATTCATGAGCAGCGCGGACTTCCCACTCTTCACGCAGCGCCGCTGTACGTGGCAGAGGAGGAGGATTGGATTGTGCAGTGTGGCTACAAACCTAGGAGTCGCCTGTAACGTGGCGCGCCTGATGGTGTACGCCAGCGTTTCCCAAACTGCATCTGCCTGAGGTCATCAGGGGCTCCGCCGGCGGTTGTCAGGGGCTCCAAATCTTTAATATAGAGTCAAATCCGTAGCAGGAAAGTCACATGTGAATAGACATGGGGGTCCTTTCAGCCGTGGTCAGTTGTGGCGGCTTCGTACGAGCATATGCGCAAGACACATGCGATAGTGCAGCATTTTTTGCCCTATCTGTGTATTTTACCGTACTTTTAGTGCTGACTGGGACCATTTACATGGGTGCAGGACTCAGCCGTGCCCCGAGTTAAAGGGCTGTTTAGCCTAATTAGTCGCTGCTGTGTTTTTCTTCCCCATGAAATCGTGCGGATCTGAATCTTGTACGTCACAGAAGAGGAAATATAAAAACTTAGAAGCAATCACAGAACACGGCCATATACTGACTAAGGAGAGCAGATCGCTGCATCCTCTCACCATGCAGGTAGCAGACTACCAAATGAGGGAGCTAATTACATCTGTGAGGGACACTGATGAGACAGCCACTCACACAGCCTTTTAATATAGAGGGGGTGGCTGATTGGTGTATACTCCCACACAGAGTAGATACAAAGTGGCAGACCTTCTGATACATGTAGTTCACCATGCAGACCAGCAACCTATTAATGACGCCATAATAGTTTGGCGGGTTGTCCTGCACTTCAAACAGTGAACCACATTGGTACTGCCACCCTGAGCTCCCCATGGCGTGGATCTTGGATGCACATTTGCGCTTCCACCCCTTCCGCCATAGACTCCTATATGGCACGCAAATGCGCACTAAAATAGAGCACGATGCAAAAGTAGAAATGGACATGATCCCATTGGAAACAATGGATTCTAATCCCTGCACCCGTGTGAAGCCACCCTAAGGGCTTATTCACATGAATGTATGCGTTTATACGTTCGCCCATTAGGGCCGCATATTCGCATGAAATAAAGGGAGGAGATGGCAAGTAGCAGGCTGATCTGTCCGTGCTAGTTGATCGATCGTTTCTTTTTGCAGATGGAAATGCTCGTTCACACGCTGCCATGTAACACCTTTCCGTGGGTTAGAATGGCAATTAAATGCCTAGTTAGGGTGAGTGGTTTAATGCTCCGAGGTTTTTGGGAGATGTGTAATGATTTTTGTTCGAAAATTGCACCAAAGTAGGACACATTGCGCTTTTTCTTTTTTGCTCAGACTATTCTTCCAATTAAAGACTCAAACTTGATAAAGACTCAATGAGTTGAAACGTCGTGTTTTTTTGTTGGGAGGAATAAGAGAACTTATTTAAAGGGGTTGTCCCGCGGCAGCAAGTGGGGTATACACTTCTGTATGGCCATATTAATGCACTTTGTAATATACATCGTGCATTAAATATGAGCCATACAGAAGTTATTCACTTACCTGCTCTGTTGCTGGCGTCCCCGTCTCCATGGCCTCGTCTAATTTCTGTGTCTTTTTGCTTTATTAGACGCGCTTGCGCAGATGGGTCTTCTCCCTTCGGCTCCGCTCGGCAGCAGCTGCGTTTTGGCTCCGCCCCCTTGAACGCGTCATCGCGTAGCTCCGCCCCATGACGTGTGTCGGTTCCAGCCTCCTGATTGGCTGGAATTGGCACATGTGACGGGGCGGAGCTACGTGATGCCGTGTACAAGGGGGCGGAGCCAAAACGCCGCTGCTGCCGACAACCCCTTTAAGTGCACCTCATACGCCGTCACATTGCCTCTTGTCTGGTACAATATTCATCCAATTAAAAGGATCACAAGTAAGTTAAACCATTTGGAGTCGGAGTTGGTAGAAATGTACCTTATGTGGCTTGTAGATATTTTACAAGCCAGAGTCGGTGTGGGCACATCTCTCCCAACTCCACACCCTGATGACTGGCACAAGGAGCAGATTCACACAGGCAAGTGCAAAACAATCATAATTTTGCCTGTGATTTCCATGCCTGTGTGATGCAAAAATGTAAGACCTCTCTCTTTTTGCGTTTTGTGCAGCCAAAGTCTCATAGAAGTTTATGGGAGGTGCACAAATACGCAAGAGGAAGGCCGTGACACTGCGCAAAACTCAGAAGAAGAAAGCTGGCCCTTTTTAGGCTTTAATAGCCATTCAGTTCCACAGAAAGGGTGTGTCGCGTACATGTGAACTGGCCCCGCGAGCGCAAAAATTATAGTACTATGCGCAGACGCACGAAACAAACCCTGATTATAGCTCTCACCAAACCTCATTCATGTGCAAATACGCTGCGTAGCAAGGGGCGGATTGGTGCAAACACTCGTGTGAAGCCCTTACATCTATATTTCACTTGTGTGAAAAAAATCACGTCTTTCAGACAGTAAAATGCTTCAGAGTTGAATTTAATGCACTAGAATCCAGCTGGCCTGTGAGTGGGCTCTGCTTTTGGAATGCTTGCATAGAATGTAGTGGCCATTTATTGACCAAAAATCTACACTATTGGTACGAGTGAAAGATCACCAGTGTGCATGAAGCCATTAAATGATCAGTCACACTAGTTATTTTTCACTCGGACATATATAATATGGTATTAATTCAATACACAATTTGTTGCATATTTCCTTTCGAAGGAATTTAGGAAAGTTTTGGAGTGTCCTATAAATATATATTCGATTCATATAAGCCCCTATTTATGAAAAACATTGGCCTGTAGGATGGAGCCGGGTTATTTCATCAAAAGCCATGTTAGTGCAGTTCATTTATCACATAAAAACCATGGGTCGTAGTCGGGAGTTGGAGTCAGAGTTAGTCAGAAGTGTGGCTTACCACCACACACTTGTATTCTGAATGCACATAAAAATGTATTTGCCAGTCCAGACGTTCACATAAAGTTCAGGCAACGTTAACGTTTCGGGCTCAAATGCCCTTTATCAAGCAAATAGATAAGCTTGGAATATTAAGGGTTAATGGCAACAAAGTTCAGCCTGGCTACCCAGAAGTGCAATAATCGGACACAATCCTGGGATCTAGTATGCAAGGGGGACCTCAGTCGCCAGCTAAGTTGGGCTTACTGACTCCACAGCTCTGATAGTCATGCATTCAGATCTAGCCTGGTGCCACACACAGGGGGGAATTTATAAATATATTTACAACAGGTTTTCCGTGTTAAAATGTCATAAATTTATGCAGAAGACTCACTTTTACGCTTTTTAAGCCATCCTTGCTGCATTTTTTTAAAAAGTCGGAGGACTTAGTGGGGGGGGGGGGGGGGGGAGACCGGCCATGGTACATCATATCACTATAATTTACACCGTAAGCCTACCGTAGATTTTAAAAAGTTTACGCCCCTTATTACATTTGGCACATCCTATTGGTTTAGGATCATTGCCCCTTATGTTTTTCAAATTGCTACATTTTTGTAAATTTTAACGTTGGTGTTTTTGCCACATTTTTTTTTTTGTGACAAAAATGAGGCATCCAGATGTCACCTATTAGTCAATAAGGAAATAGGAAAAGCCTACAAACTTTGGGGCACATTTATTAGTGGTGTTGCCCCACAATTTTGGTGTAATTGGCACCTTCCTGTGGCACAAATCAATTTAGACAATTTACTATTGATTTGCGCCTATAGGAACAGATGTTCCACCTCTTACTCCACGTTTCAAAAGTTTCTAGTAAAGAGGAGGGGTTTGAGTGGCGATTTTAGATTAAGAATTGCAACTTTCTAAAAAGTCACTACATTTGTTACAATCTCACTCTGGGTGGCATACAAAGTGGGGGGCACTTATAATAAGTGGAATTTTAGACGCCGCTTTTCCAGCAGGTTTTCTTTACTTCGGTTTAAAGTTTACTAAATGTCGCACAAAGTTAATAAATTCGCTGCACTTTTAAATACATCCAGAAGTCACTTTGCACGGCTGCTGGAGTGACATGGCAACAGATTTAGCAAGTTTTATAAAAATCTCTAAAAGCCGCCCTCCATTCAAACCCCGCCCCATTTTCTAGAAACTTTAGAAAAGTGGAGTAACATCTTTTTGGTGCAAATCAATAGTAAATTCTAAATGTATTTGCACCAAAACATGCAACTTCCACCAGAATTCTGGCAGAGCAGCAATAATAAATGTGCACCACTGACTCCACATCACTAAACATATTTAACCCTTTCACGCCCAAGGGTCGGGCACTATTTACATGGGCAAGAGAAACTCAGACCGATATCACACATGCAAACATGGAAAAACGCAGCGCCGAATATGGGATTTTTCACCCTCGTTTTTCATGCACGTGAAAATTGCATGTTTCTGTGGGAAAAATAAAAATCCCATCTGCGTATGAGTGCGAGAGGCTGCTTTATTTACTCTCAGAGGAAATAATGGGCGATAGAAAAATTGCAGCATGACCGACCTCGCTGCATCTCTGCGAGAGGGAAAAACCACCCCTGTGAATAGATAATGGGTTATATTTTTGTGTAAGTACAAAAGATGCGCAATAAAATCCGCACTCATTGATGCTCTGCGTCCGGGTCGCATGCTGCAGCTCTGGTGTCTTAACTTTTAAAAAACCATCCCTTTTTTCTTTTTCTGGAGGCATCTTAATGAGCGCTTGTCTTGCAGGACGGGTTGTATGTTACTATCTAACGTACCATATAATGTATTAGAAAGCCTTAATACATTTTTGAGTTGGGCAAAATGGGGAAACAAATGCAATTGCCCCATGGGTGGTGGCAGTGGGTGTATCATGTTCACGGTGCAGAAAATGCCATGTTCTCTTTATTTTGTGGGCCGGTATGATTACTACGATACCAAATGTATATAGTTTAATATAATACTACTTGAAAAAAAATGTTGTTTTTTTTTCACATTGCTTCCTGTCCCCATTTTCTGACCCCATAAACATTTGTATTTCTCTGTCGATAGTGCTGTACGAGGCTTGTTGTTTGCAGGGTAACATGTTTTTTATTAGTACCATTTTAGCGTATGGACGACTTTTTGATCTCTGTATTCATATTTTTATGGTGTTCACCATGCAGGATTAATAATGGGATATTGTAATAAGTTGGACCTTTACGGATGCAGGGATAACAAGTTTTTTTTTTGTCTGTTTGATGCGACGACTAGGAAAAAGTTTTTTTTACACATAATGGGGAGATTTATAAAACTGTCTTTGTTGCACAACCAGTCACAGAGCGGCTTTCATTTTGCAAAGGCAGAATATGAAAGCTGGTCTGTGATTGGCTGCTATGAGCAACAAAGACAGTTTTCATTTTAGAAAGTTTTATAAATCTTGCCCAATATACATATATTTTTTTAGTAATCTAAAAGCATTTATTTTCCTTATTTCTACTCTTTTTTTTAGTTCCAATAGGAGACTTGAACTTGCCATTGTTTGATCACCTATACAGAATGATGCAATACTAAGATATTGCATTACACTGTATTTTTTTACAGGCACGTCCTAATAGGCCCAAGCATCCATGCCACTCGGACAGAATGGAGAATGGAAGCAAAGCAGAAAAAGTGGCCTCAAAAATTTCCAATATTTAGGTGTTTTCAGATCAGCTTCTCCACTGAAAAATTGCCAAACCAAAAAAAAACTTTGGGGCCAAAAAATAAAAATGCAAATCAAGGTTAACGCTATAGCGCTGCGCAATTCAGTTTTATAAATGCTACGTCTGTAATTTTTTTTGTTTTTTAATAAAAACATGCCAGAAAAGGTCTGAAGGAAGTCTTGCCATGGTTTTAGGGTGTTTTATTGGGCATGACTGTATCTTTAAAGTGGAATCTCCTTTAAACTATTGGAAACAATTGAAAGTGAAGAATATCCCCTGCCCCGCCATCCGCCTTGTGGAGACCTGCTGCGGCACGGGGGACATAGTGCAATACTGCATTATTGTGGAATTCTAGTGAAAACCCTTCTTTTAGTCTGAATATGCATTTAGGGTGTATTTGCATGAAATGTTTTTGTTGCAGTTTCATGTCATGATTTTTGTAATTGCAGCAAAATTGCATCATTTTAATAATAAACATTATACTTTAAGGGCTTAACAGATGGGCGTGCTTTAGTCCCATGATGCGGCCGCAAGAATCGCGGCTACATAACGGGATGAAACCGTTGATTTCAATGGTTTCTTTTGCACTAGCGGGATTATAACGTGTTAATACTACGTGCGGGAAAAGATAGGACTTGCCCTTAGAAAAACAAAAAACGTAGCGGCGAGCGTATTAGCGCATGCGCCCAGGTCTTTATGCCCTAAGCTACAGTTCTGAAAACTGCAGCAAATCACAAAAACAAAGTCACGCGTATAAGCACTTCTGTTTGCAAAGTAGATCAGCCCCTCAGAGCGCCTCATTCTGGAGAGGAGCGGTGCTGCAGGGGCAAGGGAACACATATCAGCACAGAAGTGACAGAAAACATTCTGAAAATCAGCAGCGCCCAGTGTGACTTCAAGGCCACACGGCCGGAGACTGTGAATCGTGCAGGGCAGGGGCAAAACTATAGAGGATGCAGGGGATGCGGTTGCACCCGGGCCCAGGAGCCTTAGGGGGTCCATAATGCCCCTCTTCTCCATATAGGGAGCCAAGTACTATGAATAAAGCGTTAAAGTTGGGGGCCCCGTTGCAGGTTTTGCCTTGGGGCCCAGGAGCTTGAAGTTATGCCTCTGGTGCTGGGCTTCATAAATCCGGTGATCGGTGATGATGTATATAAACCTGTATGTGGCGCCGCTGGTGAGGAGTCGGCGACGGGATTGAAGTTACCGAGATGCAGGAATCCGCTTGGGATCTGACCTCCCATCGTTGCATTATACGGAGCGCTAGATCCCTACTGGAACCTGCGACCTCCTCCCATCTCACTCCCTTGTACTTTTAGCGGATCATATGTTTACTCACTGAAAAAAAACTGGGATTAAATTCAGCAAACGCACCAAAAGTGTCCTCAGTGTATCCCAAACCGCAATCCCATTTACAGACTGCGGTCATACGCTAGTGACTCATTCTTAACTTGTTCGCTGCTGCTAGCAGTTGCATGGACTAAAGACCTATAGGAATAACATAAAGGCGCCGCGGTGAAGCTTGTAAGTTCCTGCCGCTCGCTCTTGTGGAGTTTTGCAGGGATTTTACAATTTTGTTTTCCATTGGAATTGTCAAGGATTGCAGAATGCACCGCGGCTGTAGCAAACGAAGGGTTAATGAAGGATTGATAGGAAGGGACTTGTAGAGCTGGGATATGTGTGACGTTCTTCCTATCTTACAAAGGGTTCGGAGACCTGTGTGTTTAGGATTGAAGCCACCCACCCCTTTCTTGTGTCTCTCCCACCCCCCCTCCCCTCTCCTCGCAGCAGCCTGTCCCCCTCCTAGATGTAGAGGGCAGTCAGCCCCGCAGCACCTGGACAGGAGGATCAGCCCCACTCATCGCTGCTGCTTTCTATCTACAGCTGATGGTGTACAAGAGTAAGAAGCCCCGGCGTCCGCTGCAGTAGAGGCATCCAAGACTTGCCGTCTGAGACCTTCACTTCCTCAACCCTCCACTAGTCTGGCTGGAGAAACCGAGGGTCATCTTCTTCTGGACAGTGGTAAGTGCTGCCGGCTATCCCGACTCCACTCCTTGCCTCTTGCTTAGCATATAGAAAGTTTGCTTTATAATTGTGCTGATCTTATAGATCCCGTATCAGTCCGTTGTAGAGATACGAGCGCGCATATTTATCAGCTTGTCATGAAGCATTTACTAGAGTCGCTTGTAAATGACCCTTCGTTAGTCGCGTCCTTCATTGTCTCCTGCGGTTACACAACGTCTTATCACAGACGGGAGATCGGTGGGAATTAATGTACAGTAACCGACCCTGAGATCGCCTCACTGTAGCAGAAAAACGATAAAAAGCAACAGTCACAAATATTAAAATGTGCCGCTGATCTGCGTGACGGCAGCGATATAAAGAGCCTCCTAATAAAATAACCCCAAGCAGAGCTCTGCGGACTAATTCACTGAGAGCACTAATCATTTCCATTAAAGGCCAATTAATCCTTACAATTCAATCATGGTTTACGCTCATCAGGCCGCGCGGGGGAAAGCCGCCGCTAACATTTTAATCTTGAACAGAGCTTTTTAATCATTTTTAAGTTAAGTTTTTAGTCCATAAAGGCAATAAATTGGGAATGGGTTGCCAGCTGTTCATGAGGACTTTCCTCCCAGTGATTTACTCTCGGCAGCAGCAGGACCGTACGGGAGGTTGTACGTCGTCAGCGGAATCTTAGGAGGAAGTTATTAGACTTTCACCTTCATAACTGCTTTATTTCCTACTAAATCCATTCCCTTTACAATATCCCCTCGCACTAAACTCAGCTGTTAAAACTCATTTACTGCAAGAAAAAGAAGGAGCTGCGTTTGGAGGTCGATGCGACGGCGGATCAGTAAGTGCAGCCGCAAAGAATTCATTGCATTGTTCTTACTTTAGTGAAAGAGGAATTTATTGTACTCCTTAAATTGTAAGATGTGCGGTGATGGCGGCACGTGTGCATATTATAATATGTCTACCATTCTTCAGTTACATTTCATGTCTTTAATTATGTTAAATTAATGCAGGAATTGCACATTTGGAGAAAAAAATAGTAATTGAATGTTGACATTAATTCAGTATATCATTCCCGTTGCTCGCATACACCGTTATTGTAGAAGAGAAAGAAATCAAGGAGTAAATGATGTCCCATCGCCTCTAAACCGTTCTCTACATCCCTGATACGTGTTTCTTGCGATATATTTTGTTATAAGAACCCGGTGAAGAGGTCCGTGTAGCTGGTAACATCATTTTATTTGTCTCCTATCTACACGATAACTTGTTCCTCTTACTTAGTTATATTCCATTGCCGATTTACTAATGAGCTCGTCATAAAGAGGCCGCAGCATTACTCGCGCGGTATTGCTGGTACTTTCTGTGAGCGGTACGGTGTGGCTGCTGCATGTTAATGAGCTCGTTCAGCATTATGCACAGTGCAATATATTCTAATTACCTGGCTCTGAAGTATAATCCAATGAATCTCGTTAATAATTGCAAGGAGTTTTCAGGATGGATAATTAGAGTTGAAAGCACAATAATAAATAAGAGATAATTCTCTAGCAGGCGTTCGCTCCGATGACAAGTCCGTTTTTTTTACTCTAATTTGCCCCCTTTTTTTTACTTGTAATCAGTTTGTGGAGAAGATTGTTCCTCCAGGGAATGGCTTTTATTGCACAAAGTAAAAAGTGTTCACCTTGTTTATCCGGCGGCTCTTGGCGCAGGTAATGAGCGGTGATGAGAAGGAGAAACACTTGTGTTATCATAATATTGAACCGCTGGATGCGGCTAGAATGACTTCTTTGTTAGGAGAGGAAAATGTTGGATTTAGTAAAACAAACGCCTCAATGGCTGAACCAACGCAGGAGCGTCCTGTGGATTTAGCAAATAGTGCGCTGTTGACAGAAAGGAATCCTTATCACAAACACTTTTGTCCCCGAGTATATCCGCTGGAGATGGCGAATACTTACAGCTATTAACTACTCTAAAGCGCTCTCCACACCGGTCAGGTACCCACAAGGTGACAAATAGCAGCGGTGACATCTCCCAGACGTGATGACATTAAAACTAAAAACTAATCTTCCCTTGTTGGCGACCGCGATCCGGAGATTTTCAGCAATTTGTGTTCTGTACATTTTATCCTAAAAAAATTTTGATGTTTAAATTTTCAAATGTACCAAAATTTGTGCTCTGACCAAAAACATTCCTAACGTGTTTATACATATATAGTACAATGTCTCCAATCCATAATTGATAGGATTTGATGCCAGATTATTGAACATTCTGGACTATTGGATGGTCATAGAAGAATTTGTGTAGATGTGGCCTGTATAAAAACACATCCGTTATATCCATATTACAGACCTGTTTCCAAAAACCTTCCATCTGTATGTCATCCGTTTTTAACCTGTATTTGTATCCACATTTGTATTATTTTTTGATCTGTATTTATGCAATAGAAAGGAATACAAATATGGAAAAACCAGAGTGTCTGTAAAAGGCCATGTGAAGAGTCCTGTGGATTTATATTGGCTCTGCCCTAATGCAGAGCAAACCCACTGTAGCGTGAAGTCGGCCTTGGGCCATATTTACACTGGCGAGAGCAATATCGGCTCAAGGAACTCGGGCTGATGTCACACTCTGAAACCTGCAATTTTGCCCGTGAGCGCAGTGCGTTTTGTGAGAAAAGTGCATTGCATCACACTACATGTGATTTTTTTTTGCAGGCGTTTTTTTTTGTGAAAATCCCATATTTCAGTAGGAAAATGTAAAAATCTCATCATACTAACATGAAACTCACATGTACATACGTGTTGAATACGATTTTTTTTTAAACTCACCCATAGGACATAATGGTCGGGTTTTCTGCAGAATCTCACAAAAATAGGACTTGCTGCAAGCTTTCTATCTTTCAGCATCGCTGGGAGCATAAATTGTGCATTTAAATAGACCCATGTAAAATAACAGGTTCTTTCGTGCGAGTTTTATGCATCCCGTGTAAATATGGCCTCAAGGAGAGAATCTGCAAGAAGAGCAATTTCCCACACTGAGTCTGGTTGTTTTTTCCTCGTCGTCCCCCGTGTCTTCATAGGAATCCGCTGTTTTATTGAATGTATAGCGTCACTCTGTGCCTTATAGGAAACAGTATGGAATAAGGTGTAAATCAGGTCGTCATGTCAGACCCGCCACGTGTTTAGCTTCGTAACATCTTGGTTTCTGGAAATATTATTTGCCCCCCTGGAAGCCTCTTCTAATTGTGGCGCTTCAGCAGGAGGAGGTGAAGGTGGCTTTAAATCCGGGAGTGTAATTAATTAGGAATTTTTGGAAGTTGTGGGGGATTTAACCTCCGAGCTGCTGAGTGCTTCTTGTTTAGGGGTTGTTTGCTGGGATTTGTAGCTTGCAGCTATATAGCGTTTCAGTCAAGGTGTTTAATTGTGTGTACTAACAAGTCCGTGGAGAGACGTAGACGCTGGAAGCATCCTGATGATGGGCCACGTTCCCCTCTACTTATATCCGAATTATCTATGGGAACCGTGGTAGAAGGTGGGGGAGGACTTTGTGGTTGTTTTGCCCGTTTTCACTATATATCTAAAGCTGTGACCCCTCGTATGCAGTGTGGTGGGCACACAATCAGTTAAACAAGGCTGTCACTCACGTCTGGGTTCCCATGAAGGCACGAAGCAGGGGGTTATGGGTAGAGGCGGCTGACTGACATCTCTGCTTATTTTGCTGCAATTCTTGAATTTCATGTACAAGTCCGTCAAGCAGCAGACATCTCCCGGGTCCCAAAAGCTGCTGCTGAGGGGTGGGGGCTGATCCTCCTTTATGCACGGGGAAAATGGGGCAAAGATCTGTAGCACATTGAAAGTTGATGGGCGCCCGCTCTGCTCCTACAAGTGTGTACTACTCCTCTCACAGAAGAGACGCCACAATGGTGACCGCCTAGCCGCTCCTTTATGGACGACACTTCTGTCAGTAAACGGTTCCATACAGAACACTTTGTGACCGAGAACCTCCTATTTTTGCGGTGCTGCGACTCTAAATTCTATTATTTTTGCAATGATCCTACCCAATAATTCACCCCGGAGCTGCCAAACGTTGACCCCTCCAAAGGAATGTATAAACCGCATCCGCGACATTTCAGTAAAACTGATGTCCTAATAACTTCTATTATCTTGGCCAGAAAACTCCATTAGGGGAAGTGTATCGCAGCCGCCATTGTTACGGGGGGCTCCTTAGACATTACCAGCCGCTCACAGCACTGCAGAGAGGAGCTCGTTGTTCACCACATGACGGCACACCATATAGCTGGGGCGTAGTTTACACTAATAGTCTAATAAATGTACAATGGGAATTGTTAACATTTCTGGTTTTTCCTTCTATACTGTACTCCCTTCTATTTGTAAAATATCGTTATACTGGCTGAGGATCAGTACGGTTGGAACTGTTGGTCACATGACACGGTTGTTTTTCCATCTAGAATGCAATAAAACGTATGCTTGCCGTCTACAAGCATGGCCGCTGTGTCTGCGTTCGGACGGATAGCTTGGCTTTAGTGGACGACTCTTTTCTGGGCTTTGTGCTTTTGTCTGCATTCTTACTTTCAAACATGCCGATGCGTAAATTACTATTAGAGCTCTTTCACACAGGGGGAATTATTCCACCGGGACGCAGTGGAAATCGGCACCAAAATCCGTATGCCTCAATGCAGGTTTTGATGAGGAATTTAAGCCATTTTCAATTCCATGGCAAAATCTGCATGTTATCTGTGTGAATACTGGTGCAAAATTCTGCACAGGGCCGCAAATACCGCTGCATCGTAGCGGAAGAATTCTGCTCTTAGTGCGTCCATCTTCTCGCCAGAAACCAATGTACACGTCGTGGTGCATGCTGGGACGCTTTCATGTATGTCAGCTGTACATAGACTACAAGATATGAACTGCGCAGAACACCTCAGTGTCCCCCAGACGAGCGGCATGCAGTAAGTATCGCTCGTGCCGCTTATCTCCAGGATGGAATAGGAAAGATCCAGCGTGCATTTACCCCCACGGCAGATACGAAGGGACCCTCTAGGGAAACCACCATCAACTTGAGATTGTCAGCGGATCCAGTGGAAATCAGTACAATCTGCTGACGGGTCGTCTGACTGATGGCTGCGCGCAAAAGGGTTTTTCCGTATAATATTGCAGAATCAATGGCAAATCTCAGCATGAAAATCTTTGTCTGTGCAGGGCCTGATAGCTGTCCTGTCTGTGGGGGTCTCTGCGACATGGAGCTTCGGGGGCTCCTACCTCTAGTGCCATAATGCAGATAATAAAGGGTAATTGGAGCAGCGGATCCTAATTGTCATTAAGACGAAAGTCCCCTGGTATCCGACTGTAAGAGATGGCGTAATCCTGGACTTCATTAGCGCAATAATCCCACCTGCTGTTTATATAACATCCAGCGAGGAGTTTCTACAGCGTTCATTCTCTCATCATGTGAAGTGTTCCAACAGCTGGCGCACATTTCTCTCCAGTGGGGCTTATTGGGTTAACAGAGCAGCAGCGCCATGCATTTCTTTCACCGCTGCCTGCGTGGACATGTCGTTGGGTTACCTCCTTAATGGACCGCTGTGTAGTTTGCCTTTACTTGGTCTCCTTCCAGCAGAGGTTTTACCTCTCCTACACAGAAAACATTTCAGGTTGTTGTTTGGTGCCCTCTTCTACGCCCTGGACCCGTGCCAGTCACCTTCAGCAAGGTTATGCCATCGCATGGACTGGCTATTAGCTGCAGCGATGCACCATAGAAGAAATGGTGGGATTTCTATCTATTCTTTTTGGCCGTATTTCCACCTATACGTTTGATATCAGTCTATGAAACTCGGACTGATATTCCACTTGCAAGCCTGCGATCTTGCCTGCGATTGAGGTGTGTTTTGCAAGAAAAATGCATCACGTTGCTGCGCCTGCGATGTTCATGCGGGTGAAAATTACCTTTTAATAGGAAAATAAAAATCACAGTCGCATGAAAATCACATCTGCGGGCAAGCGCCATGCGCCTTTTCTTTTTGCGCTCCTATTAGAATAGGACACGCTGTGATTACTTTGATCTCGCACTATTGATGCAAGCAAAAAATCCCTCCTATATATATACGCTAGCTGATATACCCGGCTTCGCCCGAGTTAATTTGGTACTGGTGTTTATCTGGTGTTCACACGGAAAGTCTTATGAAGTCGTGGTTACTTTAGAGATACTGAGGAAAAACATATGCTCACCATTTTGCATAGTTCTCTGCGTTACCCAGGAAACACCACGGGGAGGTAACCATGCGATGTTTCCTTTATATAAAATGACATCAGGAAGTGAGAGAGTTAGATTCCATACACAAAATTTGGACACTAATTATTTTGCGCATAGAATTGAATAATCGAGTTGGGACCCAATAGCTTTTCCTATTTATGACATAATCAATGCTCGTGCCAAATTTCCCGTTTCTATGACACCGGAAAGTGAGAAAATTAGATTCCGTACGTAAAATTTGGACGCTAATTCTTTTGCGCATAGAATTGAATAATCGAGTTGGGACCCAATTTCTTTTCCTATTTATGACATAATCAATGCTCGTGCCAAGTTTCCCGTTTCCATGACACTGGGAAGTGAGTGATTTAGATTATGTACGTTAAATTTTGACGCCAATTTTTTTGCGCTAGAATTGAATAATTGAGTTGGGACCCAATTACTTTTCCTATTTTGGAGATAATCTATGCTTGCGCCAAAATTCATGTTTCTACGATATCGGGAAGTTGGAGAACTTTTGGCGAGTCAGTGAGTCAGTGAGTGAGTCAGTCAGTCAGTCAGTGAGTCAGTGAGGGCTTTCAGCTTTATATATATAGACTATTGGATTGTGCGCGGTAAAATCGGTCCTGTAAATACGGCCCTAATTGGACACCCGGAATCTGGAAACTGGAGAGAGGGGCAGTTTATTTATCTGGGCTTTTTGGGTGTTTTCCAGTTCCTTTTCCCCCCTTTAAAGTAAATGAAAAAAGAAATATTTTTTGGTTTGATGAAAAGGAAAAATCGCGACAGAACAATGAAGTGAGGCGAAGCGAGGGCTGCTCCCTGTTCAGGACAAGCGACATGAATCAGCTAGAAATCTATGGGGAAAAGAATAGAATGTGCAAATCACAACGTAAAAGCCAATAATATTTGTAGCTGGTTACCAGTTCTTCACTAATGGCTCCATGACGTTCCTGCAGTCTGCTCTACATAGTGATGGTGCCTGTAGGACAAGCATCTATACTCTGGGGCTCCCAGCGCAGATACCCTGGACCTCCATATAGCCCATATGATAAACAATGCGGATTAATGAGGGCTCGCCACTCCTTCTGCTCTCCTCATAAAGTTGCACATTTTCATGCAAGTAGTGTTTTTCTTAAACAATTGTTTGCCTTGTCGCTGTTGTCCGGTTCTCATTTCACTTCTCCAGAAGGGACCTTGCAGATGAGATGGAATTCAAGGCTAACGGTAGATTTTGATGTGGAATTGCCGGCAGGATTCTGTTATTTCAATTCCACATCAAAATCCGCACGTTCGCAGTGCAGATTGTGGGGCAGAATATTGCGCAGAGCGCTGCTGCGCAATACTCCATCCCATGTGAAAGGTCCCAAAGTGTCCACAGTTCAAACAGAGTCATGTTTGCAGACAGATTTAAGAAATGTGACCTTTTTTTGTAAAGTGCAAGATTTGTAGCGATGTCTCTCCGGTGGCGGAAAAAGTGCTTCACATCTCTGGATAGATGTAAAGCTGCAACAAATGTATCATCAGCGGGTGAGATTTGATAAATGTGTCACTTATAACATTAACATGGCCTCTAGCATAACTGACCTCACATCTGAAATTGTCAGATGCTAAATACCTCCCACATAGAGGGGCGCAGCGTCGCCACATAGAGGGGCTCAGCGTCGCCACATAGAGGGGCACAGCGTCGCCACATAGAGGGGCTCAGCGTCGCCACATAAAGGGGCTCAGCGTCGCCACATAGAGGGGCTCAGCGTCGCCACATAGAGGGGCTCAGCGTCGCCACATAGAGGGGCTCAGCGTCGCCACATAGAGGGGCTCAGCGTCGCCACATAGAGGGGCTCAGCGTCGCCACATAGAGGGGCGCAGCGTCGCCAAATGGAGGGGCGCAGCGTCGCCACATAGAGGGGCGCAGCGTCGCCACATAGAGGGGCGCAGCGTCGCCACATAGAGGGGCTCAGCGTCGCCACATAGAGGGGCGCAGCGTCGCCACATAGAGGGGCGCAGCGTCGCCAAATAGAGGGGCGCAGCGTCGCCACACAGAGGGGCTCAGCGTCGCCACATAGAGGGGCTCAGCGTCGCCACATAGAGGGGCTCAGCGTCGCCACATAGAGGGGCGCTGCGTCGCCAAATAGAGGGGCGCAGCGTCGCCACATAGAGGGGCGCAGCGTCGCCACATAGAGGGGCGCAGCGTCGCCACATAGAGGGGCGCAGCGTTGCCAAATAGAGGGGTGTTGCGTCACCACATAGAGGGGCGCAGCGTCGCCAAATAGAGTGGGGGGGAACGTCGCCAAATAGAGGGGTGCTGCGTCACCACAGAGAGGGGCACAGCGTCGCCAAATAGAGGGGTGCTGCGTCACCACATAGAGGGGCGCAGCGTCGCCAAATAGAGGGGCGCAGCATCAGCAAATAGAGGGGCGCAGCTTCGCCAAATAGAGGGGTGCTGCGTCGCCCAATAGAGGGGTGCTGCGTCGCCCAATAGAGGGGTGCTGCGTCGCCCAATAGAGGGGTGCAGCGTCGCCCAATAGAGGGGTGCAGCGTCGCCCAATAGAGGGGTGCTGCGTCGCCCAATAGAGGGGTGCTGCGTCACCACATAGAGGGGCACAGCACACTTTATTTTAGCTATATCTTCTATAAGTGGCCAGCTCCCCACGTCCTGCACTTGTCTGCAGCTTGTAGGCTCCTGTGTCTTTGGGTCTTCTCAGTATATTTCCCACTTTCGTTATTCAGCTCTGTGCAGAAAGCCCCCGGCAATATTATCTGTAAGTGTTACTGTGCGCTCGTTGGTGGTCTCGGCATGTGACCCTCATTGTGGTAAGATTACAATTAAATAAAGATAATGGCGTTGGTTCATCACGCTGAGTGTAACCGGACACGATGACTGAGTGACCACAGCCGGCCGGGAGACACGAGAGTCTGAGGTCACTGAATAAGCTAATGGACACTGCAAACTGCAGCGTGTTTACTACCTGCAATAACCTGCTCCTGCATGTAGTATTACTGACAGAATACACCCATGGTCGCAGACAGGCAGAGGTTTTCTTTCGTCTTCGATCTTCGGCGGCTTCTCATGAAGCTCTCACTTTTTATGTTTTTTTACTTGTACAGTAAACTTATTGGCTGAAGAGCACATAGCGCCACAAATAGCCGCAGATAACCACAGATAGCCGCAGATAACCACAAATACCCACAGATAGCCGCAGATAACCACAAATAACCACAGATAGCCGCAGATAGCCGCAGATAACCACAAATAACCACAGATAGCCGCAGATAACCACAAATACCCACAGATAGCCGCAGATAACCACAAATAACCACAGATAGCCGCAGATAACCACAAATAACCACAGATAGCCGCAGATAACCACAAATACCCACAGATAGCCGCAGATAACCACAGATAGCCGCAGATAACCACAGATACCCACAGATAGCCGCAGATAACCACAAATACCCACAGATAGCCGCAGATAACCACAAATACCCACAGATAGCCGCAGATAACCACAAATAACCGCAGATAGCCGCAGATAACCACAAATAACCGCAGATAGCCGCAGATAACCACAGATAACCACAGATAGCCGCAGATAACCACAAATAACCACAGATAGCCGCAGATAACCACAAATAACCACAGATAGCCGCAGATAACCACAAATAACCACAGATAGCCGCAGATAACCACAAATAACCACAGATAGCCGCAGATAACCACAAATACCCACAGATAGCCGCAGATAACCACAAATACCCACAGATAGCCGCAGATAACCACAAATAACCGCAGATAGCCGCAGATAACCACAGATAGCCGCAGATAACCACAGATAGCCGCAGATAACCACAAATACCCACAGATAGCCGCAGATAACCACAAATACCCACAGATAGCCGCAGATAACCACAAATAACCGCAGATAGCCGCAGATAACCACAAATAACCGCAGATAGCCGCAGATAACCACAGATAGCCGCAGATAACCACAAATAACCACAGATAGCCGCAGATAACCACAAATAACCACAGATAGCCGCAGATAACCACAGATAGCCGCAGATAACCACAAATACCCACAGATAGCCACAGATAACCACAAATACCCACAGATAGCCGCAGATAACCACAAATAACCACAGATAGCCGCAGATAACCACAAATAACCACAGATAGCCGCAGATAACCACAGATAGCCGCAGATAACCACAAATAACCGCAGATAGCCGCAGATAACCACAAATACCCACAAATAGCCGCAGATAACCACAAATAACCACAGATAGCCGCAGATAACCACAGATAGCCGCAGATAACCACAGATAGCCGCAGATAACCACAGATAGCCGCAGATAACCACAAATAACCGCAGATAGCCGCAGATAACCACAAATAACCGCAGATAGCCGCAGATAACCACAAATACCCAGAAATAGCCGCAGATAACCACAAAGAACCACAGATAGCCACAGATAGCCGCAGATAACCACAAATAACCGCAGATAGCTGCAGATAACCACAAATAACCGCAGATAGCCGCAGATAACCACAAATAACCGCAGATAACCACAGATAGCCGCAGATAACCACAGATAGCCGCAGATAACCACAAATACCCACAGATAGCCGCAGATAACCACAAATACCCACAGATAGCCGCAGATAACCACAAATAACCACAGATAGCCGCAGATAACCACAGATAGCCGCAGATAACCACAAATAACCACAAATAACCACAGATAGCCGCAGATAACCACAGATAGCCGCAGATAACCACAAATACCCACAGATAGCCGCAGATAACCACAAATACCCACAGATAGCCGCAGATAACCACAAATACCCACAGATAGCCGCAGATAACCACAAATACCCACAGATAGCCGCAGATAACCACAAATACCCACAGATAGCCGCAGATAACCACAAATACCCACAGATAGCCGCAGATAACCACAAATACCCACAGATAGCCGCAGATAACCACAAATAACCGCAGATAGCCGCAGATAACCACAAATAACCGCAGATAGCCGCAGATAACCACAGATAGCCGCAGATAACCACAAATAACCACAGATAGCCGCAGATAACCACAAATAACCACAGATAGCCGCAGATAACCACAGATAGCCGCAGATAACCACAAATACCCACAGATAGCCGCAGATAACCACAAATACCCACAAATAGCCGCAGATAACCACAAATAACCACAGATAGCCGCAGATAACCACAAATAACCACAGATAGCCGCAGATAACCACAGATAGCCGCAGATAACCACAAATAACCGCAGATAGCCGCAGATAACCACAAATACCCACAAATAGCTGCAGATAACCACAAATAACCACAGATAGCCGCAGATAACCACAGATAGCCGCAGATAACCACAGATAGCCGCAGATAACCACAGATAGCCGCAGATAACCACAGATAGCCGCAGATAACCACAGATAGCCGCAGATAACCACAGATAGCCGCAGATAACCACAGATAGCCGCAGATAACCACAGATAACCACAGATAGCCGCAGATAACCACAGATAGCCGCAGATAACCACAGATAGCCGCAGATAACCACAAATAACCGCAGATAGCCGCAGATAACCACAAATAACCGCAGATAGCCGCAGATAACCACAAATACCCAGAAATAGCCGCAGATAACCACAAAGAACCACAGATAGCCACAGATAGCCGCAGATAACCACAAATAACCGCAGATAGCTGCAGATAACCACAAATAACCGCAGATAGCCGCAGATAACCACAAATAACCGCAGATAACCACAGATAGCCGCAGATAACCACAGATAGCCGCAGATAACCACAAATACCCACAGATAGCCGCAGATAACCACAAATACCCACAGATAGCCGCAGATAACCACAAATACCCACAGATAGCCGCAGATAACCACAAATAACCACAGATAGCCGCAGATAACCACAGATAGCCGCAGATAACCACAGATAGCCGCAGATAACCACAAATAACCACAAATAACCACAGATAGCCGCAGATAACCACAGATAGCCGCAGATAACCACAAATACCCACAGATAGCCGCAGATAACCACAAATACCCACAGATAGCCGCAGATAACCACAAATACCCACAGATAGCCGCAGATAACCACAAATACCCACAGATAGCCGCAGATAACCACAAATAACCGCAGATAGCCGCAGATAACCACAGATAGCCGCAGATAACCACAAATAACCACAGATAGCCGCAGATAACCACAAATAACCACAGATAGCCGCAGATAACCACAGATAGCCGCAGATAACCACAAATACCCACAGATAGCCGCAGATAACCACAAATACCCACAAATAGCCGCAGATAACCACAAATAACCACAGATAGCCGCAGATAACCACAAATAACCACAGATAGCCGCAGATAACCACAGATAGCCGCAGATAACCACAAATAACCGCAGATAGCCGCAGATAACCACAAATACCCACAAATAGCCGCAGATAACCACAAATAACCACAGATAGCCGCAGATAACCACAGATAGCCGCAGATAACCACAGATAGCCGCAGATAACCACAGATAGCCGCAGATAACCACAGATAGCCGCAGATAACCACAGATAGCCGCAGATAACCACAGATAGCCGCAGATAACCACAGATAGCCGCAGATAACCACAAATAACCGCAGATAGCCGCAGATAACCACAAATAACCGCAGATAGCCGCAGATAACCACAAATACCCAGAAATAGCCGCAGATAACCACAAAGAACCACAGATAGCCACAGATAGCCGCAGATAACCACAAATAACCGCAGATAACCACAAATAACCGCAGATAACCACAAATAACCGCAGATAACCACAGATAGCCGCAGATAACCACAGATAGCCGCAGATAACCACAAATACCCACAGATAGCCGCAGATAACCACAGATAGCCGCAGATAACCACAAATACCCACAGATAGCCGCAGATAACCACAAATACCCACAGATAGCCGCAGATAACCACAAATACCCACAGATAGCCGCAGATAACCACAAATACCCACAGATAGCCGCAGATAACCACAAATACCCACAGATAGCCGCAGATAACCACAAATAACCACAGATAGCCGCAGATAACCACAGATAGCCGCAGATAACCACAGATAGCCGCAGATAGCCGCAGATAACCACAGATAGCCGCAGATAACCACAGATAACCACAAATAACCACAAATAACCACAGATAGCCGCAGATAACCACAGATAGCCGCAGATAACCACAAATACCCACAGATAGCCGCAGATAACCACAAATACCCACAGATAGCCGTAGATAACCACAAATACCCACAAATAGCCGTAGATAACCACAAATACCCACAGATAGCCGCAGATAACCACAAATACCCACAGATAGCCGCAGATAACCACAAATACCCACAAATAGCCGCAGATAACCACAAATAACCACAGATAGCCGCAGATAACCACAAATAACCACAGATAGCCGCAGATAACCACAGATAGCCGCAGATAAGCACAGATAGCCGTATATAACCATACATAGCCGCAGATAACAGTACTGCGAGTCAGCAGCCAACAATAGGGGGTTTCTGCCATCATTGGTCACCTCCCTGTGCCTTTGTCGTATGGCAGAAAAATCTTTTAAACTTTTGTGTGACTTTCCGGTGTGCCTTTATAGAATAAATAATGCAAAGTGGTATATATACATTATATTACACCCCTTGCTGCCAGGAGTCCTTAACCCTATACTGTCCATAATGATAACACAACAAGGCACATTCATAAATTTGGTGGTGGATTAGACCACACCTGCTGGCCACGCCTACAAACGCCACTCGCTTCTATGCCTGCTCCACATGACCGTCTGGAACATAAAGCCCCATTTCTTTTCTCTTGGCTCCATCATTCCAGTTATATTCTGAGGTTTATGGCTATGTGCTATGTATTTGCGCATGAAGGAGGCTGGATGAGGTATATTTGTGTGCGTGCCTGTGCATAATTCTGCACTTTTTGCGCACGTAGGGCCAGTTCACACGTGTGACACAGCCTTTCTGTGGATTAAAAGTAGCCTAATGAGGTCCAGGTGTGTAGTTTTCCCTGTGTTTTGCGCATTGTTTCACGCTTCCCCATGCATATTTGTGCACTTCCCATAGACTTCTATGGGGCCTTTGCAGCGTAAAACGCAAGAAAATAGAGCAGGTCCTACTTTTTCTGCATGTGCAAAATGTGCTCATGAGAACGAACCCATTCAAATCAATGGGTTCTATTCTTTGTGCTTAGCACAAATACCTGCGCAGACACGGGCTTGTGAAGAAGCCCTTAGTGATCGAACAGCTGAAGTTTGAGTAATATCCCGGCCGTTCCTCTGCGGCCCCTTATAATGCAGCTCCTCGCAGGGGTCCGCGCGGTCACACCTGTCATTGCTGAGAGGGGATTAGAGTCACATAGCACAATATTTCCTGACCGTTCGCGTCTCCTAGAAATGTATGGCCTCACAAACACGCTAATCCCCTGTGGTATGTTAGACGGTTTGTGTGTTTCATGTTCCGGAGAACACATGACCTGGGATCGTGTTTCACCGTGTTCTGAGTGCAAAATTAGGAATGAGGAAGGGATATGTGTGCCGTACGCGCTCTTCATGTACAGGTTCGCGTAGATGGCTCCTCCCCCTCCCAGCGGCTCACATTAATATATGCATGTGTGCCGTACGCGCTGTTCATGTACAGGTGTGTGCAGATGGCTCCTCCCCCGTCCCAGCGGCTCACGTTAATATATGCATGTGTGCCGTACGCGCTCTTCATGTACAGGTGTGTGCAGATGGCTCCTCCCCCGTCCCAGCGGCTCACGTTAATATATGCATGTGTGCCGTACGCGCTCTTCATGTACAGGTGTGTGCAGATGGCTCCTCCCCCGTCCCAGCGGCTCACGTTAATATATGCATGTGTGCAAGTACTGTTGGATACATGACCGTTTTTGGTGGAGAGTCATGGCCCCTGTGCCAGAGTCTGTAAAAATAGTCAACTTGAAAAGAAAAATATTAAATATGACATTATGCTTCATTTTACTGTTTTACTACCAGAAACTTGTTACTGCTAATTATCGTACATATGCCGTTTATACTGGAGATCTTGTTCACCGTCTCACCGTCGGGGGGCGCTCTGACTACAGTATAGATTAAAGGTGCATGCAGCGAAAAAAACGTAAAAATCAGCATCGGCAAATCCGTGTGGTTCGTCACTGTGGTTTTGCTGCTTCTGCAGTGAAAAAAAAGTAAAATAGACGCGCTAAAAACGCTCACCGTCGCCCTCATCCACTCCCGGCTCGATTATTACAACCCGCTGCTGATTGGCCTCCCCTGCACCAGAATCTACCCTCTCCAATCCATCCTGAATGCGGCAGCCAGGCTCATCTTCCTGTCCAGCTGCTACTCGGACGCCTCTGCCCTGTGCCGGTCACTGCACTGGCTGCCCGTCAAATACAGAATACAGTTCACACTCACCACCCTCATCCACAAAGCCCTCCACAGCACCGCACCACCCTACATTGTATCCCTCATCCACAGTGCAGCGCCCCCCAATATCGCCTCCCTCATCTCAATCCATCACCCAGCCCGGGCTCTCCGTTCTGCTAACGAAACTAGACTGCGCACCCCTCTAATTCAAACTTCTCATTCCCGCCTCCAAGACTTCTCCAGAGCAGCACCGGTCCTCTGGAACGCACTACCAAAGGCTACCCGGGCAATCCAGGACTCGCAGAACTTCAGGCGTGCTCTAAAAACGCACCTCTTCAGGGAGGCATACCGCATTCCCTAAACAAACCCCTCTGTACCCCCCTGATAACATGCTCCCTGACCTACTGACTGCAATCCCTGCCCCCTGCAGTTATACCAATCCTGCCGTCACACGGCTAAATGTCTGACCATTGTCTGTGTATAACATCCCTCACTCTCCACCTCCCTATACCGCGTACATCTCCACCCCACCATACCATGCACATCTCTGCCCCACCATACCATGCACATCTCCGCCCCACCATACCGTGCACATCTCCACCCCCCCCATACCGCGCACATCTCCACCTCACCATACCGCGCACATCTCCACCTCACCATACCGCGCACATCTCCACCTCACCATACCGTGCACATCTCCACCCCACCATACCGTGCACATCTCCACCTCACCATACCGTGCACATCTCCACCTCACCATACCGCGTACATCTCCACCCCACCATACCATGCACATCTCCACCCCCTCATACCGTGCACATCTCCACCCCACCATACCGTGCACATCTCCACCTCACCATACCGCGCACATCTCCACCCCACCATACCGCGCACATCTCCACCTCACCATACCGCACACATCTCCACCTCACCATACCGTGCACATCTCCACCCCGCCATACCGTGCACATCTCCACCCCACCATACCGTGCACATCTCCACCTCACCATACCGCGCACATCTCCACCCCGCCATACCGTGCACATCTCCACCTCGCCATACCGCGCACATCTCCACCCCGCCATACCGTGCACATCTCCACCTCGCCATACCGTGCACATCTCCACCTCGCCATACCGTGCACATCTCCACCTCCCCATACCGCGCACATCTCCACCTCGCCATACCGTGCACATCTCCACCCCACCATACCGTGCACATCTCCACCTCACCATACCGCGCACATCTCCACCTCACCATACCGCGCACATCTCCACCCCCCCATACCGGGCACATCTCCACCCCACCATACCGGGCACATCTCCACCCCCCCATACCGTGCACATCTCCACCTCACCATACCGGGCACATCTC
Organism: Eleutherodactylus coqui; assembly: GCF_035609145.1. NCBI lineage: Eukaryota > Metazoa > Chordata > Amphibia > Anura > Eleutherodactylidae > Eleutherodactylus > Eleutherodactylus coqui. Next base: position 2,633,018 of record NC_089849.1, on the reverse strand, counting down.
CACCCCACCATACCGGGCACATCTCCACCCCCCCATACTGTGCACATCTCCAGCCCTTTACCTTCTGTATCCCCCCATTACTTATAGTATGTAAGCTCTGTGGAGCAGGACCCTCACCCCTATTGTTTCCATCAGCTGGTTACTATGTAACCGCGGTTCTGTAATGTTTGTCCTTTTGTCCTTCTGTATTTCCCCTGTCTATGTAAGCGCTGCGGGATATGTTGGCGCTATACAAATACAGATTATTATTATTATTATCTAAAATGTGATTGAAACGCACACAGCTTTTCTGATCTAGTCGCCCGGCTCAACTGCACCTATCCTGACCGAACTCAGAACATATCTATGGTATCAGGCTGGGACGCTCGTCCGTATTACCTAGGTGATACGCTAGTGTGAAACCAAAGGATAGCGACTGCTTATACTCGCCGCTCCGCTGCTGCAGCCGGTCACTGTGCGCAGCTGTCCAGAGTTGGCAGCGGTCACATGGGTATACCGAATGTCACTGCTGCTGTGATTGTAGACAAGCAGCAGTGGGGAACGGAGCTGTGAGTAGAATATAGACTGTATATACCGTGCGCCAACCACTATATACTCACTAGACCTTGTGCAGGGTAGTAGCATGCAATTGGATTTGGTCTTTCTGAGACCTGGATAAATGTATTCTACAAGGACGAGAAATGCTGCCTGATCCCCAGTAGCGGGGCGATAGTCTTCTCTTGCATGGCTTGTGCTTTGGAGAATAAGCCCCGGCACGCTGGCTTTATTTCTGGCTGGTTTGTAGATATTGACGGATCGGCCCCTTCCATCAGACATTTATCTTGGCCTTTAGTGGCTGTGATTGTCGCTTCACCATCGTCTTCTGCAGATGCCTACAGTCCTCGTCCCGGGGATCTTTGTCTGACCGCTGCCCTTTGGTTTCATTGTGTTTTGGGTCACGCTGCAGTTCTTGGTGCCGTCTTTTGAGCCAGAAGTGGATCAAGCAGGAAGGGGAGGTAGACGTCCTACTTTCTGACTTTCGCTCAAAAAACTGCATGAAAAACTGCGGCTTTTGGCCGCCTGCAGACGTCCGGGTCGGATCCCGCTGCGAGAATTCTCACAGCGGGATGCAGACCCGTGCCCCTGCAGAGGCCTGTGGCTTACCCGCTCCTGGGGTCTCTGAAGTTGTGTGATGTGCCAGCTGCTGCCCAGCCAGTGCATGCGTAGAGCAAAGCCGGCGGCTCTTCACTGACATTTCTGTGCGGGGCTCTGCGAGGCCCGCACGGAAATAGAACATGCCGCGATTTGTTTACCGCGTGTGATTTCATGCGGACAAATCACGGCCGTGCCTAGGATTGTGGTTTCTAATGCAATCCTATGGCAGCGGCCACGGGCGGAAAGTCTGCGGGAAATCCCGCCATGGAATTTCTGCCCAGGTGCAGGGGGCCTTTGTTCTAAAAACTGTACATGAAACCACTTTTAGGCTGCCTTCAGACCGGCGAGAAAATCACATGACTTTTGAGTGATGTGAGAGTGCGAGAAAACGCAGAATTCTGAAACCCATGCCTCTTAATGACTTTATTCCCATCTGCGATGCTTTCTATCATGTGAAGTTGCAAGGTTTGGAAATCGCTGCATGTTCTATCTCTCTGCAGTTTGCTATTCTCACCCATGGAGCCTCCGATTTATTGCAACGCACGAACTTGTGATGCCTTTTAACATTGGGGACACCTGAGGCCATCTACCATGCGAGAAAAACCCAAGCTGCAGCGATGCGTGATGTTTTTCTAGGAAAAAGCATCGCTGACGCTCAAACATCACATGAACAATAATGCGATATTGCCGCGGTTTTCTCATGGTGATCTCGCGCTCGCCACTGTGAAGGAGCCCTGACTGTGGCAGAGGAGGGTGAGCTTCAAAATGTCGATCATCTAGTGCATCAGGTCCATTGATGTGTCGGTGACAGATGCTGATTTCGCTTGCCCACCCCACGGTGGATGCGGGTGCCGCCGTCTGCTTCATTTGGATTGTACAAACCTTCTACATTGCAAACAGGAATTTCCAGCTTGATTTCCTTCTTTGTTCTTTTATGTAACTTATGTTCTCATCTTTTACAGATGTAGCAGAATTGTCATTTTTTTGTATCCATTGACTTTATCTGCTCAATGCCCATCCTGCTGTGACAAAGCCTCCATCTGTCTAGGAGTTGACCAGCCCTAAATCACTGGGACCCAGTAAATAGTTAATGAGTAGGAACCAGCAACAGCCGTCTTGTCCCCAGTGGGTTTCACATCATTTGCTAGAAAATGAAATGCGATATCGGAGACAGACTCCCCCGATTGTTCCTGTGTGTGGAAGTTTAACTGCATCCGCGGCGCTGGAGCTTTGTGTGACCTTGCACTGGGCTGTGTTCAGTTATTTTTGCAGCAGTCAAACAGTTAAAACTCATTAAGTCTTTCTTCAGTAGCAGCTGAAGTATTCTGTGATGGGGATTTATCAGAGACGTCTATCATGGCGGCCCAAGCGCTACTGGCGCCGAAACGTGAAATCGACAAATTTACAAAAGTGAACGGTCTTTTAGCTGTAGACCTGTAAAATAAAAGCCAAAGCCTCCGTGTAATGACAGATGTAACCCTGACGCTGGCGACACTCCACATTCAGCAGGATGATTGGGAAGTAGTCCTCACTCTCTACGGAGCCGGCCGCAGGGCTTGAGCACACCACCGTGTCAGCACGGCCACAAAAAGGGACAAAGCAAAAGATTTAGTGTTCACTCGTGTGATTCTCCAGCGATACTACGCCGCGTGAGAAAACATAGGGCAGAGCTGTTTTTTGTGGCGAGTGTATTTGCTCTTGCGCCCGTGTGTTTAAGCCCTAATTTCTATTCTGGTTGTCAGGATTATGTCCTGTGTACGTGGGATTACACTTGAATATACTCATACATGCAGGCGGGAGGGTCAAGAAGCCGCAGAAATGACTTACCTAGAAAGAAGCAGAATTACATGGCAAACAGAATGTCAGCCGCCATTCTTTACACTGCTGGCTGTAGTGGAAAAGGTTCATATTACAAATGTATTATTTTTCATCGCACGATTTTCACATGCGAGAGTGCGTGAAAGCAGAATTATGAAAACCATGCTTTTCAATGGTTTCCTTCATATTGGTCATGTTTTCTTGCGGCATGTCCTTTCCTTCTGCATTTAGTTGTTTCTTTTACTCTCCCACGTTTCACTATGAAGCCTTCTTTTTATTGCATCGCAATGTACAAACTTGTGATTTTTGTGCAACGGGGTTTTTAATATTAGAAAGTTCTATCGTCTTTCACGCGAGAAATCGCAAGCGGCAGCAATGGCTTTGCAACAAAAAGCATCGCTGGCACTCAGACATCTGATGAACGTAACGGCGATCTTCTCGCAGCGATATCGCGATCGCCCGTGTGGACAGCGTGCTGCGAACATCATTCCGGTGTGTTGGAAGTGAATGTGTCACAGTTATACCAGGTAGCGAAGCATTTTCTATCTTTCTAATCTGTTTTGTTTTTGGACTGTAGTTTTTTTCTTCTGTTCGCACATGACAATGGGGGGTGGGGGGGGGGGGCCATCCTGCCTGCACAGGAGTTAACAGCAATTGGACCTCTATGTGAGAGTGTTTTGAGCAGGCTCTGTGCAGGGAGAGGGAGGAGGTGAGTTGTGATATAAACTTTGGTTGTAGCGTGTTGTGGGCATGCTCCTGCCTGTGATGGTGATGAGATGACTCCTGGGAAGTTCTCACTATAGAACAGGAAGTCCAAAGTAGCAGTGCATCCAGCAGCACAGAAGAGGGAACCGTGTAGGCGCACGCTCACAAGTTGGTCCAGACTTCACCGATCATTCCAAGTATAGCCAAGAGAAATGGAGAGAGCAGCACAAGACGTTTGTCAGTAAGATATGCCCGGCCTCTAGTGACGCTGCCTTTATTGTATCAGCAAGTCACATGTCCGGCCTTTGTGGAGCAATGTAACAACAAACTAACTCATGTGACCCGTGAATCCTCCCTCGCACAATGTCAGATACCATTTGTTTCATCCTCTGCTCCTAACAGTGAACATATATCACAAATCCTCACAAAACATTGGCCAATATTCAAAAATGTCACCCGGAAATGGATGAATTTCGGTTCCCTCCATTGCTGCATGATGATGAGTTCTGGCACAGCTGTTTCATCCACATGGTCCACCTAGTCCTATCCGAGGGCACCTTGCCAGATGTTTCCCATTTTTCGTCTGATTGTGTGTTTCATGTCTGTTTGTGATTGGTTTGTGGGAATTCATATATGTGAGTAGTGTTCATTGTACTTTTAAGCTTGACAAAGGCTGGGTCATGTCCGAAACATCGTAACTTCTATGGAGATGCAATAAAGGAAGCGTCACTAGATGCTGGGCATATTTTACTGAAAACCGTCTGTGTGCTGCTCTCTACATTTTTCTTTGCTATACAGAACAGGCAGTGTCAGACTATTATTAGTCTTAGTGGTCAGTATGCAGGGAGGGGAGGAGGTAAGCTGTGACTATTGTGAATAGTGGGTCCTGTATTATCTATATATATAGGTGTCTCCTCTCAGTGTAATCCTGTCTGTACAGGGAGGGGAGGAGGTGAGCTGTGACCATTGTGAATGGTGCATCCTGTGTTATCTATATATAGGGGTCTCCTCCCAGTGTAATCCTGTCTGTACATGGAGGGGAGGAGGGGAGCTGGGACTATTGTGAATGGTGGGTCCTGTGTTACCTATATATAGGTGTCTCCTCTCAGTGTAATCCTGCCTGTACAGGGAGGGGAGGAGGTAAGCTGTGACTATTGTAAATAGTGGGTCCTGTATTATCTATATATATAGGTGTCTCCTCTCAGTGTAATCCTGTCTGTACAGGGAGGGGAGGAGGTGAGCTGTGACCATTGTGAATGGTGGGTCCCATGTTATCTATATATAGGTGTCTTCTCTCAGTGTAATCCTGTCTGTACATGGAGGGGAGGAGGGGAGCTGTGACTATTGTGAATGGTGGCTCCTCTGTTATCTATATATAGGTGTCTTCTCTCAGTGTAATCCTGTCTATACAGTGAAGGGAGGAGGTGAGCTGTGACTATTGTGAATGGTGGCTCCTCTGTTATCTATATACAGCTGTCTCCTCTCAGTGTAATCCTGTCTGTACAGGGAGGGGAGGAGGTGAGCTGTGACTATTGTGAATGGTGGGTCCCGTGTTATCTATATATAGGTGTCTTCTCTCAGTGTAATCCTGTCTATACAGTGAGGGGAGGAGGTGAGCTGTGACTATTGTGAATGGTGGCTCCTCTGTTATCTATATACAGCTGTCTCCTCTCAGTGTAATCCTGTCTGTACAGGGAGGGGAGGAGGTGAGCTTTGACTATTGTGAATGGTGGCTCCTGTGTTATCTATATACAGCTGTCTCCTCTCAGTGTAATCCTGTCTGTACAGGGAGGGGAGGAGGTGAGCTTTGACTATTGTGAATGGTGGATCCTGTGTTATCTATATATAGGGGTCTCCTCTCAGTGTATACCTGCCCGTGATGATAATGAGATGACGGATGAGAATGTTCTCACTACAGAACAGGAAGTGTTGGACTATTATTTTCATAAAGTTATGTATGTAGGAAACAATTATTTATTGCTCCATTTATAGTTTCATGCACGGCAACACCTCACTAGGTGAATAGAATTCCAGGACTGCAGTAGACTGACCCAGACTGAGCAGTAGTGAGTGCTGTAATGCTGGACGAAGGCTGCATAGCAGGTTCGGACCCTGCAGCTCCCCGCTGCGCTGCCACCACCCCTTCACAGTGGGATTCCTGGTGATTTCTGACACATGGAGCCTATTAGTCCTCCGGCTGTGGAGCTGCTGCTCTGCCCTCTTCCTGGAAACATACTGACATATTTTTGCTATAATCGAGTCTTCGAGCACTCAGCTCCTCTGATCATTTCATTGTTAGACAACTCTCACTCGCCGTGGGTTTTTCCTCAGCAATCCCCCCCACCTTGTGAACCACGGCCCAACCAGCATTCAGGTGTATACAGACTATTGCTCTATACACTGAGCGGCCCCCTTTATCAGAGACCCCCATGTAGTAGTGGCTGGACATCCTTTAGCTTTTCAGAACCTCAGCAGTTCTTCATGGCGTCCATCCGCAGATATCAGAGGGGCAGAATGTGCCAAGAACACCTTCCCCACCATTACTGCACCTTCACCAGCCTGCAGGAATGGGTCAGCGATTCATGCCGCTTGCGCCAAATTCTGACTTCCCCTCAGCAACAGAAATCTGGCTCCATCTGACCAGGAGATGTTTTCCCGCTGCTCAGTGATACAAGTTTTGCGCTCTTTTGCCCGCTGGAGTCTTTCTGTTTCTCTTAGACACAATGGCGCTGGAACTGGTCGCCCGCTGTTATACCATCTGTGCGGAGGAACGGCGAGTTGTGCGTTCGTACACGTTAGTTGGAGCTCCAGCGTTGTATTCAGCTGACTGTGCAGCCTGTTGGTCAGAACGATTCCGGACATCCTCCTCCGACCCCTTTCAGTGATGAGTCGTTTCCGTCGGCAGGATCCCCTTTCGCTGGAGAAACCCCCCGCGGTTGGCAGTGAGCCCCCGGCTAGTCCAGCACCGATGACCGGCCTCGTTGGAAGTCGCTGCGATCGCTGGATTTTCCATCTAATGTGGATTCACACTGAAACTGATCCACATAAAACTTGTCACGTGATTTTATGCTCCGGGGAGAATTTCCAGACGGAAAGTGCCAATCATTAGAGGGTCGGGGGCTTTAATAAAGGGGTCATTCAGTGCATAGCATCAGCCAGGCCAAGGGGAGATTGACTGTAGGACAGGTGAGTACAGTCTATTGTTTCCTGCTCTCTGCCATTTCATGCTGGGGAAAGGATGACTGTGGTCCTTGTTGGAGCTAGAAAGTTCTCTGACCTCTTTTGTCAGTGCTGAGAGGAGACCTTTACATTCACACGTGTGACTGATAGCCACTTCTCTTATAATGCTCCTGTACTTTTATAAGCTCCAGGGTTCCTGGCCCTTCAGTAAAAGTAACTCCTATAAGTAGACTTCTGCATAGTAGAATACTTCTGACTTTTAGCATACGTCTTTCAATAAAGTAACTTTTGCATCATCCAAATCTCCAATGTGAATATGGAGAAGCAGAAGTAAAAAACAGAAAGGAATGAAGCTGCTAATTAGAGTCTGCCAGCCACAGATACTGTAGCACTGAAAGCCACGACCGTATATGCAGGCCTGGAGACCTGTCCATGTCACCAACATGAAGCCAAGGAAAGACTAGAAGCAATGGCATGAAACTGAAAGGGAGGAGACACAGATTAGATATTAGACAGTGAGGGGGATCAATGAGTGGAACAGGTTGCCAGGGGAGGAGGGGAGTTCTCCTTCAATGGAAGTCTTCAGAGGTGGACAGACATCTGTCTGGGATGATTTAGTGATCCTGCACTGAGCAGGGGGTTGGACTCGGTGACCCCGGAGAACCCGATGACCCCAAAGGTTCCTTCTAACTCTACCAGTCTTGGATTCTAAGCCTGGGAGTTGCATGCAAGTTTTGAACGTTGTCTAATCACTCCTGTGGGGAGGACGCTTTGTGACTATTGCAAACGCTAAACCATGCCAGAATTTCCACAAACCTGCATGTAACACACAGACAGACACCCACAGACAGAGACTTGCACACAGACTCGCACACACAGGCATGCACGCCCAGACAGACAGACACGCACAGAGACACACATGCACACAACCACAGAGACAGACATGCACACATCCACAGACACGCACAGAGACACACATGCACACACGCACAGAGACACACATGCACACACCCACAGACACGCACAGAGACACACATGCACACAGACGTGCGCGCACAGAGACGCACATGCACATGCACACAGACCTCCTACACGCATGATGCAATGAGATGGGACATCCAGGGGCTGCCGCTACTGATTGGCCACTGTGGGTACTGATGGAAATTGCCCTGTAATTACCGGAGCACTTTGATGTACAGTTGTTGTGTTAACCATTTTCTCCTGGTGTGGCCTGAATGCTCCAGCACAATTTGGAGAGGTCATGTCAACAACATCGCCCCTTTTAAAGTTCCCTGATTGCTGGAAGATGAAAGAATGAGGGCCATATAGAGAAAACATGAACTTAATGCAGATTTTTGGTGCAGAAGGCAAAATGGTTTAACCCATCAGTGGCTGAGTGGCCGCCTGGCTCCGGACAGTTGAGATTATAGTAGCTCTGTGATTAATCACCATTAACCCTTCCTCGACAATCCAGGGAAAACGGAAGCGGCTACATCTATGTAAGCACCTTGTGATGTTTCTGGCTGGGGAAGGATGCCCTTTGTATGCCCACTGGTTACAGCTCTGGATTGTCCGCGTCGTCCCGGCTGTCACGTGCACAGACTAAGCAGCTGATCTGAGATGTTCTTTCCATCTGTGACTTGATGTCATATAATGGCTGTTTCCTGATGGCCACGACCTCTTTTTCTTTGTGTCAGGACTGTCTTCTGTAAAACTAATTTCCCCCATTTTCTATGTGTGGTCAGAAATAACAGAAGCCCTAAAAAGTTACTTTTGTGTGTAGCTTTAGAGCCCAAACGCTTAACACCCAGGCTCTCCATACCCTCTGGAGGGCACACATCCGTGGGCGAGGGATAAGAGATGTTCATCGGTGTCTGACCTCAGACGTATTCTCAATGATCGGGATAGGGTTTTCACCCTCAAGGTATGCTGATGACGTCTTTTGAGCTTTCACACTTCCACTTATGTTTCTTTCTTTCTTTCTTACAAAGTAGAAAATAGTAGTGACAAAAAAGGGAAGTGGAGCGACTCCAATGGGGATCCAGTGATGGAGTGGCGGGGTGTTTCTTGTATGTCATCAAGTCAAGGGGAGATGTGCATCAAATTCTGGGTGCTGCCAGGCCAGTACAACAGATCAGATTGGCCAGTGTACATGTGAAAAGAGAAAGTCCAAGAGGGCTGGTGAAATGGCACGGGCCTGATACGAAAGTGTGCGCATACGTGGCACGACGTGGCACACTGCATTTTGGTGTAAGGGGGAATTGTTTCCCTCTTATGTTCCTATTGTAACAACGCCCAGTCATACTTTTAGGGGATTTGCCGTCACCCATCTATTTTACCCTTCAATGGTAATTTACTATCTGATCGTATTTGCTATATGGGCACTGTTGCTTTATTTCAGGCATCTGTAAGTAGTGTTTTGTATTTCTTAGTCTGTTTTCTTTCTGTGTATACCCACACCATTTGATGTTGCAGTTCTATTGATGTATACGTTATATAGTGTGTCTCCATCAAGACTGAAGAAGAGGCGCACATTGCCTCGAAACACATCAGATACAAATCCAGCATCTTTTACATCTGAGTGTGTGCACACTTGTCTAAAAGGGTCGCAGCATTTCACCAGCCCTTTCTGTTTCCTTACAAAGTAAGAATGAGGACTGACCTCCCGCTTTATAGTGCGATGATATAGAAAGCCCTTAATACTTACTAAGTGTAAGGGGTGAGTGGAGGTGAAGAGGTTGCGGAGATCAAAGTCCCCTCCAGTCCTCTGTGTTTAGTCTCACACCTAATGGAGAAAGCAGATCCCGTCTCCTGTACATACCCTGCAGAAGGAAAGCTGGTCAGGATTGATGTTCACTTCACCCCCTCTATCACCGGAGCCCATGTCAGTGAATGGAAGTGACATGTCAGAAGACCCTTCAGCATCCTTCATGGGAAAAAACACATAGTAGAGAGCTGAGACTCGGTGAAGCCGCTGAGATGTTATTACTTTGTGTTTCAATTACACAAGATCTCTGCTTGGTGTCAGTGAATATAAACATACTTGCTTACATCCAGAAGCTTAAACCCTGTCTTGAAAGTGCAAAGGGTGGGTCATAAAAAGCAGATCAGTTGTCTGTAGCAACCTGCCAGATCCCAGCCAGCTCTCACCTTTCAGAGTCCTTTGGGAAGTAAAAGCCACAACCTGAATAGTTGCTACGGGCGGCTGCCAAACGTTTCCCTTGCATCACCGCTGATAAATCTTCACCCAAAAGGTGCGCTTAGATGTAACGCCTATCATTGAAATGACCAAAAGTGAATGATAACGGTCCAATTTAAACGCGAGCCAACAACAGAATGACGGATGACAATAGTGCGCGCTTCATTCATCGATCAGATGCAACAGGACTGAATAACATCGTTGGCTCATTCACTTCTCGCTTAAATACTCGCCGCTTGTGCAGGAATGTGAAACGCTGAAGAGAAGTGAGCGATTCTTAACGATGAGTGCCAACTAATGAGCAGTGATGTCACTCGCCCGTTCACTCCTTTAAACAAAGGGGCAAAAGTCTATTAGAAGGTTGTAGAGATTTCCTAAGGGCTCTTTTATAGGGGCGTTGCGATTTTCAGCTGCCTGCATCACGGATGAAAATCGCATGAACGAGAGGGGCAACCAGGTCGCGGCTAAATCTTCTGTTTTCTCGCCCATTCAGACGGACGAGCTACGGCATATATACGCTGCAGTCCGGAATTCCGTAGGCCGGGGGGGAGAGACTTTAGCACTGCTGAGGTCTCCCCCCTCACTTTCTCAGCTGATCACAGCAATAGAAGCTGAAGGGAGGAGACACAGATTAGATATTAGACAGTGAGGGGGATCAATGAGTGGAACAGGTTGCCACGGGAGGTGGGGAGTTCTCCTTCAATGGAATTGTTCAAACAAAGGCTGGACAGACATCTTGGATGATTTAGTGATCCTGCACTGAGCAGGGGGGTGGACCTGATGACCCCGGAGGACCCGATGACCCTAGATGCCCTTCCAACTCTACCATTCTATGATTCTAACAATGCCTCCACCTGTCAGTGTTGCATCAATGGGCTTCTTAAGACACCCAACGATGCAGAGGAAAGTTGTAGGTGTGCCCTCATGTGGAGCGTTTGCATCTGGGCCTACAAGCCTTTAGCTACACCTCTGCTTCTAAAGTTCTTTAATCTGGAACCTCAGCTGCATTTGCAGAGCACCAGTCTGTAGGTGCATGTAGCGTCTGTCCATCAGAGCGGCAGTCTGTAGGTGCATGTAGCGTCTGTCCATCAGAGCGGCAGTCTGTAGGTGCATGTAGCGTCTGTCCATCAGAGCGGCAGTCTGTAGGTGCATGTAGCGTCTGTTCATCAGAGCGGCAGTCTGTAGGTGCCCGTAGCATCTGTGTCCATCAGAGCGGCAGTCTGTAGGTGCCCGTAGTGTCTGTCCATCAGAGCGGCAGTCTGTAGGTGCCCGTAGCGTCTGTCCATCAGAGCGGCAGTCTGTAGGTGCCCGTAGCATCTGTGTCCATCAGAGCGGCAGTCTGTAGGTGCCCGTAGTGTCTGTCCATCAGAGCGGCAGTCTGTAGGTGCCCGTAGCGTCTGTCCATCAGAGCGGCAGTCTGTAGGTGCCCGTAGCATCTGTGTCCATCAGAGCGGCAGTCTGTAGGTGCCCGTAGCATCTGTGTCCATCAGAGCGGCAGTCTGTAGGTGCCCGTAGCATCTGTGTCCATCAGAGCGGCAGTCTGTAGGTGCCCGTAGCATCTGTGTCCATCAGAGCGGCAGTCTGTAGGTGCCCGTAGTGTCTGTCCATCAGAGCGGCAGTCTGTAGGTGCCCGTAGCGTCTGTCCATCAGAGCGGCAGTCTGTAGGTGCCCGTAGCATCTGTGTCCATCAGAGCGGCAGTCTGTAGGTGTATGTAGCGTCTGTCCATCAGAGCGGCAGTCTGTAGGTGCCCGTAGCATCTGTGTCCATCAGAGCGGCAGTCTGTAGGTGCCCGTAGCATCTGTGTCCATCAGAGCGGCAGTCTGTAGGTGCCCGTAGCATCTGTGTCCATCAGAGCGGCAGTCTGTAGGTGCCCGTAGCATCTGTCCATCAGAGCGGCAGTCTGTAGGTGCCCGTAGTGTCTGTCCATCAGAGCGGCAGTCTATAGGTGCCCGTAGCGTCTGTCCATCAGAGCGGCAGTCTATAGGTTCCCGCAGCATCTGTCCATCAGAGCGGCAGTCTATAGGTGCCCGCAGCATCTGTCCATCAGAGCGGCAGTCTGTAGGTGCCCGTAGCATCTGTGTCCATCAGAGCGGCAGTCTGTAGGTGCCCGTAGCGTCTGTCCATCAGAGCGGCAGTCTGTAGGTGCCCGTAGCGTCTGTCCATCAGAGCGGCAGTCTGTAGGTGCATGTAGCGTCTGTCCATCAGAGCGGCAGTCTGTAGGTGCATGTAGCGTCTGTCCATCAAAGCGGCAGTCTGTAGGTGCATGTAGCGTCTGTCCATCAGAGCGGCAGTCTGTAGGTGCATGTAGCGTCTGTCCATCAGAGCGGCAGTCTGTAGGTGCCCGTAGCATCTGTGTCCATCAGAGCGGCAGTCTGTAGGTGCCCGTAGTGTCTGTCCATCAGAGCGGCAGTCTGTAGGTGCATGTAGCGTCTGTCCATCAGAGCGGCAGTCTGTAGGTGCCCGTAGCATCTGTGTCCATCAGAGCGGCAGTCTGTAGGTGCCCGTAGTGTCTGTCCATCAGAGCGGCAGTCTGTAGGTGCCCGTAGCATGTGTCCATCAGAGCGGCAGTCTGTAGGTGCCCGTAGTGTCTGTCCATCAGAGCGGCAGTCTATAGGTGCCCGTAGCATCTGTCCATCAGAGCGGCAGTCTATAGGTGCCCGCAGCATCTGTCCATCAGAGCGGCAGTCTATAGGTGCCCGCAGCATCTGTCCATCAGAGCGGCAGTCTGTAGGTGCCCGTAGCGTCTGTCCATCAGAGCGGCAGTCTGTAGGTGCCCGTAGCGTCTGTCCATCAGAGCGGCAGTCTGTAGGTGCCCGTAGCGTCTGTCCATCAGAGCGGCAGTCTGTAGGTGCATGTAGCGTCTGTCCATCAGAGCGGCAGTCTGTAGGTGCATGTAGCGTCTGTCCATCAGAGCGGCAGTCTGTAGGTGCATGTAGCGTCTGTCCATCAGAGCGGCAGTCTGTAGGTGCATGTAGCGTCTGTCCATCAGAGCGGCAGTCTGTAGGTGCCCGTAGCATCTGTGTCCATCAGAGCGGCAGTCTGTAGGTGCCCGTAGTGTCTGTCCATCAGAGCGGCAGTCTGTAGGTGCCCGTAGCGTCTGTCCATCAGAGCGGCAGTCTGTAGGTGCCCGTAGCATCTGTGTCCATCAGAGCGGCAGTCTGTAGGTGCATGTAGCGTCTGTCCATCAGAGCGGCAGTCTGTAGGTGCCCGTAGCATCTGTGTCCATCAGAGCGGCAGTCTGTAGGTGCCCGTAGCATCTGTGTCCATCAGAGCGGCAGTCTGTAGGTGCCCGTAGTGTCTGTCCATCAGAGCGGCAGTCTATAGGTGCCCGTAGCGTCTGTCCATCAGAGCGGCAGTCTATAGGTGCCCGCAGCGTCTGTCCATCAGAGCGGCAGTCTATAGGTGCCCGCAGCATCTGTCCATCAGAGCGGCAGTCTGTAGGTGCCCGTAGCGTCTGTCCATCAGAGCGGCAGTCTGTAGGTGCCCGTAGTGTCTGTCCATCAGAGCGGCAGTCTGTAGGTGCCCGTAGCATCTGTGTCCATCAGAGCGGCAGTCTGTAGGTGCCCGTAGTGTCTGTCCATCAGAGCGGCAGTCTGTAGGTGCATGTAGCGTCTGTCCATCAGAGCGGCAGTCTGTAGGTGCATGTAGCGTCTGTCCATCAGAGCGGCAGTCTGTAGGTGCATGTAGCGTCTGTCCATCAGAGCGGCAGTCTGTAGGTGCCCGTAGCGTCTGTCCATCAGAGCGGCAGTCTGTAGGTGCCCGTAGCATCTGTGTCCATCAGAGCGGCAGTCTGTAGGTGCCCGTAGCGTCTGTATCCATCAGAGCGGCAGTCTGTAGGTGCCCGTAGCGTCTGTCCATCAGAGCGGCATTTTGTAGGTGCCCGTAGCATCTGTGTCCATCAGAGCGGCAGTTTGTAGGTGCCCGTAGCGTCTGTCCATCAGAGCAGCAGTCTGTAGGTGCCCGCAGCATCTGTGTCCATCAGAGCGGCAGTCTGTAGGTGCCCGCAGCATCTGTCCATCAGAGCGGCAGTCTGTAGGTGCCCGTAGCGTCTGTGTCCATCAGAGCGGCAGTCTGTAGGTGCCCGCAGCATCTGTCCATCAGAGCGGCAGTCTGTAGGTGCCCGTAGCGTCTGTGTCCATCAGAACGGCAGTCTGTAGGTGCCCGTAGCGTCTGTCCATCAGAGCGGCAGTCTGTAGGTGCCCGTAGCGTCTGTCCATCAGAGCGGCAGTCTGTAGGTGCCCATAGCATCTGTGTCCATCAGAGCGGCAGTCTGTAGGTGCCCGTAGCGTCTGTCCATCAGAGCGGCAGTCTGTAGGTGCCCGCAGCATCTGTCCATCAGAGCGGCAGTCTGTAGGTGCCCGTAGCGTCTGTGTCCATCAGAGCGGCAGTCTGTAGGTGCCCGCAGCATCTGTCCATCAGAGCGGCAGTCTGTAGGTGCCCGTAGCGTCTGTGTCCATCAGAACGGCAGTCTGTAGGTGCCCGTAGCGTCTGTCCATCAGAGCGGCAGTCTGTAGGTGCCCGTAGCGTCTGTCCATCAGAGCGGCAGTCTGTAGGTGCCCATAGCATCTGTGTCCATCAGAGCGGCAGTCTGTAGGTGCCCGTAGCGTCTGTCCATCAGAGCGGCAGTCTGTAAGTGCCCGTAGCATCTGTCCATCAGAGCGGCAGTCTGTAGGTGCCCGTAGCGTCTGTGTCCATCAGAGCGGCAGTCTGTAGGTGCCCGTAGCGTCTGTCCATCAGAGCGGCAGTCTGTAGGTGCCCGTAGCATCTGTGTCCATCAGAGCGGCAGTCTGTAGGTGCCCGTAGCATCTGTGTCCATCAGAGCGGCAGTCTGTAGGTGCCCGTAGTGTCTGTCCATCCGAGCGGCAGTCTGTAGGTGCCCGCAGCATCTGTCCATCAGAGCGGCAGTCTGTAGGTGCCCGTAGCGTCTGTGTCCATCAGAGCGGCAGTCTGTAGGTGCCCGTAGTGTCTGTCCATCAGAGCGGCAGTCTGTAGGTGCCCGTAGTGTCTGTCCATCAGAGCGGCAGTCTGTAGGTGCCCGTAGCGTCTGTGTCCATCAGAGCGGCAGTCTGTAGGTGCCCGTAGTGTCTGTCCATCAGAGCGGCAGTCTGTAGGTGCCCGCAGCGTCTGTCCATCAGAGCGGCAGTCTGTAGGTGCCCGCAGCGTCTGTCCATCAGAGCGGCAGTCTGTAGGTGCCCGTAGCATCTGTGTCCATCAGAGCGGCAGTCTGTAGGTGCCCGTAGTGTCTGTCCATCCGAGCGGCAGTCTGTAGGTGCCCGCAGCATCTGTCCATCAGAGCGGCAGTCTGTAGGTGCCCGTAGCGTCTGTGTCCATCAGAGCGGCAGTCTGTAGGTGCCCGTAGTGTCTGTCCATCAGAGCGGCAGTCTGTAGGTGCCCGTAGCATCTGTGTCCATCAGAGCGGCAGTCTGTAGGTGCCCGTAGTGTCTGTCCATCAGAGCGGCAGTCTGTAGGTGCCCGTAGCGTCTGTGTCCATCAGAGCGGCAGTCTGTAGGTGCCCGTAGTGTCTGTCCATCAGAGCGGCAGTCTGTAGGTGCCCGCAGCGTCTGTCCATCAGAGCGGCAGTCTGTAGGTGCCCGCAGCGTCTGTCCATCAGAGCGGCAGTCTGTAGGTGCCCGCAGCGTCTGTCCATCAGAGCGGCAGTCTGTAGGTGCCCGTAGCATCTGTGTCCATCAGAGCGGCAGTCTGTAGGTGCCCGTAGCGTCTGTGTCCATCAGAGCGGCAGTCTGTAGGTGCCCGTAGTGTCTGTCCATCAGAGCGGCAGTCTGTAGGTGCCCGCAGCGTCTGTCCATCAGAGCGGCAGTCTGTAGGTGCCCGCAGCGTCTGTCCATCAGAGCGGCAGTCTGTAGGTGCCCGCAGCGTCTGTCCATCAGAGCGGCAGTCTGTAGGTGCCCGTAGCATCTGTGTCCATCAGAGCGGCAGTCTGTAGGTGCCCGTAGCATCTGTGTCCATCAGAGCGGCAGTCTGTAGGTGCCCGTAGCGCCTGTCCATCAGAGCGGCAGTCTGTAGGTGCCCGTAGCGTCTGTGTCCATCAGAGCGGCAGTCTGTAGGTGCCCGTAGCATCTGTGTCCATCAGAGCGGCAGTCTGTAGGTGCCCGTAGCATCTGTGTCCATCAGAGCGGCAGTCTGTAGGTGCCCGTAGCATCTGTGTCCATCAGAGCGGCAGTCTGTAGGTGCCCGTAGCATCTGTGTCCATCAGAGCGGCAGTCTGTAGGTGCCCGTAGCATCTGTGTCCATCAGAGCGGCAGTCTGTAGGTGCCCGTAGCATCTGTGTCCATCAGAGCGGCAGTCTGTAGGTGCCCGTAGCATCTGTGTCCATCAGAGCGGCAGTCTGTAGGTGCCCGTAGCGTCTGTCCATCAGAGCAGCAGTCTGTAGGTGCCCGCAGCATCTGTCCATCAGAGCGGCAGTCTGTAGGTGCCCGTAGCACCTGTCCATCAGAGCGGCAGTCTGTGGGTGCCCGTAGCGCCTGTCCATCAGAGCGGCAGTCTGTGGGTGCCCGTAGCGCCTGTCCATCAGAGCGGCGGTCTGTAGGTGCCCGTAGCATCTGTGTCCATCAGAGCGGCAGTCTGTAGGTGCCCGCAGCGCCTGTCCATCAGAGCGGCAGTCTGTAGGTGCCCGCAGCGCCTGTCCATCAGAGCGGCAGTCTGTAGGTGCCCGTTGCGTCTGCTGCCATCCACACAGCTCCGTTTTTCCCATTTGCCCGGTGTATAAATGGTCTCCTTTGTATCCGGTCCTGTTTTTAGAAGGCTGCATGTATGGAGCATATTGTTGGATATGATGACAGCTGTGTTTAGGCGTGGGGGGGGGGGGTAAAATGCCGGACCCGCTCATACGGAACTCCATTCACTTTACCGGACACATGGCCCATTGTGCTAGCCACTTCCATACTGACCAGGGCGAGAGCTGACCACATACGTGCCCTGTTGTCCTCATGTATGGAAGACAGGCATACAGAGATGTGAAACGCGTCAGCTCGTGTTTCCTGGATGTGGCCATTGACTGCCCACCTGTGCACAGGTAACTATCACAGCTGTTGTGGTCAGGCTGCCTCATCCCCGGAGACAGTAGGGGTCGCCCCGTGATCACATGGATGAACCCCTTCCTACATCTTCTGGTAAATGCGTTCTATACTTTAGCAATAGGTTGGTCTTGATGGATCTGTATCTGTGTGTGCCCCCAGACCCCGGTCGGTATTGTGGGGCCTGCTGATCCCCCGGCATTGCAGCGAGCTGCACTATTTCATGTGGGATTCTATGGCAGATCTGTTTGTGAACAAGCAGACAGCAGGGGGCACCGATGTCGGATCTCTTCTCTGCGCTGCCTCCATCACTGCTGTGTGGATCTGCACTTTTCCTCTTGTATGGCATTGCCCATGGAGGGGGCTGTCACATGGGGCCTAATTGTCCACACAGATTTGATGCTTGTGGTGGAATTGCTGTGGATTAGCAAATGGCAAATTCATGTTAGACTTGTGGATTGTTCTGCAGCATGGAAGCACCCTGAAAGTCTCCCTCTTGTGCTGGACCCCTCTCCCCTGGTGCATGGCCTCATGGACATCAGCCGTGTATATAAGCCAGAATATTCCTAGTCACTGACAGCAAGCAGAGATCTTGCAAATGGTTAGGAAATGAAACCCCAAATCTTGCAGAAGTGTTCAGTATAGGATGTTGGCTTGTGGCGGACCCTGTCACACCGGGCCCCCGCGCTGAGCTCGGAGCTGTCTGCAGCCGTAAGGGGCGGATATTAGAAGGTGGCTTCTGCTATTCCACTTGTTTCGACCTGTGCTTAATGAGAACCTATCGGTGAGGCTGGATGTACTGTCCCTATCCCCCTCTGCTCGCCTGGATGGGCTCTTAGGTCCGACTCCCAGCTCTTTCCTGACTGTCAGCGGGTGATGTTGGACTTTATTGACAGGGAGTGCTGGGAACTGCCCACTTGACACATTGACAGTGCTTGTGGGGTGGCTGAGTCCCCCCATACCTGCTATCTGTGTGTGTGTGTGTGGGGGGGGGGGGCTGAATCCACCCCATACCTGCTATCTGGGGGGGGCTGCAGTCCACCCTATACCTGCTATCTGTAGGGGGGGGGGGGGGGGGCTGCAGTCCACCCCATACCTGTTATCTGTGTGTGTGTGGCGGGGGGGGGGGGGGGGGCAGCAGTCCACCCCATACCTGCTATCTGAGCGTGTGTGTGGGTGGGGGGGGCTGCAGTCCCCCCATACCTGCTGTCTATGTGTGTGTGGGGGGGTGGGCTGCAGTCCACCCCATACCTGCTATCTGTGTGTGGGGGGGGCTGCAGTCCTCCCATACCTGCTATCTGTGTGTGGGGGGGCTGCAGTCCTCCCATACCTGCGATCAGTGTGCAGTCGGCTGCTCTTCTCTAAGCTCCGGCTGGTGGAGTCCGTGCAGCAGAAATAGTTAATGGCCGCGCTGAGGTGGCTCCGTCTTCTTGGCCGGCATTGTATTTTTAAACCACACACTGTAAAGCCTGAAAGATACAGAGAAGAAATCCACATTTCAGCAAGATCCAATTTGCCAATTTTCACTTCAACATTAACAACAGTTTTCCGGTTAGAGGAAATTAAACTTTCTGGATCTCCCTGTGTGAGGAGCGATCAGGACTTCACCGCTGCCTGGGAACTTCCCGAAGGCTTCCCGGCTACTAACTCTGGATAATATCAGCAGCCCCGCGCAGATCTGCCAGGCGGCCGCTCAATATGTATATATGTAGTATCCGCCGGCCAGCCAGTGCGTTCTGCGTGTGCCGGGGACCTCGCTGTGCGCAGACACTGGGTATTCGGAACACGTACGGTACGGGCGCTTACAGATACCTGACTGACCGCAGCACCTTAAGGGGACGGCCTTTTGTTTTTAATTAACTTTTAGCAAAATACAAACAATTACAGGGAATATATGGAAAAGGTACAACAGGGACATCGGTGGCCTCCAAGGGGCTGGAAGCGGCGCTAGGCCTGTGCCCACCCCTCATGACCGCCAGCTAAATCGGACAGGGAAGGAAAGAACTCCAGGCGTCGGAGGGCGGCATCATGTCCGACAACATCGGAACAAGGGACTTTCTGTTTTATACAAATGCAGCTTAAAAGGATTCTCCAGGCAGCAGCTGCTGTCAGCGCTGCAATACAGCGGGGTCCGAGCGGAAGTCACTGCTGCGACCCCTGTGTAGTGGCCGGCGCAGCTCTCTCGGTCTATCCCACCACTGACAGTGAATTATAACATTAGTTTTACTTCTAGAGCCTAACAACTTCTTCTAGATCAGTGATGTTTAAACAGCTTCACATCGGCTGTAACTGCGGCGGGACGTCTGCAGCAAACGTGGCCGAGATTTTACCAGTCTTAGGGCTCATTGACACGGACATCTGCGAATCCCACAGTTGTACACATCGCAGTTTATATGTTCTGCTGGCAGAGATCGGGTGTGGGCTCCAATTAGCACTGCGAGTGCCGGGAATGGCGCGGTCACAGACATGCGCAATTTGATTTTTTTAATTTCAAATTCCCTGCTCTATTCAGAGTGAGGATGCATATGGAAGCCCTGCCCATATGTAATGCATGCGTATGGACAGCGTTTCATATGCCGCCCATTCTAGGGCTGCATATGGTAGGCAGAGAAAGAAGACATGCTGCAATTTATTCCTCCTGCGTATCGATCCGCAGTGTCCACATGCAGGGAAGTAGCGATCCTCCGTCGGCTTTCAGTGGGGGATCGGCAAGTGTTCCCCATTGTTTACAATAGGAAACCTTACATCACTTGCCCCGGCCCCATTGAAAACAGCCGTGTGAAAGCGGCCTTATTCACATGGAGCAAAAAAAAAATCTGCACCAAATATTGAAATATGCGACTGATTCTAAATCCGCAGTGAGTCAATTTGTGCAGCCGAATTCAGCCTCTGAAATGCAAAAGTCTATACCTGCGGCAAATCCACACAATTTGGGCTCAGAGCCGGTCGTGGACATGAGGCCTTTAGGTTCAGATTTACCCCAGTTTTGCTGCATATTCCCTGCCAGTTTTCCTCTGTAAAAGCTGCCCCGTGTGAAGACCCCCTAAGAAAGTCTGCAGCAAATCTGCCCTATGTGAAGACCCCCCTAAGAAAGTCTGCAGCAAATCTGCCCCGTGAGAAGACCCCCCTAAGAAAGTCTGCAGCAAATCTGCCCCGTGAGAAGACCCCCCTAAGAAAGTCTGCAGCAAATCTGCCCCGTGAGAAGACCCCCTAAGAAAGTCTGCAGCAAATCTGCCCCTTAAGAAGACCCCCTAAGAAAGTCTGCAGCAAATCTGCCCCGTGAGAAGACCCCCTAAGAAAGTCTGCAGCAAATCTGCCCCGTGAGAAGACCCCCTAAGAAAGTCTGCAGCAAATCTGCCCCGTGAGAAGACCCCCCTAAGGAAGTCTGCAGCAAATCTGCCCCGTGAGAAGACCCCCTAAGGAAGTCTGCAGCAAATCTGCCCCGTGAGAAGACCCCCTAAGAAAGTCTGCCCTATGTGAAGACCCCCTATGGAAGTCTGCAGCAAATCTGCCCCGTGAGAAGACCCCCTAAGGAAGTCTGCAGCAAATCTGCCCCGTGAGAAGACCCCCTAAGAAAGTCTGCAGCAAATCTGCCCTATGTGAAGACCCCCTAAGGAAGTCTGCAGCAAATCTGCCCCGTGAGAAGACCCCCTAAGGAAGTCTGCAGCAAATCTGCCCCGTGAGAAGACCCCCTAAGAAAGTCTGCCCTATGTGAAGACCCCCTATAGAAGTCTGCAGCAAATCTGCCCCGTGAGAAGACCCCCTAAGGAAGTCTGCAGCAAATCTGCCCCGTGAGAAGACCCCCTAAGAAAGTCTGCAGCAAATCTGCCCTATGTGAAGACCCCCTAAGGAAGTCTGCAGCAAATCTGCCCCGTGAGAAGACCCCCTAAGAAAGTCTGCAGCAAATCTGCCCCGTGAGAAGACCCCCTAAGAAAGTCTGCAGCAAATCTGCCCCGTGAGAAGACCCCCTAAGAAAGTCTGCAGCAAATCTGCCCCGTGAGAAGACCCCCTAAGGAAGTCTGCAGCAAATCTGCCCCGTGAGAAGACCCCCTAAGAAAGTCTGCAGCAAATCTGCCCCGTGAGAAGACCCCCTAAGGAAGTCTGCAGCAAATCTGCCCCGTGAGAAGACCCCCTAAGGAAGTCTGCAGCAAATCTGCCCCGTGAGAAGACCCCCTAAGAAAGTCTGTAGCAAATCTGCCCCGTGAGAAGACCCCCTAAGAAAGTCTGCAGCAAATCTGCCCCGTGTGAAGACCCACTAAGGAAGTCTGCAGCAAATCTGCCCCGTGAGAAGACCCCCTAAGAAAGTCTGCAGCAAATCTGCCCTATGTGAAGACCCCCTAAGGAAGTCTGCAGCAAATCTGCCCCGTGAGAAGACCCCCTAAGAAAGTCTGCAGCAAATCTGCCCCGTGAGAAGACCCCCTAAGGAAGTCTGCAGCAAATCTGCCCCGTGAGAAGACCCCCTATGGAAGTCTGCAGCAAATCTGCCCCGTGAGAAGACCCCCTAAGGAAGTCTGCAGCAAATCTGCCCCGTGAGAAGACCCCCTAAGGAAGTCTGCAGCAAATCTGCCCCGTGAGAAGACCCCCTAAGAAAGTCTGCAGCAAATCTGCCCTATGTGAATACCCCCTAAGGAAGTCTGCAGCAAATCTGCCCCGTGAGAAGACCCCCTAAGAAAGTCTGCAGCAAATCTGCCCCGTGAGAAGACCCCCTAAGAAAGTCTGCAGCAAATCTGCCCCGTGAGAAGACCCCCTAAGAAAGTCTGCAGCAAATCTGCCCCTTAAGAAGACCCCCTAAGAAAGTCTGCAGCAAATCTGCCCTCTTAGAAGACCCCCTAAGAAAGTCTGCAGCAAATCTGCCCCATGTGAAGACCCCCTAAGGAAGTCTGCAGCAAATTTGTCCTGTGTGAAGACCCCCTAAGGAAGTCTGCAGCAAATTTCCCCCGTTTGAAGACCCCCCTAAGGAAGTCTGCAGCAAATCTGCCCCGTGTGAAGACCCCCTAAGGAACTCTGCAGCAAATCTGCCCTATGTGAAGACCCCCTAAGGAAGTCTGCAGCAAATCTGCCCCGTGAGAAGACCCCCTAAGAAAGTCTGCAGCAAATCTGCCCCGTGAGAAGACCCCCTAAGGAAGTCTGCAGCAAATCTGCCCCGTGAGAAGACCCCCTAAAGAAGTCTGCAGCAAATCTGCCCTATGTGAAGACCCCCTAATAATGTGAGGACACGTTATTTTTTTCACGAACATCACACGAGTGAAACATCGCAAACGTGAAAATAATTGTTTCATAATTCTGCCTTTGCACTCCCCCTCGCATCATGTGATTTTATCGCTTGTCTTCACGCTTGCGACAAAAGGGGGAAAGGTACTTGCTGTTTGTATAGTGCCAACGTATTCCGCAGCGCTTTCAGGTAATTTTATTGTTACCCGCAGCAAGCTGGGGGCTCATTTTACCGACCTTGGAGGGATGGAAGGCGGAGTCAGCCTTGAGCTACCTGAACTGTGCGGGGATTGAACCCACAACCTTCAGGTCTGCGCCACACAAGGCCCCATAAAAATCATGTGATGTAGAATGATGAAGCCAATGATTTTCAATGGTTTCATTCCCATCTGCGATGTCATGCAAGGTGGAGTGATAAAAAATGCAGCGTGCCCTGTCTTTCTGCATTAACGGTTTTTCAATCTGCCATGTTTCCCTGTGGAGCCTCCTTTTTATCGCATCACTTGCGGATTTCGCACAATACATTTTTAACATTAGAAACTCCTATTGTCTATCGTGAGAAAAACGTGACAGAAATTCGCAATCAACAGCGATGTTTTTGCAAGAAAAAGCAGGGCTGACACTCCGACATCTCCTGAGCAGAGTTGTGATCTCGCCGTCACCAGTGTAAGGGAGCCCCGGCTTTACATGGCTGTATGTGCAGTGTGTACTTGTGCGTATCGGCAGATTTTCCTGTAGTCTTTGCACTCGCAGGGTATTTTGTGTACGGGACTCAGCCATGTCCAGATTTAAATGGCTGTTTGACCTAATGAGTTCCAGATATGTGCATCCCCATAGACTTCTATGGTAATCTTTGGTGCAAATGCGTTGAAAAGTGGAGCATCCTGTGCTTCTTTTTGTGCATGCAAAAAAGGAAGTGTGAACGAACCCATTGAATTAAAAAGGTAAATAAACTGAGAGGAAAAAAGAAGAATCCAGTGACTTGGAGATCTCACACAGACGAGGTTTATTCCCAATAGAGCACAGCGGACGCCGAAGGGAGGCGGGTTTCCATTTTATAAAAAAAAAAGACTCCTTTAGAAATTGTTGGCAGCAACACATCTCACAGACGTTAGGCGGGCCGTGACTGCCGCTGTGCAGCATCCCCTCCTCTGGGAAGTGTGGAGACCAATGGCTGCAGTTTTGGGAGCGGCATGTTGTCCCCTTCTTGTCTGATGGAGGATTCTAGCTCCTCCGCAGCCCTCGCTCGTCTCTGACGGATATTTTGTTTCATAATGCGCCGAATGTTTCCTATTGGTTGAATGTCTGGACTGCCGGCAGCCGGTTCACCCCGGACTCCTCTTCTGTGACAGCGCCGCAAGGAATCATAGATGCAGGAAAATAAAGTGGTAAAAAATACATAGGGACTTGCCTAATGGGGCATCCAGGGGGAAAGTTGGAGAGCCGCAGAGGAATCCAAAAAAACTCCAAAGAAGTTTTGGTACTTAGAAGACAAATCCTGCGCTCATAACACAAAGGAATGATTTGCAGTATGCGGTTTAGCATTGTGTTGTTCTACAACCTCTGTATACCGCTCAGCACTGATGGTGCCCGTCAGGATGTGTGCGCTGCCCGTGCCATAGGCACTAATACAACCCCATACCATCAGGGAGGCAGTACTGAGTGCTGATAACAAGCTGGATGGTCACAGGACACGGGGTCTGTGGTTTCCATAAAGAACTTCAAACTATGACTCATCTGACCCCAGAACAGTTTTCCATTTTGGCTCAGTCCATTGTTAATAAGCTTTGGCCCAGAGAAGATGCCGGCGTTTCGGGATTATGTTGATATATATCTTGCATTTGTGGATTGCACAGCGATGGAAGTATGGCTGAGCCCATGCAGGGATTGGCATTACAGAATCATGCCTGTTTATAATGCAGCGCCGCCTGAGGGCCCGTAGATCTCTAGCATCCGGTATTGACCGTCGGCCGTGTCACAAGTGCACATGAATTTCCCCAGACTCTGAATCTCTTGATTACATTATCTACTGTAGATGGTGGATATTCAAAGTCTTCACAGTTTTACGTTGAAGAACACTTTTCTGAAATCGTCCCACAATTTTTAGACTCGGTTTTGTAGAGATTGAAGAACCTTGGGCCATTTTTGCTCCTGAGAGACTCTATTTATGCTCTATTTATACAGTCATGTGACTCTCCGGCTGTTTTTCATTAGTACTACTTACTTTTCCAGTCCAATGAGTTGCCCCAACTTTATGTTGCTGCCATCAATTTCTAAAGGAGTCCTTTTTTAAAAATGAGATGATGAAGCATCTCCCTCCCCTTCTGGTCCATTCTGTGTCCTACTGTGGATACAATATGGTTAGATGGGATTTCTAAATCATTGCATTCATTTTCTCTTTACGTTTTACACAGCGGCCCAACTTCTTTGGAATTGTGGTTGTATTCTGTGTGGTGGGCTGTAATGTTGGCTCGGATAGGATGTTCCACTGATTTAGGTTCTCATCCCTTGGGCATGGCTCTTGGTCTTATCATCAGGGGGTGCCTTATCTCTAGCTGGAGGAAGTGTCCTTATCCTCCAAAGCCTCTAAGGATAGAGATAAGCGGCAGCTGGAAGTGATATTTGGAAGGAAAGTAGAAAGGCATGTAAAAAATGTAGGCTGTGAGAAGGCGCTGGACAAGCGCAGGTCGGAGTGTTCCATGGCCGGAGCTCAGCGTTTGTGCTTTTCATGTGTTTTGCAGGCCCACGGTCTTCTATAGGCAGGAAACCAATGTATCTGATTGAATATGTAATGCGGGCTGCAGTTCCCCCTATGATCACCTCCCAGCACTAACATATTCTGACACCATACTTCCTGCAGACGACTTCCTGAATGATCGGCTCTGGCTCTGCCTTGTTCGCTGGTTTCCCCTCTGAATAGCCTGTTCTTTACTCCATATAACGGAGTGCATATTAAACTCATCTCCAAGGGTATGGGGGCTTACAGACCCCACCATCCTGCTGTCATCACCCGCCTCTAGAGATCACAAAGGAATTTTTCTGACACATTTCTCTCCAAGAAATAAAACTTGTCCTCTTCCGTGCAGCTTTACACTAGGCGATCCTTTGGCCATTGTAAGCACGTCCATAGGTGGTCTTG
Organism: Eleutherodactylus coqui; assembly: GCF_035609145.1. NCBI lineage: Eukaryota > Metazoa > Chordata > Amphibia > Anura > Eleutherodactylidae > Eleutherodactylus > Eleutherodactylus coqui. The sequence goes on along the minus strand of NC_089849.1, from coordinate 2,607,597 downwards.
TATGTCTTCAGCCACAGCAGAGGAAGCAATGCAAAACCTGTAATGGGGCCCCAACTTTAATGCTTCATCCATTCTACTGGGCTCCTGCTATGGAGGAGAGGCCTTATGGGCCCCCTAAGGCTCCTGGGCCCCAATGCAAAACCTGTAACTGGACCCCCAACTATAATGCTTCATCCATAGTACTGGGCTCCCTCTATGGAGAAGAGAGGCCTTCTGAGCCCCCCAAGGCTCCTGGGCTCCCCCTATGGAGAAGAGAGGCCTTCTGGGCCCCCCAAGGCTCCTGGGCTCCCTCTATGGAGAAGAGAGGCCTTCTGGGCCCCCCAAGGCTCCTGGGCTCCCTCTATGGAGAAGAGAGGCCTTCTGGGCCCCCCAAGGCTCCTGGGGCCGGGTGCATCCACACCCCATATAGTTTCACCAGTGATCACCTGCATGGAGGTGAATGAGCATTATACAATGCTTCGTCTTCAGCCAACTGTGTGATGTACAGCCGTCCAGCGCGCATTTTATTCTTCGCATAATCAAAGGCGATCAGCTGACCTTCCCAATATTACATGGGCCAATGATCAGGAATGAACGTCCACTCAGACTCTCAGCTGCCTAATAATTGGCCTATTGGAATACGCCGGCGATCAGCGTTTGTTGGCTTCTTTGCTAATTGGTATTTGTGGGCAGCATGGATGCCGTATGAACAGGGTGCTGTGCTGCTCCTTCACATGAGCTTATGAGCAAAAGCACACTCTTTAGCGCAACGTATTTGCGCTATGAATGAGGTTGACTTGCGTGCGTTTCGGCGCACACAGGGCATGTTCACTTGTGTATGGCAGATGAACACATACTGATATAAATGGCTATTGTATACACGCGCATCCCCCCCTCCGTCGCCTGTATACACGCGCATCCCCCCCCCCTCCGTCGCCTGTATACACGCGCATCCCCCCCTCTGTCGCCTGTATACACGCGCACCCCCCCCCTCCGTCGCCTGTATACACGCGCATCCCCCCCTCTGTCGCCTGTATACACGCGCATCCCCCCCTCCGTCGCCTGTATACACGCGCATCCCCCCCTCCGTCGCCTGTATACACGCGCATCCCCCCCTCCGTCGCCTGTATACACGCTCATCCCCCCCGTCGCCTGTATACACGCTCATCCCCCCCGTCGCCTGTATACACACGCATCCCCCCCCCCCCCGTCGCCTGTATACACGCGCATCCCCCCCCCCCGTCGCCTGTATACACGCGCATCCCCCCCCCTGTCGCCTGTATACACGCGCATCCCCCCCTCCGTCACCTGTATACACGCGCATCCCCCCCCCCGTCGCCTGTATACACGCGCATCCCCCCCCCCGTCGCCTGTATACACGCGCATCCCCCCCCCCGTCGCCTGTATACACGCGCATCCCCCCCCCGTCGCCTGTATACACGCGCATCCCCCCCCCCGTCACCTGTATACACGCGCCCCCCATCGCCTGTATACACGCGCCCCCCCCGTCGCCTGTATACCCGCGCATCCCCCCCCCCCGTCGCCTGTATACCCGCGCATCCCCCCCCCCCCCCGTCGCCTGTATACACGCGCATCCCCCCCTCCGTCACCTGTATACACGCGCATCCCCCCCTCCGTCGCCTGTATACACGCGCATCCCCCCCCCCCCGTCGCCTGTATACACGCGCATCCCCCCCCCCGTCGCCTGTATACACGCGCATCCCCCCCCCCGTCGCCTGTATACACGCGCATCCCCCCCCCCGTCACCTGTATACACGCGCCCCCCATCGCCTGTATACACGCGCCCCCCCCGTCGCCTGTATACCCGCGCATCCCCCCCCCCGTCGCCTGTATACCCGCGCATCCCCCCCCCCCGTCGCCTGTATACACGCGCATCCCCCCCCCCCGTCGCCTGTATACACACGCATCCCCCCCTCCGTCGCCTGTATACACGCGCATCCCCCCCAACGTCACCTGTATACACGCGCATCCCCCCCTCCGTCGCCTGTATACACTCGCATCCCTCCCCCGTCGCCTGTATACACGCGCATCCCTCCCCCGTCGCCTGTATACACGCGCATCCCCCCCCCGTCGCCTGTATACACGCGCATCCCCCCCCCCCCCGTCACCTGTATACACGCGCCCCCCATCGCCTGTATACACGCGCCCCCCCCCCCGTCGCCTGTATACACGCGCATCCCCCCCCCTGTCGCCTGTATACACGCGCATCCCCCTGTCGCCTGTATACACGCGCATCCCCCCCCTCCGTCGCCTGTATACACACGCATCCCCCCCTCCGTCGCCTGTATACACGCGCATCCCCCCCTCCGTCGCCTGTATACACGCGCATCCCCCCCTCCGTCGCCTGTATACACGCGCATCCCCCCCTCCGTCGCCTGTATACACGCGCATCCCCCCCCCCGTCGCCTGTATACACGCGCACACCTCCGTCGCCTGTATACACGCAGCACGCCCCCCCCCCCCCCCGTCGCCTGCATACGCGCCCCCCCCGTTGCCTGTATACGCGCCCGCCCGTTGCCTGTATACGCGCCCGCCCGTCGCCTGTATACACACAGCCCCCCCCCCGTTGCCTGCATACGCGCCCCCCCCCCGTCGCCTGTATACACGCGCATCCCCCCCCCCCGTCGCCTGTATACACGCGCATCCTATTCCCCCCGTCGCCTGTATACACGCGCATCCTATTCCCCCCGTCGCCTGTATACACGCGCATCCCCCCCCCGTCGCCTGTATACACGCGCATCCCCCCCCGTCACCTGTATACACGCGCCCCCCATCGCCTGTATACACGCGCCCCCCCCCCCCCGTCGCGTGTATACCAGCGCATCCCCCCCCCCCCGTCGCCTGTATACTTGCGCATCCCCCCCCCCCGTCGCCTGTATACACGCGCATCCCCCCCCCCGTCGCCTGTATACACACGCATCCCCCCCTCCGTCGCCTGTATACACACGCATCCCCCCCTCCGTCGCCTGTATACACGCGCATCCCCCCCTCCGTCGCCTGTATACACTTGCATCCCTCCCCCGTCGCCTGTATACACGCGCATCCCCCCCCCGTCGCCTGTATACACGCGCATCCCCCCCCCCCCGTCACCTGTATACACGCGCCCCCCATCGCCTGTATACACGCGCCCCCCCCCCCCCGTCGCCTGTATACACGCGCATCCCCCCCCCTGTCGCCTGTATACACGCGCATCCCCCTGTCGCCTGTATACACGCGCATCCCCCCCTCCGTCGCCTGTATACACGCACCCCCATCGCGAGCATCCATGTTTATGGATCTTTGACACTTCTTATCTGATGGGTGTCGGGGCTTTTCTGTTTTCTGATATAGTTATGCAGCATTGTAGAAAAACTTATTAAAAGAAGAAAATGTTGGTGGTAGTGCGCCATTCTCATGTCCTCATGGGCGCCAGCTGTTCCCCCATCAGTTATGTGCCACATAGGCCTCACATGGAACAATACCTCCGCTTGTCTCTCAGCTTTTTCCCAGGACACTTAAAACTTCATAATTTTTTTTTCTTTTTAATTAAGTGCGCTCTTCCTCTGCTAATACCTTTCAAATTTTCGTATTCAGCAGCGGGGAAATAAGAGCCCCTTGTTCTCCGGCAGGTAAGAGCTAAAGAAAAGGCTGTTTCATCCATCTTCCTACCTTGAACTGATCTACCAGAAACCTGAGTAGTCACAATGCCACCTTCAGCAGGATGGCCCTGCGCCTCCTCCGTATCGTCCTCTCATCTCTTTCACTTCTTAATTGCAGGAAGTTTTGTGAGGTCCGTATCCCAGCTGTTGCCTCCCATAATGAATGACCTCCAGGGCTGTGCACTGTGACTGGCTGCTCGGCCTTAGGAGGGGGAAATGAGTGGGAAGACATGGGACCGTGTCGGGGCAGTGAGTAAACTGCACCGTGCAAAGTAAGAAAATGGGCCAAGAGAAGGGAAGCGGGACCATGCCAGGGCTGTGAGGGAGCTGCACGGTGCAAAGTAAGGGAACGGGCCGAGAGAAGGGAAGCGGGACCATGCCAGGGCAGTGAGTAAACTGCACCGTGCAAAGTAAGGAAATGGGCCAAGAGAAGGGAAGCGGGACCATGCCAGGGCTGTGAGTGAGCTGCACGGTGCAAAGTAAGGAAACGGACCAAGAGAAGAGAAGCGGGACCATGCCAGGGCTGTGAGTGAGCTGCACGGTGCAAAGTAAGGGAACGGACCAAGAGAAGGGAAGCGGGACCATGCCAGGGCTGTGAGTGAGCTATATGGTGCAAAGAAAGGGAATGGACCAAGGGAAGGGAAGAGTGACCGTGTCGGGGCAGTGAGAGAGCTGCACGGTGCAAAGTAAGGGAACGGACCAAGAGAAGGGAAGCGGGACCATGCCAGGGCTGTGAGTGAGCTATACAGTGGAAAGTAAGGGAACAGACCAAGAGAAGGGAAGCGGGACCATGTCAGGGCTGTGAGTGAGCTATATGGTGCAAAGTAAGGGAACGGACCAAGAGAAGGGAAGCGGGACCATGCCAGGCTGTGAGTGAGCTGCACGGTGCAAAGTAAGGGAACGGACCAAGAGAAGGGAAGCGGGACCATGCCAGGGCTGTGAGTGAGCTGCACGGTGCAAAGTAAGGGAACGGACCAAGAGAAGGGAAGCGGGACCATGCCAGGGCTGTGAGGGAGCTATACGGTGCAAAGTAAGGAAATGGGCCAAGAGAAGGGAAGCGGGACCATGCCAGGGCTGTGAGTGAGCTGCACGGTGCAAAGTAAGGGAACGGACCAAGAGAAGGGAAGCGGGACCATGCCAGGGCTGTGAGTGAGCTATACGGTGCAAAGTAAGGAAATGGGCCAAGAGAAGGGAAGCGGGACCATGCCAGGGCTGTGAGTGAGCTATACAGTGCAAAGTAAGGGAACGGACCAAGAGAAGGGAAGCGGGACCATGCCAGGGCTGTGAGTGAGCTGCACGGTGCAAAGTAAGGGAACGGACCAAGAGAAGGGAAGCGGGACCATGCCAGGCTGTGAGGGAGATGCAAAGTAAGGGAACGGACCAAGAGAAGGGAAGCGGGACCATGCCAGGGCTGTGCACTGTGACTGGCTGCTCGGCCTTAGGAGGGGGAAATGAGTGGGAAGACATGGGACCGTGTCGGGGCAGTGAGTAAACTGCACCGTGCAAAGTAAGGAAATGGGCCAAGAGAAGGGAAGCGGGACCATGCCAGGGCTGTGAGGGAGCTGCATGGTGCAAAGTAAGGGAACGGGCCGACACAAGCGAAGCGGGACCATGCCAGGGCTGTGAGTGAGCTGCATGGTGCAAAGTAAGGGAACGGACCAAGAGAAGGGAAGCGGGACCATGCCAGGGCTGTGAGTGAGCTGCATGGTGCAAAGTAAGGGAACGGACCAAGAGAAGGGAAGCGGGACCATGCCAGGGCTGTGAGGGAGCTGCATGGTGCAAAGTAAGGGAACGGACTAAGAGAAGGGAAGCGGGACCATGCCAGGGCTGTGAGGGAGCTGCATGGTGCAAAGTAAGGGAACGGGCCGAGAGAAGGGAAGCGGGACCATGCCAGGGCTGTGAGGGAGCTGCATGGTGCAAAGTAAGGGAACGGACTAAGAGAAGGGAAGCGGGACCATGCCAGGGCTGTGAGTGAGCTGCACGGTGCAAAGTAAGGGAAGCGGGACCATGCCAGGGCTGTGCACTGTGACTGGCTGCTCGGCCTTAGGAGGGGGAAATGAGTGGGAAGACATGGGACCGTGTCGGGGCAGTGAGTAAACTGCACCGTGCAAAGTAAGGAAATGGGCCAAGAGAAGGGAAGCGGGACCATGCCAGGGCTGTGAGGGAGCTGCAAAGTAAGGGAACGGGCCGAGAGAAGGGAAGCGGGACCATGCCAGGGCTGTGAGGGAGCTGCATGGTGCAAAGTAAGGGAACGGGCCGACACAAGCGAAGCGGGACCATGCCAGGGCTGTGAGTGAGCTGCACGGTGCAAAGTAAGGGAACGGACCAAGAGAAGGGAAGCGGGACCATGCCAGGGCTGTGAGGGAGCTGCATGGTGCAAAGTAAGGGAACGGGCCGAAAGAAGGGAAGCGGGACCATGCCAGGGCTGTGAGGGAGCTGCATGGTGCAAAGTAAGGGAACGGGCCGAGAGAAGGGAAGCGGGACCATGCCAGGGCTGTGAGTGAGCTGCACGGTGCAAAGTAAGGGAACGGACTAAGAGAAGGGAAGCGGGACCGTGCCAGGGCTGTGAGTGAGCTATATGGTGCAAAGTAAGGGAACGGACCAAGGGAAGGGAAGCGGGACCATGCCAGGGCTGTGAGTGAGCTGCACGGTGCAAAGTAAGGGAACGGACTAAGAGAAGGGAAGCGGGACCGTGCCAGGGCTGTGAGTGAGCTATATGGTGCAAAGTAAGGGAACGGACCAAGGGAAGGGAAGCGGGACCGTGCCAGGGCTGTGAGTGAGCTATATGGTGCAAAGTAAGGGAACGGGCCGAGAGAAGGGAAGCGGGACCATGCCGGGGCTGTGAGTGAGCTATATGGTGCAAAGTAAGGGAACGGACCAAGGGAAGGGAAGCGGGGCCATGCCAGGGCTGTGAGTGAGCTATATGGTGCAAAGTAAGGGAACGGGCCGAGAGAAGGGAAGCGGGACCATGCCAGGGCTGTGAGTGAGCTATATGGTGCAAAGTAAGGGAAGTGGGACCATGCCAGAGCTGTGAGTGAGCTGCAAAGTAAGGGAACGGACGAAGAGAAGGAAAGCGGGACCATGTCAGGGCTGTGAGTGAGCTGCACGGTGCAAAGTAAGGGAACGGACCAAGAGAAGGGAAGTGGGACCATGCCAGGGCTGTGAGTGAGCTGCAAAGTAAGGGAAGCGGGACCATGTCAGGGCTGTGAGTGAGCTGCACGGTGCAAAGTAAGGGAACGGACCAAGAGAAGGGAAGCGGGACCATGCCAGGGCTGTGAGTGGGCTATACGGTGCAAAGTAAGGGAACGGACCAAGGGAAGGGAAGCGGGACCATGCCAGGGCTGTGAGTGAGCTATACGGTGCAAAGTAAGGGAACGGACCAAGGGAAGGGAAGCGGGACCATACCGGGGCTGTGAGTGAGCTGTACGGTGCAAAGTAAGGGAAAGGGCCGAGAGAAGGAAAGCGGGACCATGCCGAGGCTGTGAGGGAGCTATACGGTGCAAAGTAAGGGAAGCGGGACCATGCCAGAGCTGTGTGTGAGCTATACGGTGCAAAGTAAGGGAAGCGGGACCATGCCAAGGCTGTGAGTGAGCTGCAAAGTAAGGGAACGGACCAAGAGAAGGGAAGCGGGACCGTGCCAGGCTGTGAGGGAGCTGCAAAGTAAGGGAACGGACCAAGAGAAGGGAAGCGGGACCATGCCAGGCTGTGAGGGAGCTGCAAAGTAAGGGAACGGGCCGAGAGAAGGGAAGCGGGACCATGCCAGAGCTGTGAGGGAGCTGCAAAGTAAGGGAATGGGCCAAGAGAAGGGAAGCGGGACCATGTCAGGGCTGTGAGTGAGCTGCACGGTGCAAAGTAAGGGAACGGACCAAGAGAAGGGAAGCGGGACCATGCCAGGCTGTGAGGGAGCTGCAAAGTAAGGGAACGGGCCAAGAGAAGGGAAGCGGGACCGTGCCAGGGCTGTGAGTGAGCTGCAAAGTAAGGGAACGGGCCGAGAGAAGGGAAGCGGGACCATGCCAGGGCTGTGAGTGAGCTGCACGGTGCAAAGTAAGGGAAGCGGGACCATGCCAGGGCTGTGCACTGTGACTGGCTGCTCGGCCTTAGGAGGGGGAAATGAGTGGGAGGACAAGGGACCGTGTCGGGGCAGTGAGTAAACTGCACCGTGCAAAGTAAGGAAATGGGCCAAGAGAAGGGAAGCGGGACCATGCCAGGGCTGTGAGGGAGCTGCATGATGCAAAGTAAGGGAACGGGCCGAGAGAAGGGAAGCGGGACCATGCCAGGGCTGTGAGGGAGCTGCATGGTGCAAAGTAAGGGAAGCGGGACCATGCCAGAGCTGTGAGTGAGCTGCAAAGTAAGGGAACAGGCCGAGAGAAGGGAAGCGGGACCATGCCAGGGCTGTGAGTGAGCTGCACGGTGCAAAGTAAGGGAAGCGGGACCATGCCAGGGCTGTGAGGGAGCTGCATGATGCAAAGTAAGGGAACGGGCCGAGAGAAGGGAAGCGGGACCATGCCAGGGCTGTGAGGGAGCTGCATGGTGCAAAGTAAGGGAACGGGCCGAGAGAAGGGAAGCGGGACCATGCCAGGGCTGTGAGGGAGCTGCATGATGCAAAGTAAGGGAACGGGCCGAGAGAAGGGAAGCGGGACCATGCCAGGGCTGTGAGGGAGCTGCATGGTGCAAAGTAAGGGAACGGGCCGAGAGAAGGGAAGCGGGACCATGTCGGGCTGTGAGTGAGCTGCGAGGTTCGGGGGTGGATGGATGTCTTTGAGGTTATAGCTGCTGAATGTATAGATGACTTGTGGGAGTCAGTATGGATAACACATGAGTATCTGAGTCCTCCAGCTGCGGTGTCATTCATTCCATCATGGGTATCTGCAAAGTTACTGTATCCACGTGGAGGAACATAACAGCTCTTGTGGCACATAAAGGAACAGTATATATACTCGCTCATATGTGGCAGCTGTAGATCTGACTGTGGAGGGCCGTGGATTTGTACAAACCCCATGCAGGTGAATGTGGAAGTCACAGAATGTACGCTAATAGAGGTAGTATAAGTGATGGTTACTCCATGACCGTGCCATACAGAGGAACACTCCCTCTGCAATAGTGGAATACATGCACTGTGTACAATATGTGCCTTAGAGAGAGTGTAATACATGTGCAGTATATACATCTCATACATAAGATGCGTGGTTTAGTATATGTCACGTACGTCTTCGGAAGGATGCGCTGTGTGTCATGTACCGTGTATACGTGTTCCCTACGGAGGGTGCGCTGTGTGACATGTACCGTGTATACGTGTTCCCTACGGAGCGTGCGCTGTGTGACATGTACCGTGTATACGTGTTCCTTACGGAGGGTGCGCTGTGTGACATGTACCGTGTATACGTGTTCCCTACGGAGGATGCGCCGTGTGACATGTACCATGTATACGTGTTCCCTACAGAGGATGCGCTGTGTGACATGTACCGTGTATACGTGTTCCCTACGGAGGATGAGCCGTGTGACATGTACCATGCATACGTGTTCCCTACGGAGGGTGCCCTGTGTGACATGTACCATGCATACGTGTTCCCTACGGAGGGTGCCCTGTGTGACATGTACCATGTATACGTGTTCCCTACGGAGGGTGCCCTGTGTGACATGTACCATGTATACGTGTTCCCTACGGAGGGTGCGCTGTGTGACATGTACCGTGTATACGTGTTCCCTACAGAGGATGCGCTGTGTGACATGCACCGTGTATACGTGTTCCCTACGGAGGGTGCGCTGTGTGACATGTACCGTGTATACGTGTTCCCTACAGAGGATGCGCTGTGTGACATGTACCGTGTATACGTGTTCCCTACGGAGGGTGCGCTGTGTGACATGTACCATGTATACGTGTTCCCTACGGAGGGTGCGCTGTGTGACATGTACCGTGTATACGTGTTCCCTACGGAGGATGCGCTGTGTGACATGTACCGTGTATACGTGTTCCCTACGGAGGGTGCGCTGTGTGACATGTACCGTGTATACGTGTTCCCTACGGAGGGTGCGCTGTGTGACATGTACCGTGTATACGTGTTCCCTACGGAGGGTGCGCTGTGTGACATGTACCGTGTATACGTGTTCCCTACGGAGGGTGCGCTGTGTGACATGTACCGTGTATACGTGTTCCTTACGGAGGGTGCGCTGTGTGTCATGTACCGTGTATACGTGTTCCCTACGGAGGGTGCGCTGTGTGACATGTACCGTGTATACGTGTTCCCTACGGAGGGTGCGCTGTGTGACATGTACCGTGTATACGTGTTCCCTACGGAGGGTGCGCTGTGTGACATGCACCGTGTATACGTGTTCCTTACGGAGGGTGTGCTGTGTGACATGTACCGTGTATACGTGTTCCCTACAGAGGGTGCGCTGTGTGACATGTACCGTGTATACGTGTTCCCTACGGAGGGTGCGCTGTGTGACATGTACCGTGTATACGTGTTCCTTACGGAGGGTGCGCTGTGTGACATGTACCGTGTATACGTGTTCCCTACGGAGGGTGCCCTGTGTGACATGTACCGTGTATACGTATTCCTTACGGAGGGTGCGCTGTGTGACATGTACCGTGTATACGTGTTCCCTACGGAGGGTGCGCTGTGTGACATGTACCGTGTATACGTGTTCCCTACAGAGGATGCGCTGTGTGACATGTACCGTGTATACGTGTTCCCTACGGAGGGTGCGCTGTGTGACATGTACCGTGTATACGTGTTCCCTACAGAGGGTGCGCTGTGTGACATGTACCGTGTATACGTGTTCCCTACAGAGGATGCGCTGTGTGACATGTACCGTGTATACGTGTTCCCTACGGAGGGTGCGCTGTGTGACATGTACCGTGTATACGTGTTCCCTACGGAGGGTGCGCTGTGTGACATGTACCGTGTATACGTGTTCCCTACGGAGGGTGCGCTGTATGACATGTACCGTGTATACGTGTTCCCTACGGAGGGTGCGCTGTGTGACATGTACCGTGTATACGTGTTCCCTACGGAGGGTGCGCTGTGTGACATGTACCGTGTATACGTGTTCCCTACGGAGGGTGCGCTGTGTGACATGTACCGTGTATACGTGTTCCCTACGGAGGGTGCGCTGTGTGACATGTACCGTGTATACGTGTTCCCTACGGAGGGTGCGCTGTGTGACATGTACCGTGTATACGTGTTCCCTACGGAGGGTGCGCTGTGTGACATGTACCGTGTATACGTGTTCCCTACGGAGGGTGCGCTGTGTGACATGTACCGTGTATACGTGTTCCCTACGGAGGGTGCGCTGTGTGACATGTACCGTGTATACGTGTTCCCTACGGAGGGTGCGCTGTGTGACATGTACCGTGTATACGTGTCATACATGTTCAGGGTTTTCCTATGGAAACATTCAGACTAAGAAATTTTAGGCGCACAAAAAAAGCACCGCCCCTGAATATAATCGGCCTCCGGCGGCTGACACTCCCTGCTGCCCATAAATATAGGACCTGACCCGCAGGAGTGTCCACAGCTTCCTATGTAAGACGGGAAAAAGGGAGTGGAAACGAGGTTACCTGCGTCCAACGCTCGGAAAAGAAGACCGCTGCCCGTATTTAGGACCTTGGAAGTCGTTAGGAGGACTTCTACCCACCGAGGGAATTATTTGTGTCACACGCATATCCAGATCGTCTCAGTGGGCCATTTTAACGCTAGTGAGGCTCTGCACTCCATGCGGTGTGACGTGTACCATGTATACGTGTACCCTCCCTGCCACCTCCATCCATTGCTGTGTGACGTGTACCATGTATACGTGTACCCTCCCTGCCACCTCCATCCATTGCTGTGTGACGTGTACCATGTATACGTGTACCCTCCCTGCCACCTCCATCCATGCGGTGTGACGTGTACCATATATACGTGTACCCTCCCTGCCACCTCCATCCGTTGCTCTGTGACGTGTACCATATATACGTGTACCCTCCCTGCCACCTCCATCCCTTGCTGTGTGACGTGTACCATGTATACGTGTACCCTCCTTGCCGCCTCCATCCATGCGGTGTGACGTGTACCATATATACGTGTACCCTCCCTGCCGCCTCCATCCATGCGGTGTGACGTGTACCATATATACGTGTACCCTCCCTGCCACCTCCATCCCTTGCTGTGTGACGTGTACCATGTATACGTGTACCTTCCCTGCCACCTCCATCCATGCGGTGTGACGTGTACCATATATACGTGTACCCTCCCTGCCACCTCCATCCGTTGCTGTGTGACGTGTACCATGTATACGTGTACCCTCCCTGCCGCCTCCATCCATGCGGTGTGACGTGTACCATGTATACGTGTACCCTCCTTGCCGCCTCCATCCATGCGGTGTGACGTGTACCATATATACGTGTACCCTCCCTGCCGCCTCCATCCATGCGGTGTGACGTGTACCATATATACGTGTACCCTCCCTGCCGCCTCCATCCATGCGGTGTGACGTGCACCATGTATACGTGTACCCTCCCTGCCGCCTCCATCCATGCGGTGTGACGTGCACTATGTATACGTGTACCCTCCCTGCCGCCTCCATCCATGCGGTGTGACGTGTACCATGTATACGTGTACCCTCCCTGCCACCTCCATCCATGCGGTGTGACGTGTACCATGTATACGTGTACCCTCCCTGCCGCCTCCATCTGTTGCTGTGTGACGTGTACCATGTATAGGTGTACCCTCCCTGCCGCCTCCATCCATGCGGTGTGACGTGTACCATGGATACGTGTACCCTCCCTGCCGCCTCCATCCCTTGCTGTGTGACGCGGTGCTGCGTATGCTTTATTCTGCAGCCTCCTCTCATATGGAGAATACATCTTCTGTGTAACGTAGAACATCCAGCGTAACCGGAAGGCCGCGGCGATGCAAGTCTGGCGGGATAATCCCACTCCATACATGTATCCGGCGCTGCTCTGCTAATCTCTGGCCTCTGGAACATTTCCTCTCCATGTGTATTGTGACAACGAAAGCCAAGAAACGCCGATGATGATGATGATGATGATGATGAGCGCTCAGTAACAGACGTCTGCAACAGGATGGAGCAAAACAGGCGCTCACAGCGTTGTATGTTATCAGTATCGGGGCTTATTCACACGAAAGTATTTGGGGAGGCGTTTCTGCATGTTAAAAAGTCACAAGTAAACGCGGCCAAGCGACGCCTTTGCTTTGAATGGCTTCGTTTGGACAAACCCGCTCTATCTTTCCTGGGTAGCCACCAGGATCCCCAGGAATCACCAGAGCCACCAGGATCCCCAGGAATCACCAGAGCCACCAGGATCCCCAGGAATCACCAGAGCCACCAGGATCCCCAGGAATCACCAGAGCCACCAGGATCCCCAGGAATCACCAGAGCCACCAGGATCCCCAGGAATCACCAGAGCCACCAGGATCCCCAGGAATCACCAGAGCCACCAGGATCCCCAGGAATCACCAGAGCCACCAGGATCCCCAGGAATCACCAGAGCCACCAAGGAGACCCAGAAATCACCAGGATCCCCAGGAATCACCAGAGCCACCGGGATACTCCAATACACAAGAGAAGGAATGAAACAGTCGTGTACCTCTAGTAATGACCTACAATCCGCAACTAGAGGTACTAAGGAAGACTGTAAAGAAACTCCATCATACCTACACATGGATGACCGTCTGACCACCATATTCCCGGACCCTCCCCTTCTGTGTTACGGGAACCTTATAATCAGGAGTGCATTGTCCTCTGACACACAAAAAGGAGCTTATCCCTGCAATGTAAGGGGCTGTGAGACCTGCTGACATGTACGGACCGCGGACAGGATACATAACCCCAACACACAGCAGGACTATAAGATCCCTGTAATGTAAGGAGCTGTAAGACCTGCTGACATGTACGGACCGCGGACAGGATACAGATCCCCAACACACAGCAGGACTATAAGATCCTTGTAATGTAAGGAGCTGTAAGACCTGCTGACATGTACGGACCGCGGACAGGATACAGATCCCCAACACACAGCAGGACTATAAGATCCCTGTAAGGTAAGGAGCTGTAAGACCTGCTGACATGTACGGACCGCGGACAGGATACATAACCCCAACACACAGCAGGACTATAAGATCCCTGTAATGTAAGGAGCTGTAAGACCTGCTGACATGTACGGACCGCAGACAGGATACAGATCCCCAACACACAGCAGGACTATAAGATCCCTGTAAGGTAAGGAGCTGTAAGACCTGCTGACATGTACGGACCGCAGACAGGATACATATCCCCAACACACAGCAGGACTATAAGATCCCTGTAATGTAAGGAGCTGTAAGACCTGCTGACGTACCGACCGCGGACAGGATACATAACCCCAACACACAGCAGGACTATAAGATCCCTGTAATGTAAGGAGCTGTAAGACCTGCTGACATGTACTGACCGCGGACAGGATACATAACCCCAACACACAGCAGGACTATAAGATCCCTGTAATGTAAGGAGCTGTAAGACCTGCTGACATGTACGGACCGCAGACAGGATACAGATCCCCAACACACAGCAGGACTATAAGATCCCTGTAAGGTAAGGAGCTGTAAGACCTGCTGACATGTACGGACCGCGGACAGGATACAGATCCCCAACACACAGCAGGACTATAAAATCCCGGGGACATTCACATTGTTGGGGGTCTGTCAACGGTGACCAATGCGAATGTTGCCTGAGTCCAAATTAAGAGGAAATATTATATCGAGTACTCGTAGATGAGAACCATAAGAATCCACTACACACACAGTTTAGTGAAATCAGAATGAATTCTAGTTTATTTTTGAACATTTGCTAGTTTTTATGCAAGATGGAAAGAAGGCGTTTCCAAATGTTACCTGATACCAAGTTTCAATCTACTTTGCTGACCAAGTCCTCATTCCAACAGATTACAATATGGCTGTAAATCAAAAGCCTTCTAAACAAAAGGTATCAGCAAAACTGTGTGAAGTGGACATCAAACAGTTACATACGATCATAAAGATGACTCCATACTGTCTGAGTACGTACTTAATTACACCTCTTCCCAGACCAGGATGTAATCTTAAAGTCCATTGTGTTAAATTGTATCTTGTCTCCAAGTCTGATTTGCATATCAAAGAGGGGGCATTGGTTCTAGTTAAACACATAGAACTGGTTTTAGCCACCTACTTAGTATTCAGTACATTCTGATCAAGAGTTCAGAATTGTGATCAAAATGGCTGAATGAAATCTAATTAATCATACATTTAGTATTTTAAAATCATCATCCAAATATACTTTTTGACATATGATTCTATATCCAAGTTCTATTAGCAACCCCCGGAATGTTTTACATATTTTTCATTTCCATAATACATAACATTATATAACTAATGTCACATTTATTACTGTTTCCTTATCTTTCTTATGTTAGGTTATTAAAAATATGATTGACCCCTATCAACATGTTCCACGTCTGATGTTGTATCCCTGATCCGCTGCAGTAAATGTCCTGTGGGGGGCCATTATGTTGGGGAAACAGGACAAAAGCTGAGGGCCAGGATGAGATCTCATCACCACATGATTACAGGAAGAAAGACAGAATTACCTGTGGCCGAGCACTTCTCTAACCATAGACATGACATAGGAGATATGAGAGTTATGATACTGAAGGGCGGTTTCAAGTCACAAAACCACAGAAGAATTTGGGAATATAAATTTATAACAACTTTTGACAATAGAGGGCTAAATTATTCCCGAGGATTTATGTGTGTATGGGAGGTATGAGACATCTATAGCACAGATAAGACTGCTGGTTTGACGACCCCCCAACAGTAATTCAGGGACCATAAAACTCTTATCAGTGCCTGGTTAAAAATGTTTGTTTTCTGTTGCAGTATTCCTTTTTAGTGCGAACCAATCCCATCCATGTCTGTGCCTTGTCATAAGTGTGTGCATATATATGTATGCCTCTTCGGATAAATTCCATTTTAGTCTGACGAAGAAGCTGAGAGGTTCGCAAGCTGCTGTAACATCATGTATGTTTGTAGCCATTAAAAGGTCTCAGATCTACAAGATGACTTGGTTTCTCTTGCTGCGAACAATCACATGAATGAAAAATGTCTTGCATCCGCGGGTCAAATGACGTTGATAAGCGCGATATTGGAGCGGGTTTCTCGGCCTGTTATCGCGCTCTCCCGTGTGATGGTAGCCCGACTGCCAGCACTGCAAGCTAGCAGCACCAAGCTGACAAACTGTCCCCTCTGCTCCAAGCAGAAAGCTCAAGTTTTTTTTGCAGTTTTTGCTAAAAATTGGAAAAGAGCGATCAGATTTAGCAAAAATCAGCCCAATTTTTATCACCGACCAATCACGACACGCAACACTAGTCCTGATGGCATTTTGTAAATCCTAAACGAGCAGCAAATAATGAATCACCAGAGACTGATGATCTCTCTCAACAATCCTGCAGCTCGAGGGGCGGAATATTCCGGCATCTGTTCTCTCTCCTTGTTTTCTTGTTACTGGGGGTCCAATGAGAGACTTTTTATCAAACACTCCGAAGTTCAGCAGAATTGGGAGCTTTTACTGAGTCTCTCGGCTGTGGGGGCCGACAAATTAAGTTAGCAGATTGAAGATGTAGCATAAATAAAACAATATGTGCGCCCGGGGGGTGCGCAGCCCAAGGCAGGCGGCAGCCCCTTCCTAATATCACTACAGAACGTGCTGATTGTTTTGTATCAAAGCATTCTGTGCGTGAGAGAGGTCCGCAGTATATACTGCACTACTTTATTATTACTGCAGTTCTTACATTCAGCCACCGTACGTCTCCTACAGTGATGCCCCGCCGTGGGTCTGCTGTGGCTGCAGTACATCTCCTCCGGTGATGTCCCGCTGCGGGCCTGCTGTGGCTGCAGTACGTCTCCTGCGGTGATGTCCCGCTGTGGGTCTGCTGTGGCCGCCTTACATCTCCTCCGGTGATGTCCCGCTGCGGGCCTGCTGTGGCCGCAGTACGTCTCCTCCGGTGATGTCCCGCTGTGGGTCTGCTGTGGCCGCAATACGTCTGCTGCGGTGATGTCCCGCTGTGGGTCTGCACTGGCTGCTGTACGTCTCCTGTGGTGATGTCCTGCTGTGGGTCTGCTGTGGCCGCAGTACGTCTCCTACGGTGATGTCCCGCTGTGGGTCTGCTGTGGCCGCCTTACATCTCCTCCGGTCATATCCCGCTGCGGGCCTGCTGTGGCCGCAGTACGTCTGCTGCGGTGATGTCCCGCTGTGGGTCTGCACTGGCCGCTGTAGGACTCCTGTGGTGATGTCCCGCTGTGGGTCTGCTCTGGCCGCCGTATGTCTCCTGCGGTGATGCCCCGCCGTGGGTCTGCTGTGGCTGCAGTACGTCTCCTACGGTGATGCCTCACTGTGGGTTTGCTGTGGCCGCCGTACGTCCCCTGCGATAATGGCCCACCATGGGTCTGCTGTGGCTGCAGTACGTCTCCTGTGGTGATGCCCTGCCGTGGGGTCTGCTGTGACCTCCATATGTCTCCTGCAGTAATGCCCCGCTGTGAGCCTGCTCTGGCCGCCGTGTGTCTCCTGCGGTGATGCCCCACTTGGGTCTGCTGTGGCCACCGTACGTCTCCTGCGGTGATGCCCCGCTGTGAGCCTGCTCTGGCCGCCATATGTCTCCTGCGGTGATGCCCCGCTGTGGGTCTGCTCTGGCCGCCGTATGTCTCCTGCGGTAATGCCCCACTGTGAGCCTGCTCTGGCCGCCATATGTCTCCTGCAATGATGCCCCGCTGTGAGCCTGCTCTGGCCGCCATATGTCTCCTACGGTGATGCCCCGCCGTGGGTCTGCTGTTGCCGCTGTATGTCTCCTACGGTGATGTCCCACCGTGGGTCTGCTGTGGCCGCCTTACATCTCCTCCGGTGATGTCCCGCTGCGGGCCTGCTGTGGCCGCAGTACGTCTGCTGTGGTGATGTCCCGCTGTGGGTCTGCACTGGCCGCTGTACGACTCCTGTGGTGATGTCCCGCTGTGGGTCTGCTCTGGCCGCTGTCTGTCTCCTGCGGTGATGCCCCGCCGTGGGTCTGCTCTGGCCGCAGTACGTCTCCTGCGGTGATGCCCCGCCGTGGGTCTGCTGTTGCCGCTGTATGTCTCCTGCGGTGATGCCCCGCTGTGGGCCTGCCCTGCCACCGTACGTCTCCTGCGGTGATGCCCCGCCGTGGGTCAGCTGTGGCTGCCGTACGTCTCCTGCGCTGATGCCCCGCTTGGGTCTGCTCTGGCCGCCGTACTTCTCCTGCAGTAATGCCCCACTATGAGCCTGCTCTGGCCGCCATATGTCTCCTGCGGTGATGCCCCGCTGTGAGCCTGCTCTAGCCGCTGTACGTCTCCTGCGGTGATGCCCGGCTGTGGGCCTGCTGTGGCCGCCGTATGTCTCCTGCGGTGATGCCCCGCCGTGGGTCTGCTGTGGCCGCCGTATGTCTCCTGCGGTGATGCCCCGCTATGGGCCTGCTGTGGCCGCCGTATGTCTCCTGCGGTGATGCCCCGCTGTGGGCCTGCTCTGTCCGCCATGTGTCTCCTGCGGTGATGCCCCGCTGTGGGCCTGCTCTGTCCGCCGTGTGTCTCCTGCGGTGATGCCCTGCTGTGGGCCTGCTCTGGCCGCTGTATGTCTCCTGCGGTGATGCCCCGCTGTGGGCCTGCTGTGGCCGCTGTATGTCTCCTGCGGTGATGCCCCGCTGTGGGCCTGCTGTGGCCGCTGTATGTCTCCTGCGGTGATGCCCCGCTGTGGGCCTGCTCTGGCCGCTGTATGTCTCCTGCGGTGATGCCCCGCTGTGGGCCTGCTGTGGCCGGCGTACGTCTCCTGCAGTGATGCCCTGCTGTGGGCCTGCTCTGGCCGCTGTATGTCTCCTGCGGTGATGCCCGGCCGTGGGCCTGCTGTGGCCGCCGTATGTCTCCTGCGGTGATGCCCCGCTGTGGGTCTGCTGTGACCACCATATGTCTCCTGCGGTGATGCCTGGCTGTGGGTCTGCTGTGACCGCCATATGTCTCCTGTGCTGATGCCCCGCTGTGGGCCTGCTCTGACCGCCGTATGTCTCCTGTGCTGATGCCCCACAATGGGCCTGCTCTGGCCGCTGTATGTCTCCTGCGGTGATGCCCCGCTGTGGGCCTGCTGTGGCCGGCGTACGTCTCCTGCAGTGATGCCCTGCTGTGGGCCTGCTCTGGCCGCTGTATGTCTCCTGCGGTGATGCCCGGCCGCGGGCCTGCTGTGGCCGCCGTATGTCTCCTGCGGTGATGCCCCGCTGTGGGTCTGCTGTGACCACCATATGTCTCCTGCGGTGATGCCTGGCTGTGGGTCTGCTGTGACCACCATATGTCTCCTGCGGTGATGCCCCGCTGTGGGCCTGCTCTGACCGCCGTATGTCTCCTGTGCTGATGCCCCACAATGGGCCTGCTCTGGTCGCTGTATGTCTCCTGTGCTGATGCCCCGCTGTGGGCCTGCTCTGACCGCGGTATGTCTCCTGTGCTGATGCCCCGCTGTGGGCCTGCTCTGACCGCGGTATGTCTCCTGTGCTGATGCCCCGCTGTGGGCCTGCTCTGACCGCGGTATGTCTCCTGTGCTGATGCCCCGCTGTGGGCCTGCTCTGACCGCGGTATGTCTCCTGTGCTGATGCCCCGCTGTGGGCCTGCTCTGACCGCGGTATGTCTCCTGTGCTGATGCCCCGCTGTGGGCCTGCTCTGACCACCGTATGTCTCCTGTGCTGATGCCCCGCAGTGGGCCTGCTGTGGTCGTGCAGCGCTGTACATCTGTTGTGGCGGTCTTCAGCTTCCACTCCCTGTTACTGCACATGGCCATTGTTTCTGCTCATTGCAGCCATGGAACATGTAGCACAGCCGAGGCCGCGGTGTGCATCCTGACCTCCCAAAGCAAACACTTGCTCGACTTCTGCATATTAGGAACGGCTCCATTTGTTTTAGCGCTTTGTATATTTTGAACGTGATC
This sequence comes from Eleutherodactylus coqui, assembly GCF_035609145.1. Classification (NCBI taxonomy): domain Eukaryota; kingdom Metazoa; phylum Chordata; class Amphibia; order Anura; family Eleutherodactylidae; genus Eleutherodactylus; species Eleutherodactylus coqui. The sequence continues at coordinate 2,587,972 of NC_089849.1, read as the reverse complement.
CAGCTTCCTGTCACTCAGACTCCTTTTTAGTCCACAAACTAGAAAACTGGTCTGACGGGAGCTGCATAGTCGCCTCACTGCCCCCTGAGGTGCGGAGACCCCGTAGTGCAGCCAGTGGCCCCTGTGGCCGGCTCAGACTCAGGAGCCATTAATCCAGGAAATCAGCGTCTCCCACCATTTCCTGATCCCCGCTATACGTTATTGGAGGCGGCCCAAATAGCTCATTACAAAGAATTATTCCAAAAACATATTGTGAGGCGAGCGGATACTTTAACCCTTTCTGCACAGCAGCTGCTCGTGGATGATGCAGATAGAGCACCTAGGGCAATCTCTTCAGCCTGAAATGGCTGATAGCAGGGGGCAATAGATTGTATACCCCAGCAGCAGAGCGTCCTTGCATTGTCATGTGATCACGGCACCTTGAGGGTACGTTCATACCTGGTGGAAATGGCGGCACAAAATCCACAGTGCTTTATAGTAACAGCGATCGGGAGGGAAGAATACAAATCTGCAGCATAAATTGACCTGCGGAGCGGATTTAACCCCTTAGGGACCACCCATACGTGTTTTCATGTCCTGGGTGTCTGGGCTCTATTCTACAGGGCTGTAAAAGCATGCGGCCCTGTGGAGTAAAGCCCCGCGGTATGGAGTGCGGCAGCTCCTTGACGAGAGCCTGGAGTCACGCAATCGCTGTCATCCATTACATAACGTAAACGTATGAAAGATCGGATCGGTGAGGAAGGATGAAACTACTCATTGGCGCCCGCGGCGATCAGGTCTTGTAAGTACCTGCCGCAGGTTCCTGTGTATGCACGCCAGTCGACAAAATGTTGGGCACATGTGCAGAAGGCCGGAGAGCCCAGGAAATGTAAGATCTAAAGGTAGCCGAGAGCCAGGACATGTCACCAGGGGATTCGGTCCCCGCTCACCCGATCATCCATGTAAAGGGAAAAGAAGGTTAGGGTTTCATCTCCCCTCACGGATCCTATCTCTGTGAGGGCAGATGAAATTACTTACCTAAGGCCCCGCATTTGTTCCCCGAGGGGATCTTTATCCGCAGACCTATCCCCTGCTTCTGCACATGTGCCTGTCGGCAAAATGGCGGACGCAAGCGCAAAAGCCAGGGAGGACCCAGGACATTTACAATCTCCTGGCTGCTGAAGGTAGCAGAGAGCCTGCAGATTTCACTTGGGGCGGCGGGGTCAAATGGTATGAAAGGCAGCGATCCACTAGTCAGGCCGCTCTCACACCACTAGATGGGAATTGTGGATTACGCAAGTGTTTCATCTGCGGTAATATGCGGATCAATCAATCGCATTGGATTACACCATCCGCTCACATTAGCGGGTCAGAATTACGGAATTCACTCGCAGAAAACGGAACTGTCATGAAAGTGACATTTATGGGAAAAATAATAATTCTAGTTATTTTTCAAATACTTTATAATGTTTGCAAAAAACTGTGGGGTCAGAATGCTTTGTACACGCCTGGATAAATGGGCTGAGGGGTCTAGATTTCACAGTGGGGTCACTTGTGGGGTCGTTCTATCGTTTTGGCAGCTTGATGGTTCTACAAGTGACAGTGGGGCCGGAATGTATTCAGTTGTGCCCTGCAATCCAGCGGGCGTCCCTCCATTACAGGCCGAGCCGTGCGTCCTGTAGGTAGATTGGGGCCACAACGGGTCTGACCACGGGACACACAGGGGGATACATCTTGGGGTGAAAATCTTCATTTTTATGGCACTATAGAAAAAAACTGCCTTTAAAATGACACATTTGCAAAAATAAGACATTTTATTTTCTTTCTCCTGTAAGTGGCATTAACTACTTAAAAGAAGCTGTGGGATCCAAATCCTCCTGCCCCTCTGAATATATTGAGGGGTGTACTTTTTTAAATGGGTTATTTGTGGGGGTCTCTATCATTCTGACACCTGCGAGCCGCTGCAATCTTAGCTTGGTGCAGGAAAATGTTCCTTGAAATGTTAATAATTAATGTTAAGTTTAGAGATGAGCGAGCATACTCGTTAAGGCAGGGGGCATACTCGAAAAGATTCGGCAGGGGGCAGGAAGAAACGGGGCGAGATCTCTCTCCCCCCCCCCCCCCCCCCCCCTCCTTCCCGCTCACCCCTGCTCACCCCAGCCGGCCCCCGAATCTTTTCGGACGAGCAGGCATGTACTCAAAAATGTCGATACTCACTCGAGTAATTTGCCTTAACGAGTACGCTCGCTCATCTCTAGTTAAATTTGTTCGTCTCCTAAATGGTTTAAAAAAAAGAAAGTTTTTCCTATGTGCGTCCAGAATAAAGTAAACAGATGGAAATATATATCTTATCAAAAATGTGTCCAGTAGGTTTGCACATATTTGACATATTCCAGTTGAAAATGCTATACGACAATTTTTTTCTAAATTTTCCCAATTTTGGCACCTTTAATAATTATACACACATTCTATCGTCTATTTTTACCACCTTAATGAAGCACAACAAGTGGCGAAAAAACTGCATCAGAATCCCTGGGATCTGCAGAACCTTTACAGAGTTATTCTATGTTAAAGAGACACATGGCAGATCTCCAAAATTAGGCTCCATCACTAAGGCGCAAACAGGCTTGGTCACTAAGGGGTTAAAATTTACAGCAAGTCAATTTTTGCTACGGATTTCCCCCCCTTGTACTGGAAAGGATGAAGTCTGCAGCAAAAATGTCTCCAAATCCACGTGTCACGTGCCGCCTGATGGGGATTTCTGAATGCAGAATATGTACGAAAATCTGAATGCAGCCATTGGCGGTGTCCTCTCCTGCGAGCGGCTGATGGCGGTCTCCTCTCCCGCGAGCGGCTGATGGCGGTCTCCTCTCCCGCGAGCGGCTGATGGCGGTGTCCTCTCCCGCGAGCGGCTGATGGCGGTCTCCTCTCCTGCGAGCGGCTGATGGCGGTCTCCTCTCCTGCGAGCGGCTGATGGCGGTCTCCTCTCCTGCGAGCGGCTGATGGCGGTCTCCTCTCCCGCGAGCGGCTGATGGCGGTCTCCTCTCCCGCGAGCGGCTGATGGCGGTCTCCTCTCCCGCGAGCGGCTGATGGCGGTCTCCTCTCCCGCGAGCGGCTGATGGCGGTCTCCTCTCCCGCGAGCGGCTGATGGCGGTCTCCTCTCCCGCGAGCGGCTGATGGCGGTCTCCTCTCCCGCGAGCGGCTGATGGCGGTCTCCTCTCCCGCGAGCGGCTGATGGCGGTGTCCTCTCCCGCGAGCGGCTGATGGCGGTGTCCTCTCCCGCGAGCGGCTGATGGCGGTGTCCTCTCCCGCGAGCGGCTGATGGCGGTGTCCTCTCCCGCGAGCGGCTGATGGCGGTGTCCTCTCCCGCGAGCGGCTGATGGCGGACTCCTCTCCTGCGAGCGGCTGATGGCGGTCTCCTCTCCCGCGAGCGGCTGATGGCGGACTCCTCTCCCGCGAGCGGCTGATGGCGGTGTCCTCTCCCGCGAGCGGCTGATGGCGGTGTCCTCTCCCGCGAGCGGCTGATGGCGGACTCCTCTCCTGCGAGCGGCTGATGGCGGTCTCCTCTCCTGCGAGCGGCTGATGGCGGTCTCCTCTCCTGCGAGCGGCTGATGGCGGTCTCCTCTCCTGCGAGCGGCTGATGGCGGTCTCCTCTCCTGCGAGCGGCTGATGGCGGTCTTTGCTTCTGTTTGTCTGGGATGTCCTCAGCGGAGTCAGCAGGCTAGCAGTAGCTTGCAGAGTCCATCTGCCTCTGATGGGTTTCTTGCAGCAGAGCTTCGTCTTCCGTCTCTTGGCTTCTGCTCCGATACTGTTCTTAAACAAGGTTCTTTAGAGCGGTCAAGCTGCCGTGCGCCTCGGGGGCATGTGAGTGACGGCAGACCTCCAAGTGTGACGGCTGCAGACTGTTGCCGCAGCGTGTCCATCATCTGTATGACATCGGCTCACATAGTGTGACGGACCCGGAAGGTACAGGATCGCCATTCTGTATTCCTGCAGCTCCCAGAGGACAAGACCCCAACTTGATCCCCATCATAGGCATCGTATCCTGCTTAGTTATGCAGCCTCGCCGCGGCATCACTACATCGCTGAGCTTACAGAAATACCAGCCAAACCTGAGGCCTCAATAGATGCTGGGTGTTGTAGTTCCCACCAGAGCCTCCTGCCAGTTCTTCATGCGCCGGAGTTTTATTAGCAGGAGACCAAAAAGTCATTTTCTGCTGGTAAACGACATAAATGAAACACACGGCAATGAAACGCGCGGTCTCCGAGGAGCCGCTTCCCTCATTACCATTCTCTTAGGTGGAATCATTCCCCGCAAATGTTATTTTGTGAAATGTAAATGTTAGATGAGATTTAGGTGTTTTGTGCTTTAATATTTATATGGCGGCGGGGGGGATCATTAGGCATGCAGAGGGAATAAATTATCCGTCTCTTGCAGGTAGAAGGAAATGCTAGATCTAGTGATACCACAGAGCCTGTCTGTGACCAGTGGCTGCTCCGACACCCTGAAGTTCATCCCTTCTGATGACCTAGTGGGTAAGTGTCTGCGCTGGCGAGGGGAGACCCCCTAGAGACGGGGGGCTGCAGGAGAGCGCTGGGATACATGTGTCGGTCCTGCTGAATGGGGGGCTTTTACTAAACTTACAAGGATAACTTGCTGATTTAGTGGGGGTCTCACCAATGACCAGATCAGCTCTCCTGTCACTGCGGGAGTCGCACCTCCCCCACAATGATGTGGCCAAGCTTGTGCAGTCAGCGCTCCATTCAATGGGGCTGACGGAAGTAGCCGGGCTCGGGAATCTCCACAGTCCCATTGAAAGTGAATAGAGCACTAGTGTCCTCCAGTAACCCCGTAGTGAAGAGGACAGGGGACACAAGACCCCCACCAATCAGTAAGTTATCCCCCATTCTGTAGGTTTCCTGTGGCTAGCGGATAACTTGCAGTTTAACCCCTTGTTTGTTATTGATCCTTTCTGAACCATTAAAGCCTGTCAGAGTGCATGCTGGGTATATCTAAGAGACTGTGCCCCTCATTTGCATATAGTGCCCAGTACAGTATTGCCCCTTGATTGCGGATGGCCTGATGTGCTCTTCTACATACATAGTATGTTGGGCTGAAGGGAGACAATGTCCATGCAGTTCAGACAGTTTCCTCCCCACCTTGTTGATCCAGAGGAAGGCAAAAAACCCAATGAGGTAGAAGCCAATTTAGCCAATTTAGGGGGGAAAATCCTTCTTGACTCCATAATGCCATGATAATCCCTGGATCAACTCCAAGATCCGGATCCACAACCCTGCTGGTCATTCAGTGTCTAGATCCTGTAATATCGGAGCGCTGATCTCTTTTGCGCTGCCCCTGATGCTTCCGGAGGTGCTGATAGTTTGGGGTTTCAGAATATAAGATAATGGGCGTTCTCCTTGTTTTGTGTCTGTTATTTTCTTCTCCACTTGACCTTCAGACGTCCTCTAAATAATTTATCTTGAATCGGTTCCATCGGGAAACGTTCCTCGGGCGACTTTACACCAGATTTCACGGAATGATTTCCTGATTCCTTCTCAGGAATGTTATTGATGCCCAGGAAGGTCTTCTCTGGCAGATACCGGACGCTTGTGTGACGGCGGACTGCGGCCTGTAAAGCCATTAGAAGACGCCAAACCTGTTTAACACATCACTGGCAGCGCGGAGGAGTCTGGCACCCTGATCCGCACCCGCCTCTAATTCACTTAGTCTGACTCCTCCGCACCGCGTCCTACCAGAAATAAGGAAGAGATTGGGGGGAACTGAAAGGACTTAAAGACCCCCCACGGGTGCAGGTGCAGCGCTGATGAGAATCACAGCTTCATTCATCTCCCATCTATAGTCCTTTTCCTTCTGTTCCCTGATGGGGACCCTTCGCTCTGCTCCTTCTCATCTGGGTCCATTACTAGCAGAAGGACGGTGTCTGCACAATGCCGGTCGAAGCCGCTAAAGGCTCTTCTTCATTCAGTACATGCAGGTGTCTGATACTACAGAACAGAATCATTTAAGGCATCAGAGGTTCCATCTGTACAGACAGGGGCGAGCGTGATATCAGAGAAACTCAGAGCCATATTGCGCTTGAAAGATGACATTTTTCACTGCAAGTGGGATGCAATTTGCAAGAAAATGTCACTGCATCCCCCGCTTATTCAATAGGAAAGTTATAAAAAGCGCATCCCGCTCACATGAAGCTCGCCCTACATACAAGTGCCATGCCATCTTTAACTTGCCCATAGCAAATAATAGGCGAGTTTTCTGTAGTCTTGCAGAAAAATAGGAGATGCTGCATTTTTTCTGTCTTGTAGCATCGCCCACGTAAATATGGCCTCCTAGTGCTGTGACACTCCGGCAAAATCATCTGCATGTCAGACGTGGATTTTGACGCAGATTTGAAAATTGTTACATTTTGCTGCAAATCTGCACTAAAACCCGCATGGTAGACATGTGAACCTGGTATGTGTGAGAGCGCCCCCAAGGGGCCTTTCACACATGCTGAATATTTTTGCAAGATGCGCCTAAAGACGCAGCAAATTCTGCACCAAAATCCACATGTTTAGGGCTAAAACAGATGAGCGCATGCACAAATATACTCGCCGCTGCGGAGCGTATTTACCCGTGAACCAGTGATCTATTTTTTGGACTATTCAAACTGAACGCAATAGCGTGCGCGTTTGAGACGGAGAGTAGGAAGAGGTCCTGCACGATCTTGTCATGCGGCTAGTATTAATGCACAAGAATCCCGCTAGTGAAAACGAAACCATTGAAATTAAAGCTTTTGTTCCATTTTGCGGCTCTGATTACGACGGCCGCAAAACGGGACAAAATGAAGGCCTTCTGAGGACGCCCTTCCATGCAGGAAATGGAGGTAAGATCTGCAGCAGATGAGGTGCATCATGCTGAAATATCCCACACGTGTGGCAGGTCCCCCCTAGTCAATAGCTTCACCCGGCACAGTTGGCGTGCGGCGAATGGTAGCTTGGACAAACCAACACTTTTACTTTTCTGTGCCAACAATGGAAGAGAAATCTAGACGTGTTTAGTGTTGATCTGAGCCCAGTCATATGTAGATATAAGCCGAGTCTCGCTGCACTGTTCTCCTCTACTACAAGGAAGTAACGCCAGTGCCTGATCCAGCATGCCAGCAGCGTCAGCTAACTGACTCTGTGACAGGGCCTCCAGTGTAGGCCCTGGCGTCACGTGAAGGAGCCGTCAATTGGTTTGCAGCTTTCTAATAGACGTTATGGCTGATCTTTTAAAAACCGGTATTTTGTACGACCTTTTTCCAGGCAGCTCCTGCTGTCAGCCGGGGTCAGAGGGGAAGCTGCTGCTCGGACCCCTGTGTAGCGGCAGGCACTCATAATTGCTGGCAGCTCTCAGTAATATCAATGACCTGCAATCACAAGCAGCGGCCACTACGCGGGGGCTGCCTGGAAAGCCCCTTTAATATAAGCCCAACCTTCTGAAGATATGCTTGCTGTGTATTAAGAGTCGAGCGAGGTGAGGGCAGCGGACAATGCTGAAGAGTTGCAGATGTTTGGGTAAATGGGACTTTTGCAACATTTTTCTAACAGTGTTGATCATCTTCATTTCCATATCGCCACCATATTCTGTAGCGCTGCAGACGTTCTGCCAGCATTCTGGTGTAAACACTTTTGTGAAGACTCCCCTTTTGAATTTCAGTTGCAACCACTTTCAAGATCTCTGTTTGCTGTCAGTGCATAGAAGCATTGTCTCAATAAGACCTGTGTGACACGGGCACGCTATTGTGCACAATGCACAGTGAATAGAACCCTTTGATTTCAGGCGCTTCCTTCACATAAGTCTATTTCAATTGTGCAAAAACATAACCTGCATGCGCTATTTCCCTGCGTATTTGTGCGGTAAGGAGCACATATCGGACTAATTACCCATTTTGATGAATCGGAACATGGTTGCGTGCACAAATGTAAAGTACAGTAATACCCGCACATGTGCGAGCACACGCTTCTGCCCGTGTGACACTGGAATACTTCCCGTAGGAGATAAGCTGGCTGGTACAGTGGATATAAAAGGTCTTTGCGCCGGTGAAGCAGCAGGTTGTTGTCATGTTCCAAAACCCGACAAAGATGAATATTTGCCGCCTCTCCCCTCCGTGTCCCCCGTTATCGGGACAATCCCAGAGAACTGCGGTTGTGTAAGGGCTCACACCCCTTATATTTGGCTCAGGATCAGCCAATGATAGACAGTAGTCAGCACTCCGCAGACATTACGGACAGGGATTCTGGGGCCTCCATATGAAGATCCGCTCTACTGGGAGGATTATACTGACATTTTCTGGGCCAGTAAAGATCTTACAAGACATCAAAGGGGCCTGATTGTTAGAAGGTGTCAGTCAGGAGAAGGAGAGCAAAACCTGTCCAAGCCATTACATGTACCATGGGGCACAGGGGAGACTGTCAGCAAGAAGGGGACCAAGACATCTCCAAGCCATTACATGTACCATGGGGCACAGGGGAGACCGTCAGCAAGAAGGGGACCAAGGCATTGCATATACCATAGAGCACAGGGGAGACCGTCAGCAAAAAGGGGACCAAGACATCACCAAGGCATTACATGTACCATGGAGCACAGAGGAGACCGTCAGCAAGAAGGGGACCAAGACATCACCAAGGCATTACATGTACCATGGAGCACAGGGGAGCACACTAGAGCTGAACCCCAGTGTAGATCTGTGGTGGCCTGAAGAGGGCGCTGCGCACCAGAGCTGAACCCCAGTGTAGATCTGTGGTGGCCTGAAGAGGGCGCTGCGCACTAGAGCTGAACCCCAGTGTAGATCTGTGGTGGCCTGAAGAGGGCGCTGCGCACCAGAGCTGAACCCCAGTGTAGATCTGCGGTGGCCTGAAGAGGGCGCTGCGCACCAGAGCTGAACCCCAGTGTAGATCTGTGGTGGCCTGAAGAGGGCGCTGCGCACCAGAGCTGAACCCCAGTGTAGATCTGTGGTGGCCTGAAGAGGGCGCTGCGCACCAGAGCTGAACCCCAGTGTAGATCTGCGGTGGCCTGAAGAGGGCGCTGCCCAGCAGAGCTGAACCCCAGTGTAGATCTGTGGTGGCCTGAAGAGGGCGCTGGGCACCAGAGCTGAACTCCAGTGTAGATCTGTGGTGGCCTGAAGAGGGCGCTGCGCACCAGAGCTGAACCCCAGTGTAGATCTGTGGTGGCCTGAAGAGGGCGCTGCGCACCAGAGCTGAACCCCAGTGTAGATCTGTGGTTGCCTGAAGAGGGCGCTGCGCACCAGAGCTGAACCCCAGTGTACATCTGCGGTGGCCTGAAGAGGGCGCTGCCCAGCAGAGCTGAACCCCAGTGTAGATCTGCGGTGGCCTGAAGAGGGCGCTGCGCACCAGAGCTGAACCCCAGTGTAGATCTGTGGTGGCCTGAAGAGGGTGCTGCGCACCAGAGCTGAGCCCCAGTGTAGATCTGTGGTGGCCTGAAGAGGGCGCTGCGCACTAGAGCTGAACCCCAGTGTAGATCTGTGGTGGCCTGAAGAGGGCGCTGCGCACCAGAGCTGAACCCCAGTGTAGATCTGCGGTGGCCTGAAGAGGGCGCTGCCCAGCAGAGCTGAACCCCAGTGTAGATCTGCGGTGGCCTGAAGAGGGCGCTGCCCAGCAGAGCTGAACCCCAGTGTAGATCTGTGGTGGCCTGAAGAGGGCGCTGTGCACCAGAGCTGAACCCCAGTGTAGATCTGTGGTGGCCTGAAGAGGGCGCTGCGCACTAGAGCTGAACCCCAGTGTAGATCTGTGGTGGCCTGAAGAGGGCGCTGCCCAGCAGAGCTGAACCCCAGTGTAGATCTGTGGTGGCCTGAAGAGGGCGCTGCCCAGCAGAGCTGAACCCCAGTGTAGATCTGTGGTGGCCTGAAGAGGGCGCTGTGCACCAGAGCTGAACCCCAGTGTAGATCTGTGGTGGCCTGAAGAGGGCGCTGCGCACTAGAGCTGAACCCCAGTATAGATCTGTGGTGGCCTGAAGAGGGCGCTGCCCAGCCGAGCTGAACCCCAGTGTAGATCTGTGGTGGCCTGAAGAGGGCGCTGCACACCAGAGCTGAACCCCAGTGTAGATCTGTGGTGGCCTGAAGAGGGCGCTGCGCACCAGAGCTGAACCCCAGTGTAGATCTGTGGTGGCCTGAAGAGGGCGCTGCGCACCAGAGCTGAGCCCCAGTGTAGATCTGTGGTGGCCTGAAGAGGGCGCTGCGCACCAGAGCTGAACCCCAGTGTAGATCTGTGGTGGCCTGAAGAGGACGCTGCGCACCAGAGCTGAACCCCAGTGTAGATCTGTGGTGGCCTGAAGAGGGCGCTGCGCACCAGAGCTGAGCCCCAGTGTAGATGACAGTTGTTCTCCCTGGGATTGTACTGGTAACGGGTCACACGGAAGGTGGGAAGAAATCTGAAATGATTCATCTTTGTGAGATTTTTAGGCTGGCTGCACACAGCCGGGTTGAACGTCCGCCCCCAGGTTCCGCAGCAAATACCGTCCATGACATGCTATTGAGAAGCGATTTTTCCTGCACACCAGCGGAAATCAATTGCAATTTTCTGCTTGCGGAGGAAAATTTGCAGCATGTTCTATTTTTCTATAGAAGCCGTCCAACCCGCAGCCCTTCTGCAATTGACATTGTGGAAAGGTCGCGGACCTGCGTCATCGCCCGGCAACGGCATGGGAAAATCTGTACTGCGCATGTCCCATGGCTTGATGGCCGGACCATCCGCAGTACAGAAGACTGCCGGCACACTGCAAGAAATGACAGGTACGCGGGATCACCGGCTGGGCACAGGGTCGGATGGTGCAGCCGGCCTTAATATCACAAACAGCTAGCACTCTACACTGAAACATTGTAACAGTCAGCTGTGTAGGCAGGAATAGCTTCCAGTGGGTTGTCCTGGTCTCTAAATGGAACTAACCATTCCCATTCACTGACGTCAAGAAGGCTTCATTACCTCTGGACCCCATGGTTTGGTGACGGCTCGCCGCGTGTGTAGGAGTAGCACGTTGTTCCCACCTTGTAACCCATTAAACCTCCCGGATTTGTTCTCTGTGGGCAGCCAACATCTTAGGCGTTGCGTTCATTGACATTATGCTGGAAGGCTTTGAGAAGCCATGATTGCATGATGGAACGGTTAGCGGATTATTAGCTGCAAATATTGCCACACGGGAGCTTAGCGAAACGCGCCCAGGGCCTGGGTTATCCCGGGTCACAGCGGGGGGTCAGCCGTGGACTGTATGTGTTCTGCTCCTCTATACAGTCCAGCATTCCTGATTTAGGGCGGTTGGAAGCATAACCCATTGTACGCCCATGAGGCTGACCCTCACCTGGGATAGAAGAGACTGGAGGAACATGATGGGAAGTGCAGGACAGCACAGGTTACGTGTGATCCCCATCCAGCCCTGACACAATTACTTGCACTTTCCTTGGCCGGCGTCCTCAGGAAACACAAGAAGCAATTAAGCTGATTTTGTTCGCATATTGCAGCAAAGTTTAATTGTTGTCTTTCTCTTTTTTTTCCAGATAAGCAGAAGAAATCATCGGCCAGAGACGGTTTTCCCCACTCAGGTAGCTCCTGCCGATCAGATCACCTTACTTCCCATCACTATTAGGCAAGGGCTACAGGTCAAGCTTGGTGGTGCGGCATGAAGCCTCCGCTACAACACCGCTTGTGTGACATGCTTGCCGCATAATGTTGCGCAAATGATTAAGGGCCATTTTCCACGAAACAACTTGTCAGGCACAGATACCCAACAAGTCGTCCCTGCGACACCCGACCCTCGCCCCTGGGGCACATACTGGCTGCGGCGCTGCTGCAGGGGAGCTAGTATCGCTGGCCCACAGCGAAGCGGCTGCAGGGGATTCCTCTCCTCGCTCCCCCGCCCTACTCCATTGACATAACATAGCGGCTGTTCAGTACTGACCCACTGCTGGTTGCACTGAGCGATCAGCTGATCATCCATGGTTTATGTAGGAGCCCCGCAGCCAGTATGTGTGGGACGAGGGGCGGCCATGGTTTGCCCCACACTCATCCCGTCTAAATGGGCCTTAACTGGTCTCTCTATATTTACACTGATTGGCAACTAAACAATCTGCATGAGCGGGTGCCGTCACCGCTAGTTGTTGGCGCTCGTGCTGGGCGATTAGATCAGATCACCGCTGAGTAGCGCTCATTCTGTGAAGCGAAGCAGCAATGGTTTTTATTCTGGTTGAAAGTAAGTGAAAAGCAAAACTAATAGGAAACAATGTTTTTGCATTTAGATGTAACGATTATCACACATTTTCGTTTTGCGCAATAATTGTTCCGTGTAAATAGCCCTGAACTCTGTCAGTCAGTGGCGGGGGAGCAGTGCATATTAATGATCTGGGGCAGCTTAGATGTAATGTAATGAACGCCAATTAATAAAGCATGTTGATCAGTGCTGAGGGGGATGAACGATCATTAGGCCTTATTCACGCTGCATCGCGAAATGGAAAAAAAACAACAAAGTTTTACTAATTATTTAAAATAAAACTAATAAAAGTTTTAAAAAAACACAATAAAATAATCTAAATCAGAAAGCAAAAATACATTTTTAGTATCGCTCCGTCCGTAAAAGTCCAATCTATCAAAGTAACGCATTATTTTCTCCGCACGGGGAAAAAAAGAACACCCTGAATGCGCTGCTTTAGTCACCCTGTCTCCAAGCAAAAATGTAATCAAAAGCGATCAAAAAGTTTTATATATTCGGAAATGGTACCAACGGAAACGACAGGACGTCCCGCACAAAATGGGCCGCGCACAACTACGTCTACGGGAAAATAAAAAAGTTATCGTGCGCAGAAAATGGAGACAGAAAATAATTACAAAAAAATAAATGTCTTAAAAAAATACAAGTAGAACAGCAAAAAAATAATCAGTAATCGCAGTAATCGCACCGACCCGCAGAATAAAGTAGGCAGGGCATTGTTGTTGCAGTTTGTGCGCCGTAGGAACAAGACGCACCGAAAGATGGCGGAATGTCGTTTTTTTCCATTTCTCTCCACTTAGTATTTCAGTCCATTATATGGCATATTAAATAGTAGCAGTGAAAAGTACAAGTCGTCCCGCAACAAACAACGAGCCCTCATGCAGCGAAAATGGAAAAATAAAAAAAGCTCGGTCACTAAGGGGTTATATGGCGCCAGCTGTCTTCCTGTGCCAGACACAGCTAAATTCCTGCCCTTCCCTCTTTTCAAGCTCCCAAAGGAGAAAAAAATCGCCAATGTCACGTTTTGATTTTTTTTTCTCCATGCGCCTGAAAATCGCTCATGTGAATGAATGTATTGGAATCCAATGCTTCACGCGGGCGCCATTGTCAGACAACGTTTTATCATGGCAAAATAGCCGCGGCCTCAGAGGGATCTCCTCTCCGAGGAGCCGGGCTGCACATGTCGCTGTTCACCCGGCGAGACGTGCAGCGACCACTGAAAAGACTCAATCTGCTGATGGAAGAGTGCCCCCTCGCTCGTTGGCGGATTGTCGTCCCTCTCACACGGCTGACAGGCGGGCAGCAAATGTATAGGGGAATAGTCAAGCCACATAAAAGGGCCCACATCACTACATTGTAGCCCCCGCAGCGCAGCCACCATGAGGGTCCTGACAGCCCTGTGACAAACCTATGTAAAGCCCCAAAAACCCTACTGCCACCAGAAGTACCTGAAAACCCCGTCGCCGCTGTCAACAATGCCCGGCCCAGAAATCCCACCTGAACAATAACAAACCGCACTCTGACAAATATCGCACCCCGAAGGGGAATAACTAACGGAAAGTGGGATATGTCCCACTAGATAATTAGATCCTTCCAGAATGTTGTCAGAAAGTGGGGGAGGGGCTGCTTGCGCACCTCGTATATTGGCCCTCCCAGAATTCAGCGCGGCTTCACAACGAGGTGATAAACTTGTCTTTTCTGATTCTTTCTTTAGGCAGCAGTAAAGAATCCCAGCAATTCGCCCCTGCAGTGACTCCCCCCAGGTAAGCAGCGCACAGCAGGTAGTTCTGGAGCTGCGGAGGGTTGTCTCATTGGGACCTACCTGAACCCCCCAGGTCGGACATGAAGGCCCGCGTCACACAGTCATGTAAAAATGCCACCTTTCTGTCGTTTTGATGCAGTTGCATTTTTCTGTGCGTCCGGACACTAGCTGCACGCCTGTAGAGAAACACGAAACGTCCTGCAAACATTGGCGCATATTAATTATGGGGAGCGGAGATACAGCTGGCTGCATGAGGACGAGTGACGGTAGTAACGATGCCCACCAGCGATCCTCCGCCGGGAGCGAGCGCCGATCAGTGCGCTCGTTGCAACACAGCGTGGGATTGGTCCTTCTCTGCTAAATGCCGCCTGTCTGAGGGAAGGCTCACTTAGCGGAATTCACCACAAAAGGGATCCACTGTCTGCTGTGGCTTTTGGTGCCGATCCTCACGCGGAATCTGCAGTGTCAGTAGCGAATTCTCACATTCAGCGTCATTGCAGGGACGGCATTTGGGTGGAATTATCGACCCATGTGCACAAAGAGTTCCACATTCTGGGAGACCCTGTACTTGCCCCAAAAGTTATGCCTTGCTCGCCCCTTGGGCCAGCTTCTGTCTGCCGCGGACCTCTCACTCCCCATCACACGGGCCCACTGACCCTCCATGCTATGTGCAGAATAAACCCCATTGGATTCAGTGCATTTTTCACTTGACTTTTGGTTGCGTGAAAAAAGTAGAGTCCTATCCGATTTTTATCCATATTCCCAAAATCGCTCGTTAAAGTCTATGCAATTGCGCAAAAATGCAGTAAATATGCAATTGCATGCGTTTTTATGCATTTTGGCAAGTGACTGTAGGCCTTCTTGTGGTTCTTTTTTTTTTTGCGTGCCTGAAAAAAATGTAGTGAATACACACACAGAAAAATGCACCAAATACACATAGATACGACTGAAACACGCATGGCCCGTGTGAATGAGCCCCAGACTGATGTATGAATAGCCGGAACTGCCCCATCCCCCATTCTAGCTCTACTGATGATGGAATGCGATCCGCAGGCAGGATGAGAGTTGTAGTCCTTGTTACATTCCATATGGAGTCACAGTTATTGTCCTTTCCGTTGCAGGCATTACCCCCATATAGTGTCCCCCCCATCCATCCCAGCGATGGCCGCCTATGGACAGACGCAGTACAGTGCAGGCATTCAGCAGGCAGCAGCGTACTCCACGTACCCTCCCCCTGGACAGGCCTACGCCATCCCATCCTACAGTAAGTCACCCGTCTCTTCTCCACCTTCCCATGTGGTTTGTTGTTTAGTAGCGGTAACGCTCGCTATCACTGTATTCTTCTGGCACGCCACAAACGTCTAGCAGTGATGTGGTTGAAGGAACGGGTCGCGGGACACAGGCCAAGATTTCACTGACCAGCAACAATGCTTGGTATCCGGCTGGAGACATTTGCTGCAATTCCTGGCAGGACTGACTCATTCCAGAGGATGTGGAAATTGGGGGACGTGAAATCTCACGCACATCTACAAGCGTCCTAGGGGCTGCTGGCACAGTCATCCATATTTATATTCAGTGTCAGAAGCGGAATCTTCAGGTAACCTCAGCCTACAGGATCCGCACTCACACCGCCGGCTTAAGGCCCTTTTGCGCACAATGAATGCAACAAACTCCATTCATATTAGCGAAAGCGAGCAAAAATCTCGCTCACCTATCGTTAGTGGCTGTTTAAGCTCACTTTTCCGTCAGCTGAAAAAACCTTGTTGGCTTGCCAGCTTCTTGTTCTGTGTGACAGTTTCCCACTCAGCGCTTCCCAAAGGAGGGGAAGCGGATGAGAAGCCCGCGAGCAGCCGGCAGGACTTTCGGTGTGACATCAGCCCTCGTGCAGTCACTTCACAGACTGCCGGCCCGTGTAAAAGGGGCTTTACTCATGGACCATCGGTGTGTACGACGAGAAAGCTCCTGGCTGTACACTAGCAAGGACAGCGAGAATGCAAATCCTTCATTGCTGCAGTCAGAGAACTGGGAAATAGTTACAAAATTACTATCTGTCTCAGGACTGAACAACTGTATCCAGAAGAAAATGTATTCCTGTAGGTATCTAGAACAGTATTACATTGCAGAAAGACGTGTGAGGACAAGGGCTATATATGTGTGTGATGTGTCCGTATACCTCGGGGGAGGAGCTGTATGTGTGTGATATGTCTGTATACCCCGGGGGAGGGGCTGTATATGTGTGTGATGTGTCCGTATACCTCGGGGGAGGGGCTGTATGTGTGATGTGTCTGTATACCTCGGGGGAGGGGCTGTATGTGTGTGATGTGTCCGTATACCTCGGGGGAGGAGCTGTATGTGTGTGATGTGTCTGTATACCCCGGGGGAGGGGCTGTATATGTGTGTGATGTGTCTGTATACCCCGGGGGAGGGGCTGTATGTGTGATGTGTCTGTATACCTCGGGGGAGGGGCTGTATGTGTGTGATGTGTCCGTATACCTCGGGGGAGGAGCTGTATGTGTGTGATGTGTCTGTATACCCCGGGGGAGGGGCTGTATATGTGTGTGATGTGTCCGTATACCTCGGGGGAGGGGCTGTATGTGTGTGATGTGTCTGTATACCCCGGGGGAGGAGCTGTATGTGTGTGATGTGTCTGTATACCTCGGGGGAGGGGCTGTATGTGTGTGATGTGTCCGTATACCTCGGGGGAGGAGCTGTATGTGTGTGATGTGTCCATATACCCCGGGAAATATTTCCCACTATGGGCGTTGATTTCGGGCAATGCTCTGTAAGCTTCTCCTGTTTTTGATGGAGAACGCTATGGAGACATCTGCATGCTGGGGATTGTGGTGCTTCTACCTGCCCTCTTGTATCAGTATATCAGTAAGTATATGGCTGCGGGTCGGGAGTTTGTGTATTTTGGCCAAAATATTAACCAGTACCTCGTATTTATGAGCAACATGCAGAGCAGCTGTGAACGCTGGGGGGCCGGTGTGGTTCACCTATGAGGTGCACTGCGGCTGTGAATCCTTGGGGGCCGGTGTGGTTCACCTATGAGGTGCACTGCGGCTGTGAATCCTTGGGGGCCGGTGTGGTTCACCTATGAGGTGCACTGCGGCTGTGAATCCTTGGGGGCCGGTGTGGTTCACCTATGAGGTGCACTGCGGCTGTGAATCCTTGGGGGCCGGTGTGGTTCACCTATGAGGTGCACTGCGGCTGTGAATCCTTGGGGGCCGGTGTGGTTCACCTATGAGGTGCACTGCGGCTGTGAATCCTTGGGGGCCGGTGTGGTTCACCTATGAGGAGCAGAGCAGCTGTGGATGCTGGGGGGCCAGTGTGGTTCACCTATGAAGTGCAGTGCAGCAGTGAACGTTGGGGGGCCGGTGTGGCTCACCTATGAAGTGCGCTGCAGCAGTGAACACTGGGGGGCCGGTGTGGCTCACCTATGAGGTGCAGAGCAGCTGTGAATGCTGGGGGGCCGGTGTGGCTCACCTATGAGGTGCAGAGCAGCTGTGAATGCTGGGGGGCCGGTGTGGTTCACCTATGAGGTGCAGTGCAGCTGTAAACGCTGGGGGAGGCAGTGTGGTTCACCTATGAGGTGCAGTGCAGCTGTAAACGCTGGGGGAGGCAGTGTGGTTCACCTATGAGCTGCAGGGAGGCCTGATGGCCCTGCAGTCATTGATAGGTTGTAGGCCTGTGCGGTGCACTACAGGTACTATGTAGCCTGATGCCCTGTATATGGCATTTTTGTGCAATTCTAGTACTAAGCAGCCCCCCTCAGTATAAGTACAGTGGTGGTCCATCAGTGTCCTTACCTGTGTTAGCAGTCTGGCTGTCTGCATGCTGGGGCTTGTGGTGCTTCTACCAGCCCTCTTGTATCAGTATATCAGTAAGTAGATCCGCTTTCTGGGATTTTTTTGTTGTGGAGACATGGATCGAATTACAAGCAGATGTGGTGGCCTTGGGGGTCTAGCAGGAAATATTGGGTGGGGGCTCGTATGTGCATCCAACAGCCTCGGCCTTATCATGTGACCTGCTGCCCCCGGGTGAGGCGTCCGGCTGCAGAGCCCCCCTGTACGTCTGCCTTTCCATGGTTATTGTGGTCTGTGAGAACCGGAGGGCTTCGAGGGAGTATAGCGAGCAGGTGAAACGCGGCGCTACTGGGTTGTGTCTGCGGGTCGGCGGCTCCAGATGCTGCACATTACCTATTAGGGTCAGCGCTCTTGAGGGCGAGGGGCTCCCACCTGCCAGCAATGAGGGGTTTGTGGATGGAGAGGGGGCCGCTCAGGGCTCACAGTGCAAGACCTACAGTCAGAGCGTACTTTACCACTGAGCCACCTGTAAAGGACTGCCATGCTCCACTTCTCAGTACTCTCTACAAGGTCAACAATCTGATTGTCTTCATATCGGCGGTTCACAGCTGAAGACTGATGCTGCCTGCAAGCCAACAAGCATCAGGGCACACTCAGTAGTGGGACTAGACTGTCACCTGGAGAGGACGAGTTTCCTGCATCAAGTCTGACATCTCATGCGGTACAACCTGGACATTAGGGCCGGCTTCACACCAGTATATTATGTATTGATGCGCTCCTACGTTCCTCCGGCTCTGGGCTCGCAGCATCACAGATCCTAAAGTTCACATATGCTTGTGCGAAACCGGCCTCCAGTAGCAGATGACGTGTAGAATTGTGCTGCTGCCAATACGCTGCAGTCTTTTGTGTTGCTCATTGCCCTCTTACTATGTTGGTGACCGCTCTGCTGGACGCCACGTGCTGCCGCCATGTTTATTCCTGTCTTTTCTTTTTTAGATATCAAAACAGAAGACAGTCTGAGCCATTCTCCTGGACAGAGCAGCTTCCTGAGCTATAGCTCTAGCTTCAGCACGCCACCGACAGGACAGGCGCCATACACGTATCAAATGCACGGTATGTGCCCCGCCGCCCACCAACAGGACAGGCGCCATATAGGTATTAAATTCATGGTATGTGCCCCACCGATAGGATAGGCGCCATACACGTATCAAATGCACGGTATGTGCCCCGCCGCCCACCAACAGGACAAGCGCCATATAGGTATCAAATGCACGGTATGTGCCCCGCCGCCCACCAACAGGACAGGTGGCATATAGGTATATAATGCACGGTATGTGCCCCGCCGCCCACCAACAGGACAGGTGCCATATACGTATCAAATGCACGATATGTGCCCCACCGCCCACCAATAGGACAGGCGCCATATAGGTATCAAATGCACGGTATGTGCCCCGCCGCCCACCAACAGGACAGGCGCCATATACGTATCAAATGCACGATATGTGCCCCACCGCCCACCAACAGGACAGGCGCCATATACGTATCAAATGCACGGTATGTGCCCCACCGCCCACCAACAGGACAGGTGCCATATACGTATCAAATGCACGGTATGTGCCCCACTGCCCACCAACAGGACAGGCGCCATATAGGTATCAAATGCACGGTATGTGCCCCGCCGCCCACCAACAGGACAGGCGCCATATACGTATCAAATGCACGGTATGTGCCCCGCCGCCCACCAACAGGACAGGCGCCATATACGTATCAAATGCACGATATGTGCCCCACTGCCCACCAACAGGACAGGCGCCATATAGGTATCAAATGCACGGTATGTGCCCCGCCGCCCACCAACAGGACAGGCGCCATATACGTATCAAATGCACGGTATGTGCCCCGCCGCCCACCAACAAGACAGGCGCCATATACGTATCAAATGCACGATATGTGCCCCGCCACCCACCAACAGGACAGGCGCCATACACGTATCAAATGCACGGTATGTGCCCCGCCACCCACCAACAGGACAGGCGCCATATAGGTATCAAATGCACGGTATGTGGCCCACTGCCCACCAACAGGACAGGCGCCATATAGGTATCAAATGCACGGTATGTGCCCCGCCGCCCACCAACAGGACAGGCGCCATATAGGTATATAATGCACGGTATGTGCCCCGCCGCCCACCAACAGGACAGGCGCCATATAGGTATATAATGCACGGTATGTGCCCCGCCGCCCACCAACAGGACAGGTGCCATATAGGTATATAATGCGCGGTATGTGCCCCGCCGCCCACCAACAGGACAGGCGCCATATAGGTATATAATGCACGGTATGTGCCCCGCCGCCCACCAACAGGACAGGCGCCATATAGGTATATAATGCACGGTATGTGCCCCGCCGCCCACCAACAGGACAGGTGCCATATAGGTATATAATGCACGGTATGTGCCCCGCCGCCCACCAACAGGACAGGCGCCATATAGGTATATAATGCACGGTATGTGCCCCGCCGCCCACCAACAGGACAGGCGCCATATAGGTATCAAATGCACGGTATGTGCCCCGCTGCCCACCAACAGGACAGGCGCCATATAGGTATCAAATGCACGGTATGTGCCCCGCCGCCCACCAACAGGACAGGCGCCATATAGGTATATAATGCACGGTATGTGCCCCGCCGCCCACCAACAGGACAGGTGCCATATAGGTATATAATGCACGGTATGTGCCCCGCCGCCCACCAACAGGACAGGCGCCATATAGGTATATAATGCACGGTATGTGCCCCGCCGCCCACCAACAGGACAGGCGCCATATAGGTATATAATGCACGGTATGTGCCCCGCCGCCCACCAACAGGACAGGTGCCATATAGGTATATAATGCAAGGTATGTGCCCCGCCGCCCACCAACAGGACAGGCGCCATATAGGTATATAATGCACGTTATGTGCCCCGCCGCCCACCAACAGGACAGGCGCCATATAGGTATATAATGCACGGTATGTGCCCCACCACCCACCAACAGGACAGGCGCCATATAGGTATATAATGCACGGTATGTGCCCCGCCGCCCACCAACAGGACAGGCGCCATATAGGTATATAATGCACGGTATGTATGAGTCACACAAATCTCGCACGAATATGAACCGCATTCTTTTGAATGGGGTCGTACACAAAAACGATGCGGGAAAGAAATCGTGGCACGTCCTGTCTTTGGGCGTGTCCTCGCATCACCCATTGTTTCCATGTGCTAGGTGCATGCGATCATAGCATGGTCTCCCCATTGTAAACAATGTAATCCTCCGGGAATTCACAGTTTTTGATGCAGAAATGCTGCAGCATTTACTCTACATGGGAACAAACCCTAAAGCAGAGTGTCATAAGTCACATCAATGGGATAAGCCTAACCGCTGCGGCCGCTGAAATGGGGAGAGGCAAACATGAAAAAATGCAGCACATCATTTAGGCCCCAGCAGGCCGGGTCACAGGTAACATAGTATGTGAGGCTGGAGGGAGAGGATGTCCATCTAGTTCAGTCTGTTTCCACCCCCCTTGTTGATCCAGAAGAAGTCACAAAAAACCCCAATGAGACAGGAGCCAATTTACCCCATTGTGGAGGGAAAATATCCTACCCGACTCCATAATGTCAGACTGAAGATCTCCGGATCACCAACCCGCCAGTCACCTACTGTCTATATCCTGTAATATCATAGAAAGACATCCAGTCCCTCTTACACTCCTCTATGGATCCTGCCATCACCACGTCCTCAGGCAGAGAGTTCCGCAGTCTCACTGCTCTTACAGTAAAGAACCCCCTGCTGTGTTGGTGATGAAACCTGCTTTCTCCTAGACGTAGCGGATGCCCTCTTGTTACCGTCGCAGTCCTGGGTATAAACAGATCCTGGCAGAGATCCTTGTATCGTCCCCTCATGTACTTATACATAGTTATTTGGTCGCCCCTTAGCCGTCTGTTTTCCAGGGTGAATAATCCCAGTTTTGGTGCCTCTCTGGGTATTCCAGTCCCGTCATTCCATGTATTAGTTTAGTTGCCCTTCTTTGTACCCCTCCAGCACTGTAACATCTTTCCTGAGCCCCGGTGACCAGAACTGTGCGCAGTATTCCATGTGAGGCCTGACAAGTGCCTTATATAGTGGGGGGATAATGTTCTCGCCCCTCGGCCCTATACCTCTTTTACTGCACCCCAAGACTCTATTAGCTTTTGCAGCAGCTGACTGGCATTGGTTGCTCCAGTTTAGTCTACAGCCCACTAGTCCCCCAGGTCTTTTCCCTAGCAGTACCCCATTTAGTGTATATTGGTGACATCCGTTTCTCCTGCCCATGTGCAGAACCTTACATTTATCAGCACTGACCTTCATTCCCCATCCCCCCCCCAAGCCCCCGGCTTATCTCGGTCTGTTTGTAGCCGCACATTGTCCTCCGTTGTACTAATTATCTTGTCATGAGCGGGTTATTTTGCACAGACTGCGTCCAGGTTTGTTCCTCTCCCTGAAGTCCTGAGGGTTTGCTAGTGATTGAAGGGTTAATGGCTGGCTTATTGTTTCCAGTGATGCGTTCAGCTGTCTCGGTGAAGCGCGCAGAATCCTCCAACATGACGTGAAATGTAAAATCTGCGACTTGTCCTGGCGGAGACCCACAGGCTCTGCCAGCCATCCTTCCCAAGAAACACTTTGTTCTGCCTGAGAAATGCTTGGTATGTACTTAGTATTTGGTGTCGGTGCCACGGCCTGTGGGCAGGAGCCCAGAGCTGCCCCTGCAGGGTCTAGCGACCAACAGCCCACATTTTATATTACATTGGGCTTAAAAATGGACTCCCAGCAGCAGAAATAATGGGGAGCAGACCAATTCCCACCTTCCAAAATCCATGCTGTAATCTTTGGTAGATGTGTATTATCTGCCCGGTGTCCTCGTAGCTCAGGGCCGGGGAGTGTCGGGGTCATGTTTATACTTTGGTGCTATGTCCCGAGGTGAGGTGACAGGCCTTTCCCACGCTGTAAGGCTGCCAGCCTTCGCCCTTTGCTGACAGGTTAAGCGCATTTCCTCCGGCAACAAGAGAAGAAATCCTTATTTTCCCTCTTTCCTCCCATAAAGCAGGCTCTACTGTAGGCTCGGCCTCCCAGGGATGAGCCCCTCCGGAGTGACGGCCATCGACAGCTGAAAACCCCAGATGTATTTATAAATTTACCCAAATCCCGGGGGGATCCCAGCAAATGATTCCTAACCCCTGATGGAGACACAAACTCTGGTGAAAGAACCCCCCGCAGCTGATGAGGAGGTGTCACATCATGCGTGTACATGCAGCGAACGATACATATGAGCGCCCATAGATCGGATTACCCAGATACATGGAGACACATATAGCAAGGCTCCGGGGATCTGACAGCTGGCCAACCATCAGAAAAGCTACAACCACTACCCTCACACCTGAGGACGGGTTATTAGCTGCCCTGGATGGCGCCTTTATTAAAGCCCCCCCTCAACTAAAGCCCCGCCCTGCTGTTAGAATCCCTGTCACTTCATTAGAGCCCCGGCCCTCTCACGATTGGCGCCCCCTGTACGGTAATTCTCCCCGTGACCCCGGAGTGCGGCATAAAATCACATGACAAGTTTTCCGTCGATCAGTTTCACTGTGAATCCACATTAGATGGAAGATCCAGCGATCGGAGCGACTTCCAGCGAGGCCGGTCATTGGTGCTGGACTAGCCGGGGTCTCGCCGCCAACCGCGGCGGGTTTTCTCATGTAACGGTGTGGAGAGTATACAGAGAATGGCGCGATCGAGGAAAACATCCAGCGGAAGGGGATCCTGTGGACGGAAACAACTCATCACTGAAAGGGGTCGGAGGAGGATGTCAGGAATCGTTCTGACCAACAGGCTGCACAGTCAGCTGAATACAACGCTGGAGCTCCAACTAACGTGTCCGAACGCACAACTCGCCGTTCCTCCGCACGGATGGTATAACAGCGGACGACCAGTTCCAGCGCCATTGTGTCTAAGAGAAACAGGAAGACTCCAGCGGGCAAAAGAGCGCAAAACTTGTATCACTGAGCAGCGGAGGAACATCTCCTGGTCAGATGGAGCCAGATTCCTGTTGCTGATGGGAGGTCAGAATTTGGTGCCGTCGGGGTGATGTTCACGGTATCCAGCTGGTAGAGATACCATACCTTCCACTACTCCTTAAAATGTTCCATGTTCCCTCCTATTCCTGTAACATCTGGCCACGAAACACGAAAGGGACCAAAATGCAATCAGACTGAAGCTGGTTATTACACAGCAGCACAGAGGATGACCACGACCTGCGAGCTGGTGATCAGGCCAAAAATGTGCGCTGCCTCTGGCTCTTGCTTTCAGTTGAGTAATTTGGGCCCCGGCGGCGGCGCTGACTTTACCCTGAATGATCACTAGTCTTTTTTTTTGTTCTTGGAGTTAACCGTTCAGCAGCTGGAGACATGCAGCAGTGGCCTGGGATACCGCGCCCAGTCCTAGGAGTAATGATAAACCTTGTGTCTGTGTTATACCTGTTACTGCACTGATACATTGTAACAAGGTGCTGTAGGTCTTCTATATCTCGTCCATTGCAGAGAGGCATCTGTGGGTGGGAGCTCCTTGATGGTAGGGGGCCCATCCTGACAGCGTCACCGCCTGCTGAGGAGCATAGAGGCTTTAATTCACTCAGGACCTTGTCATTTTTTTGGTGGGGATGAAGGTAAATTCTGCTCTGGAAGTCTTGGGTGGGGGTGGTCTCCTGTGGATTTAGATGGTAGAACAGATGTAAACTATTCAGCCTCCTAGACTAAAATGCTGGGGATCACCTACAGCGCGGGGGGCTTCTCCTTACTTGGTAAATACATTATATAACACTAACTACAGTGAATACAACAGCAATGCCGGGGCGTCCCAGGGACTCCGCTTTCTTCATTGGGAGCGCCAGGGTATCACGCCGGCCACAAGAACACTTGTACAGTGGGCAGTCGGCATGTAACATTTCATCAGAGGATTTACCTCTATACATCTAAATGTGTGTAGAACACTGTCCCTTTAACTATACTCTAGTTGCTTCCAGAGCTGCATTTATAATGACGCTGGTTTCCGGTTACCAGAATCTCCGCCATGCATCACGGGAGTGCAGATGAGGCTCGCATTTGACATCATGCATTATACTCAAGTTACATCCAAAGCTGCAGTCACAGTTTTTCTTGATTAGCTTGGTGTAGCTTGTATATAAACCACCATCCAAGGGAAAGCAGCAGAATAGTGAGCGCAGCTCTGGATGTGGTGTCCTAGAAAGGAAGTATAACAGGAGGAAGGTGAATAATGTGCTGAACACATTATGTATCCTGTGGAAGTATCGCTTAGACTTGGGGTCGTTCCTTTGTGTCACCTTCTCTTGGGGGTCTGTTCCTCTGTGTCGCCTTCTCTTGGGGGTCTGTTCCTCTGTGTCGCCTTCTCTTGGGGGTCTGTTCCTCTGTGTCGCCTTCTCTTGGGGGTCTGTTCCTCTGTGTCGCCTTTTCTTGGGGGTCTGTTCTTCTGTGTCGCCTTTTCTTGGGGGTCTGTTCCTTTGCGTCGCCTTCTCTTGGGGGTCTAGTCCTTTGTGTCGCCTTCTCTTGGGGGTCTAGTCCTTTGTGTCGCCTTCTCTTGGGGGTCTGTTCCACTGTGTCGCCTTCTCTTGGGGGTCTGTTCCACTGTGTCGCCTTCTCTTGGGGGTCTGTTCCACTGTGTCGCCTTCTCTTGGGGGTCTGTTCCACTGTGTCGCCTTCTCTTGGGGGTCTGTTCCTCTGTGTCGCCTTCTCTTGGGGGTCTGTTCCTCTGTGTCGCCTTCTCTTGGGGGTCTGTTCCTCTGTGTCGCCTTCTCTTGGGGGTCTGTTCCTCTGTGTCGCCTTCTCTTGGGGGTCTGTTCCTCTGTGTCGCCTTCTCTTGGGGGTCTGTTCCTCTGTGTCGCCTTCTCTTGGGGGTCTGTTCCTCTGTGTCGCCTTCTCTTGGGGGTCTGTTCCTCTGTGTCGCCTTCTCTTGGGGGTCTGTTCCTCTGTGTCGCCTTCTCTTGGGGGTCTGTTCCTCTGTGTCGCCTTCTCTTGGGGGTCTGTTCCTCTGTGTCGCCTTCTCTTGGGGGTCTGTTCCTCTGTGTCGCCTTCTCTTGGGGGTCTGTTCCTCTGTGTCGCCTTCTCGGGGGGGTCTGTTCCTCTGTGTCGCCTTCTCGGGGGGGTCTGTTCCTCTGTGTCGCCTTCTCTGGGGGGGTCTGTTCCTGTGTGTCGCCTTCTCTGGGGGGTCTGTTCCTGTGTGTCGCCTTCTCTTGGGGGTCTGTTCCTGTGTGTCGCCTTCTCTTGGGGGTCTGTTCCTGTGTGTCGCCTTCTCTTGGGGGTCTGTTCCTGTGTGTCGCCTTCTCTTGGGGGTCTGTTCCTCTGTGTCGCCTTCTCTTGGGGGTCTGTTCCTGTGTGTCGCCTTCTCTTGGGGGTCTGTTCCTCTGTGTCGCCTTCTCTTGGGGGTCTGTTCCTCTGTGTCGCCTTCTCTTGGGGGTCTGTTCCTCTGTGTCGCCTTCTCTTGGGGGTCTGTTCCTCTGTGTCGCCTTCTCTTGGGGGTCTATTCCTCTGTGTCGCCTTCTCTTGGGGGTCTGTTCCTCTGTGTCGCCTTCTCTTGGGGGTCTGTTCCTCTGTGTCGCCTTCTCTTGGGGGTCTGTTCCTCTGTGTCGCCTTCTCTTGGGGGTCTGTTCCTCTGTGTCGCCTTCTCTTGGGGTCCTTTTTTTGTGTCGCCTTCTCTTGGGGGTCTGATCCACTGTGTCGCCTTCTCTTGGGGTCCTTCCTTTGTGTCGCCTTCTCTTGGGGGTCTGTTCCTTTGTGTCGCCTTCTCTTGGGGGTCTGTTCCTTTGTGTCGCCTTCTCTTGGGGGTCTGTTCCTCTGTGTCGCCTTCTCTTGGGGGTCTGTTCCTCTGTGTCGCCTTCTCTTGGGGGTCTGTTCCTCTGTGTCGCCTTCTCTTGGGGGTCTGTTCCTCTGTGTCGCCTTCTCTTGGGGGTCTGTTCCACTGTGTCGCCTTCTCTTGGGGGTCTGTTCCACTGTGTCGCCTTCTCTTGGGGGTCTGTTCCTCTGTGTCGCCTTCTCTTGGGGGTCTGATCCACTGTGTCGCCTTCTCTTGGGGGTCTGATCCACTGTGTCGCCTTCTCTTGGGGGTCTGTTCCACTGTGTCGCCTTCTCTTGGGGGTCTGTTCCACTGTGTCGCCTTCTCTTGGGGTCCTTCCTTTGTGTCGCCTTCTCTTGGGGGTCTGTTCCACTGTGTCGCCTTCTCTTGGGGGTCTGTTCCACTGTGTCGCCTTCTCTTGGGGTCCTTTTTTTGTGTCGCCTTCTCTTGGGGGTCTGATCCACTGTGTCGCCTTCTCTTGGGGGTCTGTTCCACTGTGTCGCCTTCTCTTGGGGGTCTGTTCCACTGTGTCGCCTTCTCTTGGGGGTCTGTTCCACTGTGTCGCCTTCTCTTGGGGGTCTGTTCCACTGTGTCGCCTTCTCTTGGGGTCCTTCCTTTGTGTCGCCTTCTCTTGGGGGTCTGTTCCTTTGTGTCGCCTTCTCTTGGGGGTCTGTTCCTTTGTGTCGCCTTCTCTTGGGGGTCTGTTCCACTGTGTCGCCTTCTCTTGGGGGTCTGTTCCACTGTGTCGCCTTCTCTTGGGGTCCTTTTTTTGTGTCGCCTTCTCTTGGGGGTCTGATCCTCTGTGTCGCCTTCTCTTGGGGGTCTGTTCCTCTGTGTCGCCTTCTCTTGGGGGTCTGTTCCTCTGTGTCGCCTTCTCTTGGGGGTCTGTTCCTCTGTGTCGCCTTCTCTTGGGGGTCTGTTCCACTGTGTCGCCTTCTCTTGGGGGTCTGTTCCACTGTGTCGCCTTCTCTTGGGGGTCTGTTCCACTGTGTCGCCTTCTCTTGGGGGTCTGTTCCACTGTGTCGCCTTCTCTTGGGGGTCTGTTCCTCTGTGTCGCCTTCTCTTGGGGGTCTGTTCTTCTGTGTCGCCTTCTCTTGGGGGTCTGTTCCACTGTGTCGCCTTCTCTTGGGGTCCTTCCTTTGTGTCGCCTTCTCTTGGGGGTCTGTTCCTTTGTGTCGCCTTCTCTTGGGGGTCTGTTCCTTTGTGTCGCCTTCTCTTGGGGGTCTGTTCCTTTGTGTCGCCTTCTCTTGGGGGTCTGTTCCACTGTGTCGCCTTCTCTTGGGGGTCTGTTCCACTGTGTCGCCTTCTCTTGGGGTCCTTTTTTTGTGTCGCCTTCTCTTGGGGGTCTGATCCACTGTGTCGCCTTCTCTTGGGGGTCTGTTCCACTGTGTCGCCTTCTCTTGGGGGTCTGTTCCACTGTGTCGCCTTCTCTTGGGGTCCTTCCTTTGTGTCGCCTTCTCTTGGGGGTCTGTTCCTTTGTGTCGCCTTCTCTTGGGGGTCTGTTCCTTTGTGTCGCCTTCTCTTGGGGGTCTGTTCCTTTGTGTCGCCTTCTCTTGGGGGTCTGTTCCTTTGTGTCGCCTTCTCTTGGGGGTCTGTTCCTTTGTGTCGCCTTCTCTTGGGGGTCTGTTCCTTTGTGTCGCCTTCTCTTGGGGGTCTGTTCCTTTGTGTCGCCTTCTCTTGGGGGTCTGTTCCTCTGTGTCGCCTTCTCTTGGGGGTCTGTTCCTCTGTGTCACCTTCTCTTGGGGGTCTGTTCCTCTGTGTCGCCTTCTCTTGGGGGTCTGTTCCTCGGTGTCGCCTTCTCTTGGGGGTCTGTTCCACTGTGTCGCCTTCTCTTGGGGGTCTGTTCCACTGTGTCGCCTTCTCTTGGGGGTCTGTTCCACTGTGTCGCCTTCTCTTGGGGGTCTGTTCCTCTGTGTCGCCTTCTCTTGGGGGTCTGTTCTTCTGTGTCGCCTTCTCTTGGGGGTCTGTTCCACTGTGTCGCCTTCTCTTGGGGTCCTTCCTTTGTGTCGCCTTCTCTTGGGGGTCTGTTCCTTTGTGTCGCCTTCTCTTGGGGGTCTGTTCCTTTGTGTCGCCTTCTCTTGGGGGTCTGTTCCTTTGTGTCGCCTTCTCTTGGGGGTCTGTTCCACTGTGTCGCCTTCTCTTGGGGGTCTGTTCCACTGTGTCGCCTTCTCTTGGGGTCCTTTTTTTGTGTCGCCTTCTCTTGGGGGTCTGATCCACTGTGTCGCCTTCTCTTGGGGGTCTGTTCCACTGTGTCGCCTTCTCTTGGGGGTCTGTTCCACTGTGTCGCCTTCTCTTGGGGTCCTTCCTTTGTGTCGCCTTCTCTTGGGGGTCTGTTCCTTTGTGTCGCCTTCTCTTGGGGGTCTGTTCCTTTGTGTCGCCTTCTCTTGGGGGTCTGTTCCTTTGTGTCGCCTTCTCTTGGGGGTCTGTTCCTTTGTGTCGCCTTCTCTTGGGGGTCTGTTCCTTTGTGTCGCCTTCTCTTGGGGGTCTGTTCCTTTGTGTCGCCTTCTCTTGGGGGTCTGTTCCTTTGTGTCGCCTTCTCTTGGGGGTCTGTTCCTCTGTGTCGCCTTCTCTTGGGGGTCTGTTCCTCTGTGTCACCTTCTCTTGGGGGTCTGTTCCTCTGTGTCGCCTTCTCTTGGGGGTCTGTTCCTCGGTGTCGCCTTCTCTTGGGGGTCTGTTCCACTGTGTCGCCTTCTCTTGGGGTCCTTCCTTTGTGTCGCCTTCTCTTGGGCGTCTGTTCCTCTGTGTCGCCTTCTCTTGGGGGTCTGTTCCTCTGTGTCGCCTTCTCTTGGGGGTCTGTTCCTTTGTGTCGCCTTCTCTTGGGGTCCTTCCTAGTGTGGCCTTCTCTTGGGGGTCTGTTCCACTGTGTCGCCTTCTCTTGGGGGTCTGTTCCTCTGTGTCGCCTTCTCTTGGGGGTCTGTTCCTCTGTGTCGCCTTCTCTTGGGGGTCTGTTCCTCTGTGTCGCCTTCTCTTGGGGGTCTGTTCCTCTGTGTTGCCTTCTCTTGGGGGTCTGTTCCTTTGTGTCGCCTTCTCTTGGGGTCCTTCCTAGTGTCGCCTTCTCTTGGGGGTCTGTTCCACTGTGTCGCCTTCTCTTGGGGGTCTGTTCCTTTGTGTCGCCTTCTCTTGGGGTCCTTCCTAGTGTCGCCTTCTCTTGGGGGTCTGTTCCACTGTGTCGCCTTCTCTTGGGGGTCTGTTCCACTGTGTCGCCTTCTCTTGGGGGTCTGTTCCACTGTGTCGCCTTCTCTTGGGGGTCTGTTCCTCTGTGTCGCCTTCTCTTGGGGGTCTGTTCCTCTGTGCCGCCTTCTCTTGGGGGTCTGTTCCTCTGTGTCGCCTTCTCTTGGGGGTCTGTTCCTCTGTGTCGCCTTCTCTTGGGGGTCTGTTCCTCGATGTCGCCTTCTCTTGGGGGTCTGTTCCACTGTGTCGCCTTCTCTTGGGGGTCTGTTCCACTGTGTCGCCTTCTCTTGGGGGTCTGTTCCACTGTGTCGCCTTCTCTTGGGGGTCTGTTCCACTGTGTCGCCTTCTCTTGGGGTCCTTTTTTTGTGTCGCCTTCTCTTGGGGGTCTGTTCCACTGTGTCGCCTTCTCTTGGGGGTCTGTTCCACTGTGTCGCCTTCTCTTGGGGGTCTGTTCCACTGTGTCGCCTTCTCTTGGGGTCCTTTTTTTGTGTCGCCTTCTCTTGGGGGTCTGATCCACTGTGTCGCCTTCTCTTGGGGGTCTGTTCCACTGTGTCGCCTTCTCTTGGGGGTCTGTTCCACTGTGTCGCCTTCTCTTGGGGGTCTGTTCCTGTGTGTCGCCTTCTCTTGGGGGTCTGTTCCTCTGTGTCGCCTTCTCTTGGGGGTCTGTTCCTCTGTGTCGCCTTCTCTTGGGGGTCTGTTCCTCTGTGTCGCCTTCTCTTGGGGGTCTGTTCCTCTGTGTCGCCTTCTCTTGGGGGTCTATTCCTCTGTGTCGCCTTCTCTTGGGGGTCTGTTCCTCTGTGTCGCCTTCTCTTGGGGGTCTGTTCCTCTGTGTCGCCTTCTCTTGGGGGTCTGTTCCTCTGTGTCGCCTTCTCTTGGGGGTCTGTTCCTCTGTGTCGCCTTCTCTTGGGGTCCTTTTTTTGTGTCGCCTTCTCTTGGGGGTCTGATCCACTGTGTCGCCTTCTCTTGGGGTCCTTCCTTTGTGTCGCCTTCTCTTGGGGGTCTGTTCCTTTGTGTCGCCTTCTCTTGGGGGTCTGTTCCTTTGTGTCGCCTTCTCTTGGGGGTCTGTTCCTCTGTGTCGCCTTCTCTTGGGGGTCTGTTCCTCTGTGTCGCCTTCTCTTGGGGGTCTGTTCCTCTGTGTCGCCTTCTCTTGGGGGTCTGTTCCACTGTGTCGCCTTCTCTTGGGGGTCTGTTCCACTGTGTCGCCTTCTCTTGGGGGTCTGTTCCTCTGTGTCGCCTTCTCTTGGGGGTCTGATCCACTGTGTCGCCTTCTCTTGGGGGTCTGATCCACTGTGTCGCCTTCTCTTGGGGGTCTGTTCCACTGTGTCGCCTTCTCTTGGGGGTCTGTTCCACTGTGTCGCCTTCTCTTGGGGTCCTTCCTTTGTGTCGCCTTCTCTTGGGGGTCTGTTCCACTGTGTCGCCTTCTCTTGGGGGTCTGTTCCACTGTGTCGCCTTCTCTTGGGGTCCTTTTTTTGTGTCGCCTTCTCTTGGGGGTCTGATCCACTGTGTCGCCTTCTCTTGGGGGTCTGTTCCACTGTGTCGCCTTCTCTTGGGGGTCTGTTCCACTGTGTCGCCTTCTCTTGGGGGTCTGTTCCACTGTGTCGCCTTCTCTTGGGGGTCTGTTCCACTGTGTCGCCTTCTCTTGGGGTCCTTCCTTTGTGTCGCCTTCTCTTGGGGGTCTGTTCCTTTGTGTCGCCTTCTCTTGGGGGTCTGTTCCTTTGTGTCGCCTTCTCTTGGGGGTCTGTTCCACTGTGTCGCCTTCTCTTGGGGGTCTGTTCCACTGTGTCGCCTTCTCTTGGGGTCCTTTTTTTGTGTCGCCTTCTCTTGGGGGTCTGATCCTCTGTGTCGCCTTCTCTTGGGGGTCTGTTCCTCTGTGTCGCCTTCTCTTGGGGGTCTGTTCCTCTGTGTCGCCTTCTCTTGGGGGTCTGTTCCTCTGTGTCGCCTTCTCTTGGGGGTCTGTTCCACTGTGTCGCCTTCTCTTGGGGGTCTGTTCCACTGTGTCGCCTTCTCTTGGGGGTCTGTTCCACTGTGTCGCCTTCTCTTGGGGGTCTGTTCCACTGTGTCGCCTTCTCTTGGGGGTCTGTTCCTCTGTGTCGCCTTCTCTTGGGGGTCTGTTCTTCTGTGTCGCCTTCTCTTGGGGGTCTGTTCCACTGTGTCGCCTTCTCTTGGGGTCCTTCCTTTGTGTCGCCTTCTCTTGGGGGTCTGTTCCTTTGTGTCGCCTTCTCTTGGGGGTCTGTTCCTTTGTGTCGCCTTCTCTTGGGGGTCTGTTCCTTTGTGTCGCCTTCTCTTGGGGGTCTGTTCCACTGTGTCGCCTTCTCTTGGGGGTCTGTTCCACTGTGTCGCCTTCTCTTGGGGTCCTTTTTTTGTGTCGCCTTCTCTTGGGGGTCTGATCCACTGTGTCGCCTTCTCTTGGGGGTCTGTTCCACTGTGTCGCCTTCTCTTGGGGGTCTGTTCCACTGTGTCGCCTTCTCTTGGGGTCCTTCCTTTGTGTCGCCTTCTCTTGGGGGTCTGTTCCTTTGTGTCGCCTTCTCTTGGGGGTCTGTTCCTTTGTGTCGCCTTCTCTTGGGGGTCTGTTCCTTTGTGTCGCCTTCTCTTGGGGGTCTGTTCCTTTGTGTCGCCTTCTCTTGGGGGTCTGTTCCTTTGTGTCGCCTTCTCTTGGGGGTCTGTTCCTTTGTGTCGCCTTCTCTTGGGGGTCTGTTCCTTTGTGTCGCCTTCTCTTGGGGGTCTGTTCCTCTGTGTCGCCTTCTCTTGGGGGTCTGTTCCTCTGTGTCACCTTCTCTTGGGGGTCTGTTCCTCTGTGTCGCCTTCTCTTGGGGGTCTGTTCCTCGGTGTCGCCTTCTCTTGGGGGTCTGTTCCACTGTGTCGCCTTCTCTTGGGGTCCTTCCTTTGTGTCGCCTTCTCTTGGGCGTCTGTTCCTCTGTGTCGCCTTCTCTTGGGGGTCTGTTCCTCTGTGTCGCCTTCTCTTGGGGGTCTGTTCCTTTGTGTCGCCTTCTCTTGGGGTCCTTCCTAGTGTGGCCTTCTCTTGGGGGTCTGTTCCACTGTGTCGCCTTCTCTTGGGGGTCTGTTCCTCTGTGTCGCCTTCTCTTGGGGGTCTGTTCCTCTGTGTCGCCTTCTCTTGGGGGTCTGTTCCTCTGTGTCGCCTTCTCTTGGGGGTCTGTTCCTCTGTGTTGCCTTCTCTTGGGGGTCTGTTCCTTTGTGTCGCCTTCTCTTGGGGTCCTTCCTAGTGTCGCCTTCTCTTGGGGGTCTGTTCCACTGTGTCGCCTTCTCTTGGGGGTCTGTTCCTTTGTGTCGCCTTCTCTTGGGGTCCTTCCTAGTGTCGCCTTCTCTTGGGGGTCTGTTCCACTGTGTCGCCTTCTCTTGGGGGTCTGTTCCACTGTGTCGCCTTCTCTTGGGGGTCTGTTCCACTGTGTCGCCTTCTCTTGGGGGTCTGTTCCTCTGTGTCGCCTTCTCTTGGGGGTCTGTTCCTCTGTGCCGCCTTCTCTTGGGGGTCTGTTCCTCTGTGTCGCCTTCTCTTGGGGGTCTGTTCCTCTGTGTCGCCTTCTCTTGGGGGTCTGTTCCTCGATGTCGCCTTCTCTTGGGGGTCTGTTCCACTGTGTCGCCTTCTCTTGGGGGTCTGTTCCACTGTGTCGCCTTCTCTTGGGGGTCTGTTCCACTGTGTCGCCTTCTCTTGGGGGTCTGTTCCACTGTGTCGCCTTCTCTTGGGGTCCTTTTTTTGTGTCGCCTTCTCTTGGGGGTCTGTTCCACTGTGTCGCCTTCTCTTGGGGGTCTGTTCCACTGTGTCGCCTTCTCTTGGGGGTCTGTTCCACTGTGTCGCCTTCTCTTGGGGTCCTTTTTTTGTGTCGCCTTCTCTTGGGGGTCTGATCCACTGTGTCGCCTTCTCTTGGGGGTCTGTTCCACTGTGTCGCCTTCTCTTGGGGGTCTGTTCCACTGTGTCGCCTTCTCTTGGGGGTCTGTTCCACTGTGTCGCCTTCTCTTGGGGGTCTGTTCCACTGTGTCGCCTTCTCTTGGGGTCCTTCCTTTGTGTCGCCTTCTCTTGGGGGTCTGTTCCTTTGTGTCGCCTTCTCTTGGGGGTCTGTTCCTTTGTGTCGCCTTCTCTTGGGGGTCTGTTCCACTGTGTCGCCTTCTCTTGGGGGTCTGTTCCACTGTGTCGCCTTCTCTTGGGGGTCTGTTCCTCTGTGTCGCCTTCTCTTGGGGGTCTGTTCCTCTGTGCCGCCTTCTCTTGGGGGTCTGTTCCTCTGTGTCGCCTTCTCTTGGGGGTCTGTTCCTCTGTGTCGCCTTCTCTTGGGGGTCTGTTCCTCGATGTCGCCTTCTCTTGGGGGTCTGTTCCACTGTGTCGCCTTCTCTTGGGGTCCTTTTTTTGTGTCGCCTTCTCTTGGGGGTCTGTTCCACTGTGTCGCCTTCTCTTGGGGGTCTGTTCCACTGTGTCGCCTTCTCTTGGGGGTCTGTTCCACTGTGTCGCCTTCTCTTGGGGGTCTGTTCCACTGTGTCGCCTTCTCTTGGGGGTCTGTTCCACTGTGTCGCCTTCTCTTGGGGGTCTGTTCCACTGTGTCGCCTTCTCTTGGGGGTCTGTTCCACTGTGTCGCCTTCTCTTGGGGTCCTTCCTTTGTGTCGCCTTCTCTTGGGGGTCTGTTCCTTTGTGTCGCCTTCTCTTGGGGGTCTGTTCCTTTGTGTCGCCTTCTCTTGGGGGTCTGTTCCACTGTGTCGCCTTCTCTTGGGGGTCTGTTCCACTGTGTCGCCTTCTCTTGGGGTCCTTTTTTTGTGTCGCCTTCTCTTGGGGGTCTGATCCTCTGTGTCGCCTTCTCTTGGGGGTCTGTTCCTCTGTGTCGCCTTCTCTTGGGGGTCTGTTCCTCTGTGTCGCCTTCTCTTGGGGGTCTGTTCCTCTATGTCGCCTTCTCTTGGGGGTCTGTTCCTCTGTGTCGCCTTCTCTTGGGGGTCTGTTCCACTGTGTGGCCTTCTCTTGGGGGTCTGTTCCACTGTGTCGCCTTCTCTTGGGGGTCTGTTCCACTGTGTCGCCTTCTCTTGGGGGTCTGTTCCACTGTGTCGCCTTCTCTTGGGGGTCTGTTCCACTGTGTCGCCTTCTCTTGGGGGTCTGTTCCACTGTGTCGCCTTCTCTTGGGGGTCTGTTCCTCTGTGTCGCCTTCTCTTGGGGGTCTGTTCTTCTGTGTCGCCTTCTCTTGGGGGTCTGTTGCACTGTGTCGCCTTCTCTTGGGGTCCTTCCTTTGTGTCGCCTTCTCTTGGGGGTCTGTTCCTTTGTGTCGCCTTCTCTTGGGGGTCTGTTCCTTTGTGTCGCCTTCTCTTGGGGGTCTGTTCCTTTGTGTCGCCTTCTCTTGGGGGTCTGTTCCACTGTGTCGCCTTCTCTTGGGGTCCTTTTTTTGTGTCGCCTTCTCTTGGGGGTCTGATCCACTGTGTCGCCTTCTCTTGGGGGTCTGTTCCACTGTGTCGCCTTCTCTTGGGGGTCTGTTCCACTGTGTCGCCTTCTCTTGGGGTCCTTCCTTTGTGTCGCCTTCTCTTGGGGGTCTGTTCCTTTGTGTCGCCTTCTCTTGGGGGTCTGTTCCTTTGTGTCGCCTTCTCTTGGGGGTCTGTTCCTTTGTGTCGCCTTCTCTTGGGGGTCTGTTCCTCTATGTCGCCTTCTCTTGGGGGTCTGTTCCTCTGTGTCGCCTTCTCTTGGGGGTCTGTTCCTCTGTGTCGCCTTCTCTTGGGGGTCTGTTCCTCGGTGTCGCCTTCTCTTGGGGGTCTGTTCCACTGTGTCGCCTTCTCTTGGGGTCCTTCCTTTGTGTCGCCTTCTCTTGGGCGTCTGTTCCTCTGTGTCGCCTTCTCTTGGGGTTCTGTTCCTCTGTGTCGCCTTCTCTTGGGGGTCTGTTCCTTTGTGTCGCCTTCTCTTGGGGTCCTTCCTAGTGTCGCCTTCTCTTGGGGGTCTGTTCCACTGTGTCGCCTTCTCTTGGGGGTCTGTTCCTCTGTGTCGCCTTCTCTTGGGGGTCTGTTCCTCTGTGTCGCCTTCTCTTGGGGGTCTGTTCCTCTGTGTCGCCTTCTCTTGGGGGTCTGTTCCTCTGTGTTGCCTTCTCTTGGGGGTCTGTTCCTTTGTGTCGCCTTCTCTTGGGGTCCTTCCTAGTGTCGCCTTCTCTTGGGGGTCTGTTCCTTTGTGTCGCCTTCTCTTGGGGTCCTTCCTAGTGTCGCCTTCTCTTGGGGGTCTGTTCCACTGTGTCGCCTTCTCTTGGGGGTCTGTTCCACTGTGTCGCCTTCTCTTGGGGGTCTGTTCCTCTGTGTCGCCTTCTCTTGGGGGTCTGTTCCTCTGTGTCGCCTTCTCTTGGGGGTCTGTTCCTCTGTGTCGCCTTCTCTTGGGGGTCTGTTCCTCTGTGTCGCCTTCTCTTGGGGGTCTGTTCCTCTCTGTCGCCTTCTCTTGGGGGTCTGTTCCTCGATGTCGCCTTCTCTTGGGGGTCTGTTCCACTGTGTCGCCTTCTCTTGGGGGTCTGTTCCACTGTGTCGCCTTCTCTTGGGGGTCTGTTCCTCTGTGTCGCCTTCTCTTAGGGGTCTGTTCCTCGGTGTCGCCTTCTCTTGGGGGTCTGTTCCACTGTGTCGCCTTCTCTTGGGGTCCTTCCTTTGTGTCGCCTTCTCTTGGGGGTCTGTTCCTTTGTGTCGCCTTCTCTTGGGGGTCTGTTCCTTTGTGTCGCCTTCTCTTGGGGGTCTGTTCCACTGTGTCGCCTTCTCTTGGAGGTCTGTTCCACTGTGTCGCCTTCTCTTGGGGGTCTGTTCCACTGTGTCGCCTTCTCTTGGGGGTCTGTTCCTCTGTGTCGCCTTCTCTTGGGGGTCTGTTCCTCTGTGTCGCCTTCTCTTGGGGGTCTGTTCCTCTGTGTCGCCTTCTCTTGGGGGTCTGTTCCTCTGTGTCGCCTTCTCTTGGGGGTCTGTTCCTCTGTGTCGCCTT
Source organism: Eleutherodactylus coqui (assembly GCF_035609145.1). NCBI lineage: Eukaryota > Metazoa > Chordata > Amphibia > Anura > Eleutherodactylidae > Eleutherodactylus > Eleutherodactylus coqui. The sequence continues at coordinate 2,551,166 of NC_089849.1, read as the reverse complement.
CTCTTGGGGGTCTGTTCCTCTGTGTCGCCTTCTCTTGGGGGTCTGTTCCTTTGTGTCGCCTTCTCTTGGGGGTCTGTTCCTTTGTGTCGCCTTCTCTTGGGGTCCTTCCTTTGTCACACCCCCCTGGCCCGGTTCCTGGACTTCGCAGTCTCTTGTGGTTGCCCTACCAGCTCCTCCTCAGCCAGAGCATTGAGGTCTCAGTCTAATATCTGCCCTGACACTAACTTTCTGGGTCTTGGCAAGTTACTTAACCCTGCGGTTCCTGTGCGCCCGTGTTGTGGCAGAACCCTCAGTCATGCACATTGAATAAATGAAGCTGGAGTCGGAATTCCTCGGCTTCTGCTGTATTTAACCTGTGACCTCGCCTTAATGCAGAACAGCCCCGGTGGCTGCAGATCCCATCTACTGAAAGCAAGTAATGCAGCGTGCGGTAACTGATAGCGCGCCGGCTTCTCCAAACCTCGCTGATATCTGGCTAGTATGCAAGGACGACCTGATCCTCCACCGCAGCTGAACACACAGACAAGGGGGGCGCTGTATCCCCCAGTACACACACGGCCTGATTCTTCTATAGATGATCCCAACCACTATACAATATCTCCTGTATTACTGTGGCACACAGCTATGTGATATAATAGCCGGCTCAGGATGGATATCAGATAAGAGGCGGTGGATATGATGGGCAGATACATATGGGAGGACACAGCCATCTGCGGGCGGCTAGCGGTCCTCACACTAATATTTACTTATGTTCTTTCGATAGTAAAGAATGAAATCTCTCCAGGTTTGCTTCATAAAACCAACTCTCCATAAAATAAGTCTCTTTTTTCCGTCTTTTTACAGCACATGTGGTTTACATTAGATTTAGTCTAAGATTATGGCGGCGTAGCTGAATGTTAAGCCCCAGAGAAGGTCCTGCGGGTATGTGGAGGCCTCATTTGTAAGGGGTCAAGTCACACGTCCAACAGTACAATTAATGCTCTACAGTAATAGTGCGTGAGATCCCGCTCTGCCGACATTATACCACTTGTTTCCTGCTGGAGATGTTCTATTCGATGCATTCTAGTCTGTACATAACCGCAGATATCAAGAGTAACGGTGCCGGACGCCTGGAGACCACGTGGGGGTTGTTATAGCGCTGCAGTGCCCTATATACTGCTACCGCCCTAATGCTGCATATACTTCTAAAGCTCCAGTGCCGTGTATAGTTGTAGAGCTCCTGTGCTGTATATATGCGTATATTGCGTATACCCGTAGAGCTCTAGCATTGTGTGTACCCGTAGCATTTCAGTATAATATATGCACATAAAGCTCCTGTGCCGTATATACCTGTATAACCTTTGTGCCGTGTATACCCGTAGAGCTCCTGCGTTGTATATACCCATAGAGCTCCTGTGCCCCGCGCACCCGCAGAGCTCCTGTGCCCCGCGCACCCGCAGAGCTCCTGCATTGTATATACCCATAGCGCTCTAATATCATGAATACTCGTAGAGCTCCTGTGCCCCGCGCACCCGCAGAGCTCCTGTACCCTGCGCACCTGTAGAGCTCCTGCATTGTATATACCCATAGAGCTCTAATATCATGAATACTCGTAGAGCTCCTGTGCCCCTCTAGACCCGTAGAGCTCCTGTGCCCCGCGCACCCGCAGAGCTCCTGTGCCCCGCGCATCCGCAGAGCTCCTGTGCCCCGCGCACCCGCAGAGCTCCTGTGCCCCGCGCACCCGCAGAGCTCCTGTGCCCCGCGCACCCGCAGAGCTCCTGTGCCCCGCGCACCCGCAGAGCTCCTGTGCCCCGCGCATCCGCAGAGCTCCTGTGCCCCGCGCACCCGCAGAGCTCCTGTGCCCCGCGCACCCGCAGAGCTCCTGTGCCCCGCGCACCCGCAGAGCTCCTGTGCCCCGCGCACCCGCAGAGCTCCTGTGCCTCATATATATTTGTAGTGACCGCATGCAGCATTTTGTAAGCTTACAGTTTTCCATGTTGCCTCCAGTTCGGTCTGCGGAGCTGATAGTAACATGTTCCACATGCGGTGATGTAAAGGAGGACATGTCTGCGGCCGTGCTTTGGGCGCAGGCCTGAGGATAAGTACCGTTACATAGCGGTACAGCCCAGCCAGAACGACATGTAGAGGGGAAGCAGCCTGCTCCGATCTGTCATTAGCAGGGTGGAGCGCCTCCAGAATCACGCCGTGTACTCTGCACCCAGCGCTGCTCTCAAATCCCTCTTCCAGTCATTAATTAGAAACACAGTGGGCTGCTGATGGGTTTGTCAACTAGCAGAAACCTCACTGAATAGTTAGCTGATTGCAAGCTCCTGAGCACAGTTACAATCTGCTCTGTACTGCAGCTGCTGCCAACCAACCCCCTTATCATGTCTGAGGTAGTCACAGCCCCGCCCCCTGCAGATGACATCACTGACGGATGCTCCCTATATATATATACATCTCTGTGTGTGCAGACATACTGGGTAGATCTGCTCCGTATGAACCCTTCTTTCACATCTTCACGTCCAGCAAATAAATCTCTGCGCTGAATGACGGATTTATAAGTGAATGTGCTGCTGATTTCTCCTGCCAAGCACAAATACTGTTAATTGCCCAGAGCAGTGCAGTTCCTGCCAGCATCATAAAACCATAGAGAAGCACATTATCGCCAGCCTGGAGGACAATGGGGCTTTCATAAAACTCATTGTCTGGGGTGAAGTGTTACAGATGCCCCCATAACCAGCATCATCACCTGCATTTCTCTCTGCTTTGCAAAGGCCAAAAGTGATAGCAGCTCCTTATGGCTGCGGATGAGATCTGTCCCTGAGTGATCACCCCGGGCTGCCAGCGTTTGTTCAGCTGCTCATTCCACAGCTAATCCGGCATCTCACACAAAAACAAACAGGATCTTAGGAGAAAAAAGACAAGGAGAAGACATGGAGGACGGGCCTGGAAGAATTACTGTAGCCTACTGGGCTCTATATGGGAGAAGACGCAGAGACCGGGCCTGGAAGAATTACGTCTCCTGGGATCTATATAGAAGAAGACACAGAGACCGGGCCTGGAAGAATTACTGTAGCCTACTGGGATCTATATAGGAAAAGATGCAGAGACCAGGCCTGCAAGAATTACGCCTCCTGGGATCTATATAGGAGAAGACGCAAAGGATGGACCTGGAAGAAATATTGTAGCCTCCTAGGATCTATATAGGAGAAGACGCAGAGACCGGGCCTGAAAGAATTACGTTTCCTGGGATCTATATAGAAGAAGACACAGAGACCGGGCCTGGAAGAATTACGTCTCCTGGGATCTATATAGAAGAAGACACAGAGACCGGGCCTGGAAGAATTACGTCTCCTGGGATCTATATAGAAGAAGACACAGATCGGGCCTGGAAGAATTACGCCTCCTGGGATCTATATAGAAGAAGACACAGAGACCAGGCCTGGAAAAATTACGTCTCCTGGGATCTATATAGAAGAAGACACAGATCGGGCCTGCAAGAATTACGCCTCCTGGGCTCTATATAGGAGAAGACGCAAAGGATGGACCTGGAAGAAATATTGTAGCCTCCTAGGATCTAAATAGGAGAAGACACAGAGACCGGGCCTGGAAGAAATATTGTAGCCTCCTGGGATCCCTATAGGAGACGACGCAGAGACCGGGCCTGAAAGAATTACGCTTCCTGGGATCTATATAGAAGAAGACACAGAGACCAGGCCTGCAAAAAGTACGCCTCCTGGGCTCTATATAGGAGAAGACGCAAAGGATGGACCTGGAAGAAATATTGTAGCCCCCTAGGATCTAAATAGGAGAAGACGCAGAGACCGGGCCTGGAAGAAATATTGTCGCCTCCTGGGATCCCTATAGGAGAAGATGCAGAGACCAGGCCTGCAAAAATTACGCCTCCTGGGCTCTATATAGGAGAAGATGCAAAGGATGGACCTGGAAGAAATATTGTAGCCCCCTAGGATCTAAATAGGAGAAGATGCAGAGACCGGGCCTGGAAGAAATATTGTAGCCTCCTGGGATCCCTATAGGAGAAGATGCAGAGACCAGGCCTGCAAAAATTACGCCTCCTGGGCTCTATATAGGAGAAGACGCAAAGGATGGACCTGGAAGAAATATTGTAGCCCCCTAGGATCTAAATAGGAGAAGACGCAGAGACCGGGCCTGGAAGAAATATTGTAGCCTCCTGGGATCCCTATAGGAGAAGACGCAGAGACCAGGCCTGGAAGAAATATTGTAGCCTCCTGAGATCCCTATAGGAGAAGACGCAGAGACCGGGCCTGGAAGAATTACGCCTCCTGGGATCTATATAGGAGAAGACGCAGAGACCGGGCCTGGAAGAATTATGCCTCCTGGGATCTATATAGGAGAAGACGCAGAGACCGGGCCTGGAAGAATTACTGTAGCCTACTGGGATCTATATAGGAGAAGACGCAGAGACCGGGCCTGGAAGAATTACGCCTCCTGGGATCTATAAAGGAGAAGACGCTGAGACCAGGCCTGGAAGAAATACTGTAGCCTCCTGGGATCTCTATAGGAGAAGACGCTGAGACCAGGTCTGGAAGAATTATTGTAGCCTCCTCGGATCTCTATAGGAGAAGATGCAGAGACTGAGCCTGGAAGAAATATTGTAGCCTCCTCGGATCTCTATAGGAGAAGATGCAGAGACTGAGCCTGGAAGAAATATTGTAGCCTCCTCAAATCTATATAGGAGAAGACGCAGAGACCGGGCCTGAAAGAATTACGTTTCCTGGGATCTATATAGAAGAAGACACAGAGACCGGGCCTGGAAGAATTACGTCTCCTGGGATCTATATAGAAGAAGATGCAGAGACCAGGCCTGGAAGAATTACGTCTCCTGGGATCTATATAGAAGAAGACACAGAGATCGGGCCTGGAAGAATTACGCCTCATGGGATCTATATAGAAGAAGACACAGAGACCGGGCTTGGAAAAATTACGTCTCCTGGGATCTATATAGAAGAAGACACAGAGATCGGGCCTGGAAGAATTACGTCTCCTGGGATCTATATAGAAGAAGACGCAAAGGATGGACCTGGAAGAAATATTGTAGCCTCCTAGGATCTAAATAGGAGAAGACGCAGAGACCGGGCCTGGAAGAAATATTGTAGCCTCCTGGGATCCCTATAGGAGAAGATGCAGAGACCAGGCCTGCAAGAATTACGCCTCCTGGGCTCTATATAGGAGAAGACGCAAAGGCTGGACCTGGAAGAAATATTGTAGCCCCCTAGGATCTAAATAGGAGAAGACTCAGAGACCGGGCCTGGAAGAAATATTGTAGCCTCCTGGGATCCCTATAGGAGAAGACGCAGAGATCTGGCCTGGAAGAATTATGCCTCCTGGGATCTATATAGGAGAAGACGCAGAGACCGGGCCTGGAAGAATTACGCCTCCTGGGATCTATATAGGAGAAGACGCAAAGGATGGACCTGGAAGAAATATTGTAGCCTCCTAGGATCTAAATAGGAGAAGACGCAGAGACCGGGCCTGGAAGAAATATTGTAGCCTCCTGGGATCCCTATAGGAGAAGATGCAGAGACCAGGCCTGCAAGAATTACGCCTCCTGGGCTCTATATAGGAGAAGACGCAAAGGCTGGACCTGGAAGAAATATTGTAGCCCCCTAGGATCTAAATAGGAGAAGACGCAGAGACCGGGCCTGGAAGAAATATTGTAGCCTCCTGGGATCCCTATAGGAGAAGACGCAGAGATCGGGCCTGGAAGAATTATGCCTCCTGGGATCTATATAGGAGAAGACGCAGAGACCGGGCCTGGAAGAATTACGCCTCCTGGGATCTATAAAGGAGAAGACGCTGAGACCGGGCCTGGAAGAAATACTGTAGCCTCCTGGGATCTCTATAGGAGAAGACGCAGAGACCAGGTCTGGAAGAATTATTGTAGCCTCCTCGGATCTCTATAGGAGAAGATGCAGAGACTGAGCCTGGAAGAAATATTGTAGCCTCCTCGAATCTATATAGGAGAAGATGCAGAGACCAGGCCTGCAAGAATTACGCCTCCTGGGCTCTATATAGGAGAAGACGCAAAGGCTGGACCTGGAAGAAATATTGTAGCCCCCTAGGATCTAAATAGGAGAAGACGCAGAGACCGGGCCTGGAAGAAATATTGTAGCCTCCTGGGATCCCTATAGGAGAAGACGCAGAGATCGGGCCTGGAAGAATTATGCCTCCTGGGATCTATATAGGAGAAGACGCAGAGACCGGGCCTGGAAGAATTACGCCTCCTGGGATCTATATAGGAGAAGACGCAAAGGATGGACCTGGAAGAAATATTGTAGCCTCCTAGGATCTAAATAGGAGAAGACGCAGAGACCGGGCCTGGAAGAAATATTGTAGCCTCCTGGGATCCCTATAGGAGAAGATGCAGAGACCAGGCCTGCAAGAATTACGCCTCCTGGGCTCTATATAGGAGAAGACGCAAAGGCTGGACCTGGAAGAAATATTGTAGCCCCCTAGGATCTAAATAGGAGAAGACGCAGAGACCGGGCCTGGAAGAAATATTGTAGCCTCCTGGGATCCCTATAGGAGAAGACGCAGAGATCGGGCCTGGAAGAATTATGCCTCCTGGGATCTATATAGGAGAAGACGCAGAGACCGGGCCTGGAAGAATTACGCCTCCTGGGATCTATATAGGAGAAGACGCAAAGGATGGACCTGGAAGAAATATTGTAGCCTCCTAGGATCTAAATAGGAGAAGACGCAGAGACCGGGCCTGGAAGAAATATTGTAGCCTCCTGGGATCCCTATAGGAGAAGATGCAGAGACCAGGCCTGCAAGAATTACGCCTCCTGGGCTCTATATAGGAGAAGACGCAAAGGCTGGACCTGGAAGAAATATTGTAGCCCCCTAGGATCTAAATAGGAGAAGACGCAGAGACCGGGCCTGGAAGAAATATTGTAGCCTCCTGGGATCCCTATAGGAGAAGACGCAGAGATCGGGCCTGGAAGAATTATGCCTCCTGGGATCTATATAGGAGAAGACGCAGAGACCGGGCCTGGAAGAATTACGCCTCCTGGGATCTATAAAGGAGAAGACGCTGAGACCGGGCCTGGAAGAAATACTGTAACCTCCTGGGATCTCTATAGGAGAAGACGCAGAGACCAGGTCTGGAAGAATTATTGTAGCCTCCTCGGATCTCTATAGGAGAAGATGCAGAGACTGAGCCTGGAAGAAATATTGTAGCCTCCTCGAATCTATATAGGAGAAGACGCAGAGACCGGGCCTGGAAGAATTACGCCTCCTGGGATCTCTACTGGAGAAGACGCAGAGACCGGGCCTGGAAGAATTACGCCTCCTGGGATCTCTACTGGAGAAGACGCCCTACATTGTATCCCTCATCCACAGCACAGCCCTACATTGTATCCCTCATCCACAGCACAGCCCTACATTGTATCCCTCATCCACAGCACAGCCCTACAGTGTATCCCTCATCCACAGCACAGCCCTACATTGTATCCCTCATCCACAGCACAGCCCTACATTGTATCCCTCATCCACAGCACAGCCCTACATTGTATCCCTCATTCACAGCACCGCGCCACCCTACATTGTATCCCTCATCCACAGCACCGCGCCGCCCTACATTGTATCCCTCATCCACAGCACCGCGCCGCCCTACATTGTATCCCTCATCCACAGCACCGCACCACCCTACATTGTATGCCTCATCCACAGCACCGCACCGCCCTACATTGTATCCCTCATCCACAGCACCGCGCCGCCCTACATTGTATCCCTTATCCACAGCACCACCCTACATTGTATCCCTCATCCACAGCACTGCGCCACCCCACATTGCCTCCCTCATCTCAATCCACCACCCAGCTTGTACCCTCCACTCCGCTAATGAAATCAGATTACGTGCCTCTTTAACCTGAATCTCTCATTCCCGCCTCCAAGACTTCTCCAGAGCAGCACCGGTCCTCTGGAACGCGCTACCCCAAAACTATCTGGACAGTCCCCGACACACAAAACGTCAGGCGTGCTCTGAAAACGCACCTCTTCAGGGAGGCATACTTTATCCTCTAAACCAAACCCCCCTGTATCCCCCTAATAACATGCTCCCTGACCTACTGACTGCAATTCCTGCCATCAACCGCCCCCTGCAGTCATACCGATTCAGCCACTATACTGCCTGCCCATTGTCTATGTATATAGCATTCCTCACTGTCCACCCCCACCATACCTTGCCCATCTCCAGCCTCTTCACCTTCTGTATCCCCCTATTATCTGTAGTATGTAAGCTCGTTGGAGCCCCACATCCCTACTGTCTCTATCAGCTGATTACTACATGGAACCGGGGGTTTTGTATTTTTGTACTTTTGTCATTCTGTATCTCCCTGTTTTTAAAAGCGCTGCAGAATATGTTTTGCACTATGCAAATAAAGATTATCTCCTGGAATGTATATCTATAGGAGAAGATGCAGAGACTGGGCCTGGAAGAATTGCTGTAGGTCAGGTCCACTGGGATGTCTATAGGAGAATATGAGAAAAAATAGATAAAATAGGAGAGCGCTTGGAATTTAGAAGTGACAAATACAGAAAACTGGCAAGAATTCTGTATGTATAAATATATATAGCCTGGAAAATCCACTAACATGTAGAGAGCTGCCGACCCCCAATAACAGCAGATAGTCTTAAACAAGTACCCAGGAGATAAAGCAAGGTACCACAGTGTAACACTGAGGGCAAAAAGACAATATGGGGTCAGCGCTACTTAAAATGTCTTGTTTTAAACATTTGTTAAAGATGACAAAGTCACTTACTTATTGAGGGGTCCGTATGCAAAGAGATCCCTCAAAGCGGTTGATTATACCGACAGGCATGCCACATCTTTGAGGGGTCTCTCTGCATGGGGACCCCTCATTAAGTAAGTTCCGGAGGCCGGGCCTGGAAGAATTGCTGTAGTCTCCTGGGATGTATATCTATAAGAGAAGATACGGAGGCCGGGCCTGGAAGAATTGCTGTAGTGTCCTTGGATGTATATCTATAGGAGAAGATGCGGAGGCCGGGCCTGGAAGAATTGCTGTAGTCCTCTGGGATGTATATCTATAGGAGGAGATGCAGAGGCCGGGCCTGGAAGAATTGCTGTAATCTCCTGGGATGTATATCTATAAGAGAAGATCCGGAGGCCGGGCCTGGAAGAATTGCTGTAATCTCCTGGGATGTCTATCTATAGGAGGAGATCCGGAGGCCGGGCCTGGAAGAATTGCTGTAGTCCCCTGGGATGTATATCTATAGGAGAAGATGCGGAGGCCGGGCCTGGAAGAATTGCTGTAGTGTCCTTGGATGTATATCTATAGGAGGAGATCCGGAGGCCGGGCCTTGAAGAATTGCTGTAGTCCCCTGGGATGTATATCTATAGGAGAAGATGCGGAGGCCGGGCCTGGAAGAATTGCTGTAGTCCCCTGGGATGTATATCTATAGGAGGAGATCCGGAGGCCGGGCCTGGAAGAATTGCTGTAGTCCCCTGGGATGTATATCTATAGGAGAAGATGCGGAGGCCGGGCCTGGAAGAATTGCTGTAGTGTCCTTGGATGTATATCTATAGGAGAAGATCCGGAGGCCGGGCCTGGAAGAATTGCTGTAGTCCCCTGGGATGTATATCTATAGGAGAAGATGCGGAGGCCGGGCCTGGAAGAATTGCTGTAGTCCCCTGGGATGTATATCTATAGGAGGAGATCCGGAGGCCGGGCCTGGAAGAATTGCTGTAGTCCCCTGGGATGTATATCTATAGGAGGAGAGCCGGTGGCCGGGCCTGGAAGAATTGCTGTAGTCTCCTGGGATGTATATCTATAGGAGGAGATCCGGAGGCCGAGCCTGGAAGAATTGCTGTAGTGTCCTTGGATGTATATCTATAGGAGAAGATCCGGAGGCCGGGCCTGGAAGAATTGCTGTAATCTCCTGGGATGTATATCTATAGGAGGAGATCCGGAGGCCGGGCCTGGAAGAATTGCTGTAATCTCCTGGGATGTATATCTATAAGAGAAGATCCGGAGGCCGGGCCTGGAAGAATTGCTGTAGTGTCCTTGGATGTATATCTATAGGAGGAGATCCGGAGGCCGAGCCTGGAAGAATTGCTGTAGTGTCCTTGGATGTATATCTATAGGAGAAGATCCGGAGGCCGGGCCTGGAAGAATTGCTGTAATCTCCTGGGATGTATATCTATAGGAGGAGATCCGGAGGCCGGGCCTGGAAGAATTGCTGTAGTGTCCTTGGATGTATATCTATAGGAGGAGATCCGGAGGCCAGGCCTGGAAGAATTGCTGTAGTCTCCTGGGATGTATATCTATAGGAGGAGATCCGGAGGCCGGGCCTGGAAGAATTGCTGTAATCTCCTGGGATGTATATCTATAAGAGAAGATCCGGAGGCCGGGCCTGGAAGAATTGCTGTAGTGTCCTTGGATGTATATCTATAGGAGAAGATGCGGAGGCCGGGCCTGGAAGAATTGCTGTAGTGTCCTTGGATGTATATCTATAGGAGAAGATGCGGAGGCCGGGCCTGGAAGAATTGCTGTAGTGTCCTTGGATGTATATCTATAGGAGAAGATGCGGAGGCCGGGCCTGGAAGAATTGCTGTAGTCCCCTGGGATGTATATCTATAGGAGAAGATGCGGAGGCCGGGCCTGGAAGAATTGCTGTAGTGTCCTTGGATGTATATCTATAGGAGGAGATCCGGAGGCCGGGCCTGGAAGAATTGCTGTAGTGTCCTGGGATTTGTATCTGTAAGAGAACAAGAAATAATTCCTATCAGACATAGAAATTGACTTCTCGGCTGGTCACATTGCTGATTCTCCCCAGTCTCTGGTGTGCAGGTCGTCTTCACTTCAGACAGTCTCCCTTCTCCTCTTGTGCACTATGGGGTTCCGTCTAGGAGAGTCTTAGAAGTGGGGTCACGTTGTGTCAGAGCCTAGCTGATTGCACTTTGATGTTGCAGCATGCGGATCCCTGCTGGAGACTTCAGTAAGGAGTGGATGGTTGAAGAAGTCATCCTGATGTGGTGGGACGTGTGCCGTAGATCCTGCAATATCCTGGAGAATCCCCCCCCCCACTCACCGAAAGATCAGTCGCTAGAATAATAAGAGCTGCGTAATATAAGCATATTAGCTTATGTACTCCATGAGGATGGGGAGGGTTATTAATGCTGCTCTTGCATGAACTCTGGGCCTTGCGGTGAATCTCATAGCATTGTCTTGTTTTCCTTCAGGTCCTTCTGGGCTCTACCAAGGAACCAATGGTCTGTCGAACGCCGGCTCCTTCAGTGGTCTCCATCAGGTGAGGCGCTCTCGTAGTCAGTATCCTATCAGTCACCCAGTCCTCCATACGGTCAGATAATGCAGAGTGATGCACCATCTCTAATTCTATCATATGGTTGTAGTATATCCGCCCTATTACTATATGCAGTATAATCTGAGAATCTGATCTGTCTACTTCAGGAATACTCCTCATATCCTGGCTTTAGCCAAGGACAGTATGCCCAGTACTACAGCGCCTCCTACAACTCCCCGTATGTTCCTAGCAACAGCATCAGTCCGAGTGGCATCCCCACTACCCCCTACTCCCTACAGGAATCATCTCAGCACGTCTCCACCCAGAGCTCCGAGTCACTGTCAGGTGGGTGTTGTGGATGAGACGTCCATCTGCTGTGGTCATGGGACTCACACCAGCTCTCGTCCTCCTGCATGTGACCCCTATGTGTAAGTCCAGTTACTTCTCTGCAGGAGATTATAACACTCACAATGGTCCCTCCACACCAGTGAAAGACTCCGAGACAGACCGGCAGCACAGAGGATCCGACGTCAAGTTGCGAGGAAGGTCCAAACGAAACAACGACCCCTCCCCATCCGTGGACAATGAGATTGAGGTACGTAAGCGTGGAGAGTTGCAGCCGGCTGGTGAGAATGATCAATACCTGTTAAGACAAACAAATCATGTCCTATGAGGAACGGTTAAAGGATCTGGGAATGTTTAGCAGAAGAGAAGGCTGAGAGGAGACTTAATAGCTGTCTACTAATATCTGAAGGGCTGTCACAGTGCAGAGGGATCAGCCCTATTCTCATCTGTACAAGGAAAGACTAGAAGCAATGGGATGAAACTGAAAGGGAGGAGACACAGATTAGATATTAGACAGTGAGGGGATCAATGAATGGAACAGGTTACCACGGGAGGTGGGGAGTTCTCCTACAATGGAAGTCTTCAGAGGTGCACAGACATCTGTCTGGGATGATTTAGTGATCCTGCACTGAGCAGGGGATTGGACCTGATGACCCCGGAGGACCCGATGACCCCAGAGGTGCCTTCCAACTCTACCATTCAACTCTATGGTTCTATGACAGTCCTACTCACATGTACTACCAGCCAGTGCAGGTGTGGGCTTTGTTACAGTGTGTCAGAATGTACCATGTACACCTGTGTCAAATAAACATAATCAGCCTCTAAGAATGAAGATTGCTTCCCTTCACTAACTACCAGCAGAGAAATTGAGGAGTTGAAGCATAAGACTTAAGGCCCTTTTACACGCAACGATTATCACTTAAAATTCCTTCAAACATCCGACAGTGAGTGAAACCGTTACATGTAAATGTGGGCAGTTGTGCGCTATTTGTTCGCTTGTCGTTTAGCGCTGGTTTTTAGGTGGCATAAAAATAGTCATCAGGTTATCCAAAATTCGCTCCATTTGAATGAAAATGGTTCAGCAATGTGGGCGGCTTGATGACTAAACAATGTACTCATTATGTATGCTAATGAGTATGTTGTTTACTCTGCTGGGAGAAGAAAATGCAGGATAATCCCTCGCATAAACACACACCCGCCCGAAGAAACAACTAGTTCTCTCTTCTACATAGTTCACTTCAGCTAATGAGAGAAATAGAGCCATTAGAGTGGTCAGTACTGCAAAGTGCTCCATTACCTGATGCTCGGAGCATTGTGGAGCCGCAGCGGGCTGTGAGCGCTGGAGCTAAGGCCCAGAAGGCACAGTGTTACTCGTTGCTTCCAGTGGGCTCAGTTACACAAGTGGTGTTCCTCTTGCACCAGTAGTAGGGGATGGGAAAACTGAAGCAGGACCTATTGGTGTGAGAATAGGACTTACAGCGTGCTCTGTGTCGCACAGCACATGGACGGCGTGCAGTTGTATCGACTATGTAAATGTGGCCCACGGCCGCTTCACAGGCAGAGAGTGACGCCGTTTTTCACCTGCTGCGATAGTAGACTATGAAACCAATGACATACAACAGCGTCCTTCCCATCTGCGCTGTTGAGGGGATAAGTAATCGCGTTTGCTCTATCTTTCTGCGAAGTGCGGTTTATCTTACCTCCCATGTATTCCTATGGAGGCTTCTTTTTATCGCATCACATTGCCACAAGCGCGCGTTGTGATGGGACTTTAACATTAAACTCCACTAACTTGCGCACATCGGTTGCATGATTTTTTTGCGTGTGGCAGCGATGCGAGATTATTCTTAAAGAAAGCATCGCAGTGAATAAAGATGCGGTTGTGCCGCGATCGCCTGCGTGCAGCCAGCTCTAGGGCGGGTCCAGACAGCCGTATGTGCACCCACGGGGCGTAGTAGCGCATGAACAAGATTTTTTTTTTTCTCCGGCAGTTCAAACCCCACGCCATAGAGCAAGAGTCTGAAAAAACCCGTGGGAGGATGGATCTTGTCCTGTCTTTCCCACACGTAGTATTAAGTGCATGCGGAAAGACAGAGCAAAGCATTCACACCCGAGAAAACCAGTGAAATCACACCCGCATAACGGGACTCGTCTGTTGAAGCCCTACGGGTGGTTCTTACGCGCACTGAGTGATTGTGATGTGGTCAGACGTCGCTCGTGGGAAGAACACATCACTCGCAATGTCTATTCACATGAGCGATTATTCTCTCAGTCCTGATGGTCCAAGATTGAAATCGCTGCATTCCCTGAAACCGAATCGCCATCATGGCAGCGTTGGCGTGTAGATGCGATTTTTCTGTTTTTTCCAATTGAAACAACATAGAAGATTCACACACGGCAAATGTCTGCAAGTCGTATGCTGCAGCGTTCTAGCAGAAACCCATCACATCCGCAGGTTTGCGTCATCCACTATCGCTCTGGCCTAAGACAGATAGCGGTTACAGATGCAGCAAAGCAGTGTGGGTTCTCCTGGATTCCACGGAGGTGCCCGCAGGACGGTGTTATCACGCTCACCAAAATGTCAGTTCCCTGCGGATGTGGGGCGATTTTATGTTAAAACTGCCTCGCATGACTTTGGAGAAGCAGCGATCCTGACAGCCGGAGGATCATGGAAAGTAGATGGGAAACCTCGCATTGCATGCACCTAGCACGATGCTGCCGCTGGCCCATTGGAAGCATCGGGCGATGCGAGGGCACGCCTGAAGATGGGACGTGCCAAGATTTGTTTCCCGCAATCACTTATTTGTATGACGTCTCGCAGTGGACAAAACTCACGCGATTTTCTCGGCTGCATGAAAACGGCCTTAATGATACCAATGATAACTAAAGTTTGTGACGCAAGAGACGAGCCCTCGCAGAGCGCCATCCGAGGGAACATAAAAGATTATGTCACTTTGAATGCAAAAAAAAGGGGTTTTATTGTGCAAAAGTGGAAAAACCTAAAAAAAAAAAGTTGCATTTTGGTATTGTTGTAATTGTACCGACCCGCAGAAAAGACGTGACGCGTCATTCATGTTATGGTTAACGCTGTAAGGGAAGAAAACAATGGCAGAATCGAGCCGCACAATGCAGCTCGCCACGCAAAAAACAAGCCCTCCTGCGGCCGCGGCGACGGGAAAAGCAAAAAGGTTTCAGCTTTTGAAAAGTGGAGGTGAAAATCCTTCCAAATCCTTGCGTCTTCAGGATCCAGATAGGCTGCGCCACTAAGGGGTTAAAACAGGCGCCGATCTCAGTGATCCGCACTCCTCGTCCACAGGTGTAAAAGGACCAGGAGAACTACAAGGCACAGGCCGCAGCAGGGTGCACGACTTATTCCCTCCCCTGACAGGACGCCATCATGGCCACCTGCGCCCCCCGGCATTATAGCGTGCTGCAGCTTCCCAGGAGAGGGAAGGAGTCTGTCCTCCCATTTCCCTACATGCCTCTTCACACGTTATTGAGCCTTTTCTCTGTAGGACAAGACTTTATAAACTATAAATTAGGCGTCCGCACAGAGGATTCCTCTATCTGCACACATGATGTCCGGAGCGCCTCCAGCGCATCACAATAAATGTCCTGCAGCGAGTACCAAGACTGCAGGAAAAAAGGCTTCCGTCTCCCTGACCTGCTCAGTCCAACGGCGCCCATTAACCACCGAGCTGCCAGACCAGTGATGCTGAGGATCGGGGGGATGCCCGAGCAGGTCTCCTCACACATCTGCGTGTCCATTCATGCGCTGTTCGCAGCCCGCACCTTGTGTGCCCCATGCAGTACTAAGGCGAGCTGCACACGGCGCTCAGGATTCTGAAGCAAGAAAAGCGCCGCAAAATTGTGTCTTTGTTCTCGCGATATTTGAACATGAATGGTTCTTTTTCTTGAGAACAATCCCGCCTCGCCGCCGCCGACCGGAAAAGCATCGCACGGCGATCACAAGCTTGTGCGAGGCAATAAAAAGGCTTTATGGGGGATAAAACGAATCACAGAGTGTCGCCAACATGAAGGAAGCCATGGGTTGGATGAGTCTGCCTTTTCACTGGCATGGTGTGAAGGCACCCTAACTGCTGTACGGCAGGTACAGGCCTTCTGTCACATGACCCTCATAGGACTGATATAACCTAGAGAGGATAGTAATGGGGTTTTCTATCAGACTGCAGATATGATACATCCAACAGATGATACTATGTGGGAGGCGCCGCTGCTCTCCCCATCAGTCCCCTCTGCTCCTCCCTACATCCCTACTGATGGTCCTGTAAGAAGTGATAAAGGGGGACGCTGAACATAGGAGCCGCTATATGAGTAGGGGGCGTCATACGAGGCGTTTATCTGAGCGCCCTCTCATTGTACATATATACTGGGGCTGGTTTACAGGTGCTGCAGGCGCCGCTGATCAGTGCAGCAGATGCCGCATTAGCCAGATAGGAGGTAATCCTCTCCCTGTACTAATAGCTGCTCCTCTCTCCTGTCGCAGCGCGTCTTCGTGTGGGATTTGGACGAAACGATTATTATCTTCCACTCATTACTCACTGGAACCTTCGCCTCCAGATACGGCAAGGTAAGAACAAGTTATGCTCTACGGCGTGGGGGTCATTATGCTCTCCACGCCTCCTCAGAAGTCCTTGATTCGTCCTTGGCGTATTGTGGGGCTGTCCATGTAATGTCAATATAGGGCCGCTCTCACACACAGCGCGCGATTAGCGCGGCACAACGCTCCCATTGCTTTTAATGGGGCTTCTCAGATCTGCACTTGAATGCGGTGTCTTTTTAAGGCCGCCTTATCTTTGCTTGTTTTAGCACTTTTTAATGCACCCCATCACCCATCACAATGATGGGGGTGCTGTCAACCTCTTTGACGTGTTCAAAAACGCCGCGCAGAATCGCTGTAAAGTGCCGCGATTTTGAGCAGGGTTTTCTGAATGCATGTGCGAGCGCGCCTAAGGCTGTGCAAGGGGACTGTTTTTCACATGTTGGTCTGTGTGAAAAAAATTCTGGCAAGTCCTATAAGAAGTAGAACATACTAATGCATGTGAATGTGCCGTGTGCACGTATGTCAGGCGGCACACGGACTGCTGTCACTGGCTGCGCCGAGTCCCTTGGTTAGTGGGCAGCCAGCAAATACTAGGCCTTTACCTTGGTAGTATCTGCTGCCCAGTAGCTACTCCTATGGGAACTCTTTCCAATGGTGACGGTGTCCGTTGACCGGGAATAACCTCCAGAATGTCCCCCCAGCTCATGAATTGTAAGCCATTTGTTCCGACATCCCAGAGATTGCGCCCCGTAGAGGCTGACATGTCCCAGGCAGCGGCCTCCCTGTGCTTCCACAAGGTCCCGTGTGGGAGGTGAGAACATACATGTCGTTAAATGCACACACGCGGATACCTTTACACATCACACCCGTATTTGCAGACTTAGCCGCTTTGTGTCAGCCGCATTTAAGTCGAGTGCATAAAATCTGATGACTTCCTATTTTAATAGCTTCCAATTAATCCCGCTTAGCAGCTCAGTAGGAGGGGAGCGCGTCCGCTCTCATCATCACAGCCATCAATTAAAACAATCGCCGAGGTGCTATTTATAGACTGAGGAGACGTCACAATGTACTAACACTTCATTAATTGTGCGCGAGGTGCCGGCAGCGCAAATAAAACCTGCCCAGGGCCCTGCGAGGTCGCGCCTCACCGTGTAAGCGCCCCGCTGAGAACTGGAGGTAAGACGTCACCAGAGCATTTCCCCGAAAAACAGAAAACTGCAGGAAATGAATGGAAGTCCCTGAGCGGCCCTTCGCTGTGCGCAGCTCGTCGCACTGTATCAGCACACCCTTCTGTGTACAGCACTGTGCAACAGTTTTAGGCGGGTTTGTACATGTGCTGCAAATAAAGCTTAACAAAATGGAAAGTGACTTAAAAAAGGGACATGTAAATTCCATCAATATTTGGTCTGAGTGCTCTTTTACCTTCATCAGTTCTCGTGGTAGACTTGTAGAGTCAGGAGCTTATAGGATTATAGTCAGATGTATGATTCACCAGTTGTACCAAGCAGGTGATAATCATCATCATGTTCATATGTAAAGGCCCATTTAGACACAACGATTACTGCTCAAAATTAGCTCAAAAGCCGTCTTTTGAGCGATAACCATTGCGTCTAAACATGCGGCCATTGTGCACTATTCGTCGAGCAAGCTAGAAATCACTGATGACTGTTATCAGTGCCGCACACTGATTTTCTCAGCGGGCGGTGCTGATAGTATTCTTTTCAACTGGTATCCCACTGGCAGTTCTCAGCGGGACACCAGCTGAAAGCTCAGAGAACAATGCAGCTGTTTGCATATACAAAACAGCTGCATTGTTCTCGAAGCTATCGCGGGGGTACCCCGTTCTGCCTGCATTAAGCTAATTAGCTACTTAGTTATTCAAAGATGATCGCTCAAAACTGTCACTCAAACTGTCGTTTGAGCGATTATCTTTCAGTGTAAATGGGCCTAAAGTTGAAAAACTGTAATTAATTGAAACAGCTGTGTAGGAGGATTAAAACTAGGTAAGGAATAGACAAATTCTGCTACAGAGGTGAGGTTGTTGGAGACAAGTTTTATGTCACCAGTCATACACCATGACTGAGCACAGCAACAAATCACAAAGTAGTTACACTGTATCAGCAAAGTCTCTCCCAGGCAAAGATTTCACAGCAGACTGCAGTTTCAAGATGTGTTGTTCCATCTCTTCTGAAGACGTTCAAAGAAATGGTCAACATCAAGGACCAAAGACGCAGTGGTCGGCCAAGGGAACTTAGTGCAGCAGATGAGACATGTCATGCTTGCTTCCCTTCAAAATCAGAAGATGTCCAGCAGCGCCAACCGCTCAGACCTGGCAGACACCAGTGGGACCAGGTGCACACATCCACTGTTCACAGAATTTTAGCCAGAAATAGTTTTCATGGACGATTTGCCACCAAAAAGCCAGCGTAGAAACAAGGCCAGCTGACTCAACTATACACAAATACATGGGAACTGGGAGGCATAGAGTGGCAGCAGGAGCTCCGGACCGAGGAGTCACAAGGTGAGATGTTTGTCTGTAACAGAAGACAGTTTGTTTGATGAAAAGCAGTACAATAATGAGTGTCTGCAGGCAGCAGTGAAGAGCGGTACAATAATGAGTGTCTGCAGGCAGCAGTGAAGAGCGGTACAATAATGAGTGTCTGCAGGCAGCAGTGAAGAGCGGTACAATAACGAGTGTCTGCAGGCAGCAGTGAAGCATGGTGGAGAGCGGTACAATAATGAATGTCTGCAGGCAGCAGTGAAGCATGGGGAGAGCGCTACAATAATGAGTGTCTGCAGGCAGCAATGAAGCAAGATGGAAGAGCGGTACAATAATGAGTGTCTGCAGGCAGCAGTGAAGCATGATGGAAGAGCAGTACAATAATGAGTGTCTGCAGGCAGTAGTGAAACATGGTGGAGAGCGGTATAATAATGAGTGTCTGCAGGCAGCAGTGAAGCATGAGGGGGAGCGGTACAATAATAAGTGTCTGCTGGCAACAATGAAGCATGGTGGAGAGCGGTACAATAATAAGTGTCTACAGGCAGCAGTGAAGCA
This sequence comes from Eleutherodactylus coqui, assembly GCF_035609145.1. NCBI lineage: Eukaryota > Metazoa > Chordata > Amphibia > Anura > Eleutherodactylidae > Eleutherodactylus > Eleutherodactylus coqui. The sequence goes on along the minus strand of NC_089849.1, from coordinate 2,531,910 downwards.
CGGTGGAGAGTGGTACAATAATGAGTGTCTGCAGGCAGCAATGAAGCATGGTGGAGAGTGGTACAATAATGAGTGTCTGCAGGCAGCAGTGAAGCATGAGGGAGAGCAGTACAATAATAAGTGTCTGCTGGCAACAATGAAGCATGGTGGAGAGCGGTACAATAATAAGTGTCTGCAGGCAGCAGTGAAGCACAGTGGAGAGCGGTACAATAGTGTCTGCAGGCAGCAGTGAAGCATGAGGGAGAGCGGTACAATAATGAGTGTCTGCAGGCAGCAGTAAAGCAGGGGGGAGAGTGGTACAATATTGAGTGTCTGTAGGAAGCAGTGAAGCATGGTGGAGAGCGGTACAATAATCAGGCGATCAGCGAGACATCAAACTACTAATGAGGACCTGTCCGTCCATGCATGAGTGAGTTTTTTAGTGATTTACATGCACCTCCCCTGATCACGACGGTGACATCATCACAGGTCCTTAAAAGCACACAGCTAGGTGTACGTTAGTATTCCATAGAAACTGAGGGTGCAGGGGGTTTGTAGTCCACCTGTAATCTGCACAAGGATGCAGGACCTTTGATGACATCACCGACATGGGATAAAGGGCAGAACATGGAACTCCCTCACTCGCAATGAAGGACCTTTGATGGCATCGCCGTGATGTGATATGGGGTGGGGCATGTAAGTCATTCACTCGGGATGAGCGTCACAGTCATGTGATCAGGGGCGGAGCATGACTGTGATGTCATCACAGGTACTTCTTCTGCAGTGCTATGCTGCTTCTGATCCCTGTTGTATGGAATGAAGAATGTATGTAACACAGCTGTGTGTGTGTGATGTGCATGTAGCAGATCTGCGTATGTGATGTGCATGTAGCAGAGCGCGTGTGTGACGTGCATGTAGCAGAGCTGCGCGTGTGTGACGTGCATGTAGCAGAGCTGCGCGTGTGTGACGTGCATGTAGCAGAGCTGCGCGTGTGTGATGTGCATCTAGCAGAGCTGCGTGTGTGATGTGCATGTAGCAGAACTGCGTGTGTGACGTGCATGTAGCAGAGCTGCGTGTGTGTGACGTGCATTGTGCAGAGCTGCGTGTGTGTGACGTACATGGTGCAGAGCTGCGTGTGTGTGACGTGCATGTAGCAGAGCTGCGTGTGTGTGACGTGCTTGTAGCAGAGCTGCGTGTGTGATGTGCATCTAGCAGAGCTGCGTGTGTGATGTGCATGTAGCAGAACTGCGTGTGTGTGACGTGCATTGTGCAGAGCTGCGTGTGTGTGACGTACATGGTGCAGAGCTGCGTGTGTGTGACGTGCATGGTGCAGAGCTGCGTGTGTGTGACGTGCATGTAGCAGAGCTGCGTGTGTGTGACGTGCTTGTAGCAGAGCTGTGTTTGTGCCTGTAGCAGAGCTGCGCGTGTGTGACGTGCATGTAGCAGAGCTGCGCGTGTGTGACGTGCATGTAGCAGAGCTGCGCGTGTGTGACGTGCAAGTAGCAGAGCTGCGCTTGTGACGTGCATGTAGCAGAGCTGCGCGTGTGTCGTGCATGTAGCAGAGCTGCGTGTGTGTGACGTGCATGTAACAGAGCTGCGTGTGTGTGTGACGTACATGTAACAGAGCTGCTTGTGTGTGACGTGCATGTAGTAGAGCTGCATGTGTGTGACGTGCATGTAGTGCAGCTGCGTGTGTCGTGCGTGTAGCAGAGCTGCGTGTGTGATGTGCGTGTAGCAGAGCTGCGTGTGATGTGCATGTAGCAGAGCTGCATGTGATGTGCATGTAGCAGAGCTGCGTGTGTGACGTGCATGTAGCAGAGCTGCGTGAGTGTGACGTGCATGTAGCAGAGCTCCATGTGTGATGTGCATGTAGCAGAGCTGTGTGTGTGATGTGCATGTAGCAGAGCTGCGTGTGTGTGATGTGCATGTAGCACAGCTGTGTGACGTGCATGTAGCAGAGCTGATTGTGTGATGTGCATGTAGCAGAGCTGTGTGTGACGTGCATGCAACAGAGCTGTGTGACGTGCATGTAGCAGAGCTGATTGTGTGATGTGCATGTAGCAGAGCTGTGTGACGTGCATGCAACAGAGCTGTGTGACGTGCATGCAACAGAGCTGTGTGACGTGCATGTAGCAGAGCTGATTGTGTGATGTGCATGTAGCAGAGCTGGTACTATAAACACTGGTACTATAATTTCCTAATAATTACTAGTCCCTCACCTGTCAGTATTTTTTAGCAGAACTAAAAGTAAAGAGAAACTGCTCAGTCTGTGAAATGCCGCCTCTTTACTATTGCGGCCGTCGCGCCTCCGTTTACAGAGCAACTGTGGCACATGTGTAAAGCACAGGAGGGATAGCTGGCGATAAGCAGCAAAATGGCTGCTGGGTGCTCATGCATCTGACAGATGCCCCCTATAGGTGAGCGGGGATGTAAACAAGGTGGGCGCATTGCTGTCAGCACCCACTCCTCATTGGGGAATCCTCTCCTGCTGCTTCATGTAGAGAATATCGGGGTTCGCCCCAAGATGTGCCCTTTTGTCACCCCACTGGGGAACATTTTAAGAATTGCGTTACCTACTGCAGGCATAATACTCGGGGTGCATTTATTTTCCTCCTTGCTGGAGGGGGGCCAGAAGAGCCGGCAGACCCCTGACAGTCCGAGCGACAGTCTAGGAAGAAGTAGGAGCAACTACCTGCAGAGACAGTCCACCCAACTGACCAACGTGGCCGCCACATGACAAACACAGCTCGTCTCTGGGTCCTGTGGTTGTGATGTGTAGATGACAGCCGCACTCTGGTGGTTGGACGGGTTCTTTCCCCGGCGAGCGCAGACTTTGGTGAATGTTGCTGGTTTCTGTATGACGGCATTAATTACCCGATGCCAGGAGCAGCGCTCCGCCAGGCTCTTGGCCGCCCCGTCCTCCCCACTTACTCCTTGTACCTTTCAATTATATTCCTCGGGCTCTTAAGATTAATAAGTGTGATTTAAGTGTCAGCTGAGAGCGCGCAGCAAATTGCTGATTTGGCGAGCCGGGCGGCTATAAGTAGTGTTGGTCACGGATTAGAGTGCGGCCCGCGCCCCCCGGCATACCTGGGTCGTTCCCCCAGGCATTAAATAGCAGGTTACACAGCCCGAACCTCGCATTACTTTATAGGCTTTGGAGAAGGAATAAGACGTTCGGTCTGGCAGGTTCTCTGCGCACATTCCCGGGGATTGGAGCTGCCATCATCTCCCCGGGGCAAAAGGACAGTGAAGGCCGCAAGTACGAAGCAGCGATTTACCTTCCATTCACAGAAAGGCTTTACCTTCAGAGGGGACATTTCTTCTAGTTGCCTGGACTCCCCCATATGTGGTCTGTCCACCCAGCGCCCAGACCATGTCTGAAGGGCCACGCCAGCAGCATTCTGCGTAGCCCCCGCTGGCTTATGATTGCCCGTCTATCAGTGGGACAGACTGCAGCTGAGCAGTCCGGCTCTCTGACAGGGACCCCCATGTGACAATATGGTGATCGCCCCCTACTGAGCTCCACATCTACACTGCAGGAGGCACAGAGACGGGGCTGAAGGAGGGCATTTATTACACCAACATACTCCAGAGCGCAGTACAGGCATTGTCAGCAGTCCCTGTCCCCAGGAGCTCACAGTCTGGTGGTGGCATTGTGTTGGAATTTGCAGGCTTGTCGCCTCTGATATGTTCCCACACCTGTCACTGCGCCATTCTTTGTGTGCTCACGACTTATCTCTGGAGAGGATGGAAAACATCACAGTTAATCCTCTCTTGGTGAGCTGTTACCCGAGCTCAGGTGAGCAGGAGGGCTGATACCTCTGCTATTAACCCCTTCAGGAGCTCTGTGACCCCAGCTCAGGTGAGCAGGAGGCCTGACACCTGTGCTATTAACCCCTTCAGGAGCTCTGTGACCCCAGCTCAGGTGAGCAGAAGGGCTGACACCTCTGCTATTAACCCCTTCAGGAGCTTTGTAACCCGAGCTCAGGTGAGCAGGAGGGCTGACACCTCTGCTATTAACCCCTTCAAGAGCTCTGTGACCTGAGCTCAGGTGAGCAGGAGGGCTGACCCCTCTGCTCTAAACCCCTTCAGGAGCTCTGTTACCCGAGCTCAGGTGAGAAGGAGGGCTGACATCTCTGCTATTAACCCCTTCAGTAGCTCTGTGACCCCAGCTCAGGTAAGAAGGAGGGCTGACACCTCTGCTCTTAACCCCTTCAGGAGCTGTATGACCCGAGCTCAGGTGAGCAGGAGGGCTGACACCTCTGCTCTTAACCCCTTCAGGAGCTCTGTTACCCGAGCTCAGGTGAGCAGGAGGGCTGACCCCTCTGCTCTAAACCCCTTCAGGAGCTCTGTTACCCGAGCTCAGGTGAGAAGGAGGGCTGACATCTCTGCTATTAACCCCTTCAGGAGCTCTATGACCCGAGCTCAGGTGAGAAGGAGGACTGACACCTCTGCTATTAACCCCTTCAGGAGCTCTGTTACCTGAGCTCAGGTGAGCAGGAGGGCTGACCCCTCTGCTATTAACCCCTTTAGGAGCTCTGTAACCCGAGCTCAGGTGAGCAGGAAGGCTGACCCCTCTGCTATTAACCCCTTCAGGAGCTCTGTTAACCGAGCTCAGGTGAGCAGGAGGGCTGACACCTCTGCTATTAACCCCTTCAGTAGCTCTGTGACCCCAGCTCAGGTAAGAAGGAGGGCTGACACCTCTGCTCTTAACCCCTTCAGGAGCTGTATGACCCGAGCTCAGGTGAGCAGGAGGGCTGACACCTCTGCTCTTAACCCCTTCAGGATCTCTGTTACCTGAGCTCAGGTGAGCAAGAGGGCTGACACATCTGCTCTTAACCCCTTCAGGAGCTCTGTTACCTGAGCTCAGGTGAGCAGGAGGGCTGACACCTCTGCTCTTAACCCCTTCAGGAGCTCTGTTACCTGAGCTCAGGTGAGCAGGAGGGCTGACACCTCTGCTCTTAACCCCTTCAGGAGCTCTGTTATCAGATCTCATGTGAGCAGGAGGGCTGACACCTCTGCTCTTAACCCCTGCAGGAGCTCTGTTACCTGAGCTCAGGTGAGCAGGAGGGCTGACACCTCTGCTCTTAACCCCTTCAGGAGCTCTGTTATCAGATCTCATGTGAGCAGGAGGGCTGACACCTCTGCTCTTAACCCCTGCAGGAGCTCTGTTACCTGAGCTCAGGTGAGCAGGAGGGCTGACACCTCTGCTCTTAACCCCTGCAGGAGCTCTGTTACCTGAGCTCAGGTGAGCAGGAGGGCTGACACCTCTGCTCTTAACCCCTGCAGGAGCTCTGTTACCTGAGCTCAGGTGAGCAGGAGGGCTGACACCTCTGCTATTAACCCCTTCAGTAGCTCTGTGACCCCAGCTCAGGTAAGAAGGAGGGCTGACACCTCTGCTCTTAACCCCTTCAGGAGCTGTATGACCCGAGCTCAGGTGAGCAGGAGGGCTGACACCTCTGCTCTTAACCCCTTCAGGATCTCTGTTACCTGAGCTCAGGTGAGCAAGAGGGCTGACACATCTGCTCTTAACCCCTTCAGGAGCTCTGTTACCTGAGCTCAGGTGAGCAGGAGGGCTGACACCTCTGCTCTTAACCCCTTCAGGAGCTCTGTTACCTGAGCTCAGGTGAGCAGGAGGGCTGACACCTCTGCTCTTAACCCCTTCAGGAGCTCTGTTATCAGATCTCATGTGAGCAGGAGGGCTGACACCTCTGCTCTTAACCCCTGCAGGAGCTCTGTTACCTGAGCTCAGGTGAGCAGGAGGGCTGACACCTCTGCTCTTAACCCCTTCAGGAGCTCTGTTATCAGATCTCATGTGAGCAGGAGGGCTGACACCTCTGCTCTTAACCCCTGCAGGAGCTCTGTTACCTGAGCTCAGGTGAGCAGGAGGGCTGACACCTCTGCTCTTAACCCCTGCAGGAGCTCTGTTACCTGAGCTCAGGTGAGCAGGAGGGCTGACACCTCTGCTCTTAACCCCTTCAGGAGCTCTGTTATCAGATCTCATGTGAGCAGGAGGGCTGACACCTCTGCTCTTAACCCCTTCAGGAGCTCTGTTACCTGAGCTCAGGTGAGCAGGAGGGCTGACACCTCTGCTCTTAACCCCTGCAGGAGCTCTGTTACCTGAGCTCAGGTGAGCAGGAGGGCTGACACCTCTGCTCTTAACCCCTTCAGGAGCTTGCTGCTCTCTGCCAGGACCATGCAGGATCGATGTCCTTCTTTTAAGAGACAGAGTTCTCTATTCTTACTATATAGTGAAACTAGCTGAGACTCCTTGGAGGATGAAGGTTCAGAGGCTGTGGAGTCAGAAGACAAGCTGGTGGGGCAGTGTGATCCTCTGGTGGGCACCCGGGTCCCGGCATCATGTGGATGTGACACCTACCTAACATTATACACATAAACACCCCCCCTTCATCTTCATGCCAGCGGGATTCCCTGATGGTAGCGCCGTCAGTAGGATAATACGCCCGGCCGCACTACAGAACAGCGAGATGGAGACGACTTCTCCTTCCAGGACCTGTCGCTGTTCCCGGAGGACTCCTCAGAGCAACCAGCACAATATTCCGTGGGTCGTGTGGTATTAATATTCTGGCTGATTGGTATATATGACCACGGGTAGAGCCGCCTGGGCATCCATAATCCTGAGGTCCTCCTGCTCCATTCATGACATTTACTTTCCTCCTTATCGCTCTCATGGTATCATAGTGCTGTCAGAGGAGCCACAAGTGGTTCTTTACACGCTGTGAACGCCACGGGCTGCGACTTGTTCCCTCGCCGCCGCTGCACTAAAGTATTCTCCTGGCCCGTCGCCAGCCCTAAAAGTCAAACATTACCTGCCAGAGTGCATTAGCCGGGTGTCAGTGATGTCCCGGGGCTCGCCGTCCCATAAACATCCAGTGAAATTATCTCTTGGCAAGAGGCTGGCGGCCGGCGCGCCACACATGTCACTCAACTTTATGTCTGCGTGTGTTTTAATGGGCAGCGCAAACGGCAAAATGCTCTGAACTCAATCAAAAAGCACTTCTCCAGAACTGGGACCGAGCTCAAAAAATGCAAATGCCGCTCCAAAAAAGCTACAACTTTTCTCCCCTTTTATTAATTACGCTTTTTAGGGAATATTTGGAGTTCAAATGGCGGTATAAATCCATGGGAAATCTTATCCTTGGCCTCCCCACGCTGGCAGCTTTGTAGGGCTAGTCGTAAATTATGGCGTCCGCAGTGAACTAATGGCAAGAAACTGCCAGCTGGTCAGCGAGGGGTGGCCTCTGTCATGGGGGACAAGTAATGGCATCGTCCAGCTCCTCTGTTCTGTGGGCCGGTGGCAGCCATGTTGGCCAGATGAATGGGGTGCAATATGTCCCAGGTCAGCGGAGTGCGAGGTCGGAGATGGCTGATCTGGAAGTCTGCAGCGTCCTAAGTAGTTAATTGCGATTAAAGGGACGGCGCGCTCGCTGTTTGTGCAGGTAAAACCACAAGGGTGCGGAGAGAGCTGCTGATTGTCTCCTAATCCGTCTCTAACCCTTGGCTGACATTTGCGGGAGATAAGCTCCACAGAATAGCGGTCTGATTTAATAAATACACATAATTAATACCTTCATCCTTGTGGCAGTGTCATTATTTGCGCACATTCCCAACAGGTAGTTGGCAGCAGAATAGACGGGATGGCTCGCATGAAATGCTTACAAAAGCCTCTAACGTGTGGACTCGTATCCGCATTGTCCTCGCCTCTTGAATGTCAGAGTAATTGGAACGTAAGTAAACAGGAGAGAATCCAGACAGCGAGACGCAGGTTTACTGGAAGCCTGAAGATCGGGGGAGGGGCTGGCGGCTTACCACGTCCATCACAAACTATCCCGCAACGCAGACTGCGTCTTACTGGGTCATACAGTCTCAGGTGCTTACCGTGTAAATGGCGCACATTACGGCGCTAATCTCTAAAATATAGCGAGAAAAAAAGAAGCTATCGTATAATAACCGGCATATCTAAGAGGGCAAAATGATGAGACCCTCACAGGGAACACGAGCCCCCAAGCATCCTTCTCTAATTAACATTCACTGCGCCAAGAATGCGTAATAATTGGGTTACTGTGCAGAACCGACGCCATCAGCGCTCCGAGATCCTCCAGTGACTCCCTGGCCATCGGGTGCATCTTATCTGTAGGGCACCCAATCGACTCCATGGAGCCCCCAATACATGACAGCTGCCCATCGTCCTCCTGTCACCCGGATGTATCAGGATTTTGTTCCCCGCAGCAGAATATATCAGAACCGCAGACAACAGAGGGCCAGCGCCGTAATGGTGGCGACTGTTCCCCTGGTGCCGGTAACTAATCTCTCCATGCCCGGTTTCCTGTCTGGGTGGAGACAAGGAGCTCCCGGTTCCCTTCTTCACTGTGTCCTGACTTAGGTTCTTGTGTCTTATGTCTTTTTTGTATGCAGTTTTTCTTGCTTTGTGTTCCTCCATACTGGGATGAAGATTTCAAAACCTTCCTTCCTCCGGATCCCCCTGACCGTTGTCCTCTCCTCCCCCTAGGACACGACCACCTCTGTGCGGATCGGCCTCATGATGGAGGAGATGATCTTCAACCTTGCTGACACTCATCTGTTCTTCAACGACTTGGAGGTAAGTGTTCCCAGCACCCACTGCAGCAAGGAGCGGGCCCTCGGCCTAGGAGACAGTGGGGTAGAGTCTGGGCCTTGTCATAGGGCTCTACCATCTCCCACCCTGAGGGTAGCAAGGAACCGAAGGCTTACCTTTAGTCTTTGCCACGGGGGACGCCAACATTCCATCCTCTGCAGGTGTACTAATGAGTCCACACACCGAGGCGACTTTACAAGGCTGAACCAGGAACAGTCGGTAAAGCCTGTTTACTTGAAGAATAACTTGAACCACCATCCAACAACAATTTACATGCTCCTTCAGGACGCTGGTGCCGGAGCACTCTTGGTGTGATGGGGAGGAATCACTCACGCTCCAGGATAGGCACTCAGCGCTGCGCGGTGGGCTCTCGCAAACTTGGGGTTCTCTTAGTCTTTAGCATAAAGGCCTGGGTAGATTGGGCCCAGGACACACACATCGCATTCGCTCTGCTTCTTCCATCTTCACTACACACAGACTGAAGGTGTCTGTATGCAGGCAGGCTCTCCAAGGAGAGACTGAAAAGACAGACAGACTGACTCTCAGGCACCTTGCAACCACATATATTAAAAAAAGGTCACATGATGTACACCAAGATACATTTTCCAGCCATAACCCAGACAGTAACCTATTCAGTGCTGCAGCTATGCAATACACATCAAACGCACTCACATAGAAGACACTGACAACACACAAGCAGAAGACACACATAGGTCATTCAGAAAGGTCTAGAAACTTCTGGCATGCTAGATGTATAGAGATCCTCCGCAGGGCGTTATTGCCTGTGAGCCCACAATGTGCCCCCTGCGTACATGTGTTCTGTTACTGAGGGGTGAGAAGCCCCCACACCTGGTTACCCCACAACTTCATCCTTTACTGCATACTATCACTCCATTCTTTACACTGCAGCCTGCATCCAGACATTGGAAAACAGAGCAAGATAAAACCCCGGTTGATATGCCTCCTTAGGCCTCTTTCGCATGTATGTGAGGCTGATGGTTTACAACGGGGTCTTTCAGGATACAAATCATCTCATGTGAAAGACCCCGTTGGGAACCATCAGCTTCACATACGTGTGATTTCTAGTGCTGATTTTGTAGCCCGTGTGAAAGAGGCCTTATAGTGAGACACATGGGGATTTCTGGTAACGGCAGGCCGTTGTCGCATCCTCAAGGCTGCAAAGAACCGCACCAATGGCAATACAAATGTTCCATGCAAATATATGATGTATTACAGCTTCTTACAGGCCCGCACATGTATGTATGTGTACAAGCCGCCACATGTATGTATGTGTACAAGCCGCCACTAGAGATGAGTGAGCACGCTCGGATAAGTCAGTTACCTGAGTGAGCCGCGCTCTTCTTGAGTAACTGCATTCTTGTCCGAGCGTGCTCTGGGGGCGACGAAGGGGAGAGCGTGGGAGAGATCTCTCTCTCTTTCTCTCTCTCGTCGCCCCCAGAGCACGCTCGGACAAGAATGCAGTTACTCAAGAAGAGCGCGGCTCACTCAGGTAACTGACTTATCCGAGCGTGCTCACTCATCTCTAGCCACCACATGTATGTATGTATGTGTATCGGCCACAACATGTATGTATATGTACGGGCCACCACATGTATGTATGTATGTATGTATGTATGTATACGGGCCACCATATGTATGTATGTATATATACTGGCCACCACATGTACGTGGGCCACCACAAGTATGTATGTATATATACTGGCCACCACATGTATGTATGTATGTATGTATGTATACGGGCCACCACATGTATGTATGTATACGGGCCACCACAAGTATGTATGTATGTATACGGGCCACCACATGTATGTATGAACACGGGCCACCACATGTATGTATGTATACGGGTCACCACATGTATGTATGTATGTATGAACACGGGCCAACACATGTATGTATGTATGTATGTATGAACACGGGCCAACACATGTATGTATGTAAGTATGAACTCGGGCCAACACATGTATGTATGAACACGGGCCAACACATGTATGTATGTATGTATGAACACGGGCCAACACATGTATGTATGTATGTATGTATGAACACGGGCCAACACATGTATGTATGAACACGGGCCAACACATGTATGTATGTATGAACACGGGCCAACACATGTATGTATGTATGTATGAACATGGGCCAACACATGTATGTATGTATGTATGTATGAACACGGGCCAACACATGTATGTATGTATGTATGAACACGGGCCAACACATGTATGTATTTATGTATGTATGAACACGGGCCAACACATGTATGTATGTATGTATGAACACGGGCCAACACATGTATGTATTTATGTATGTATGAACACGGGCCAACACATGTATGTATGTATGTATGAACACGGGCCAACACATGTATGTATGTATGTATGAACACGGGCCAACACATGTATGTATGAACACGGGCCAACACATGTATGTATGTATGTATGAACACGGGCCAACACATGTATGTATGTATGTATGAACACGGGCCAACACATGTATGTATGTATGTATGAACACGGGCCAACACATGTATGTATGTATGTATGAACACGGGCCAACACATGTATGTATGAACACGGGCCAACACATGTATGTATGTATGAACACGGGCCAACACATGTATGTATGTATGTATGAACATGGGCCAACACATGTATGTATGTATGTATGTATGAACACGGGCCAACACATGTATGTATGAACACGGGCCAACACATGTATGTATGTATGTATGAACACGGGCCAACACATGTATGTATGTATGTATGAACACGGGCCAACACATGTATGTATTTATGTATGTATGAACACGGGCCAACACATGTATGTATGTATGTATGAACACGGGCCAACACATGTATGTATTTATGTATGTATGAACACGGGCCAACACATGTATGTATGTATGTATGAACACGGGCCAACACATGTATGTATGAACACGGGCCAACACATGTATGTATGTATGTATGAACACGGGCCAACACATGTATGTATGTATGTATGTATGAACACGGGCCAACACATGTATGTATGTATGTATGAACACGGGCCAACACATGTATGTATGTATGTATGAACACGGGCCAACACATGTATGTATGAACACGGGCCAACACATGTATGTATGAACACGGGCCAACACATGTATGTATGTATGTATGAACACGGGCCAACACATGTATGTATGTATGTATGAACACGGGCCAACACATGTATGTATGTATGTATGAACACGGGCCAACACATGTATGTATGAACACGGGCCAACACATGTATGTATGTATGTATGAACACGGGCCACGACTCTCTGACTGCGCTTAATCTGGTTGGGAGAATTCTAATGGAAAAAGTTTGCAAATTTTTTCACAAGTCGTTCTCCACGAATATGTAAGACCCCGCCGCTGTTGTAAAATGTGGGAGATGCGAGAAAGTGGCGCAAATGATAGTGGGTGTAGATTTCAGCTCTCGGTACATTAGGCGCGTCTTACTGCGGCAGTACTTGTCTGAGGCTAGCATGTGAAATGTCGGTCTTCTATAAATGTCCGCCCGGGGGCTCTGCAATGTCAGCCCCTTCCCCGGCTCTTGGATGGAGCAGCGGTGAAGACCGTGTCCATCCTCTACCTCCCCCGGCGGGAGGAGAGCAGCTGAGTATCATCTATATATCCCGCCGCACCGCCAATGAGCTAATATTATACAGGAACCATTTATGTCGGAGGTCGGTCTCACCGACAGCACCGCGGCGCTGAGGACTATCGGTGATAATCATGGGCGTCTCATTGTGTGATGGTTAATGACTTGTACAGGTGAAGCACAGACACGGAATCACACGACAATTAACCCAATGTTTACCCAGAGCTGAAACCACGCGGGGGGGATCCGTCCTTCCTGCCGCCGATGATTCCACCAGATTTCCTCATTTTCTCTCTTTTTAGTAACTAATCTGTAGCTTCCTGTCTGGGTCAGAGTTCATGATGGAGTCATTGCTCACCCGGGGGTGCAGGAGACCCATAACGAGCGCATCAGAAAAGCCTTCCTCTATATTGTTAGTGGGTCCCGCTGCAGGAGACCCCTCTACTGACCACATCCAAAATCCTCTTTGTTACATTCTGACCCCAGAATTGGGCCGAACGGCGACATGAATGTCACAGTGTTGTGTTGTGACATCTGATGACGTCAGACGCCGCCCTGAGCTCCATGCTGTGTACATTCGGCTTCTTGGGTTAGGGTACACGGCGGTGTTCGTCACATTGTGACGGGCACCCTAATGTGGCAGTCATTAGCGGTGATCTTCCTGTCACATGACTAAAGTCCCTAATACAGGTAGCGTTCTCCCTGCGTCTCCGGTAAATGTCTTTGTGCTGAGATCTTACTCCGACGCGTCACACTTCATACTTTAAAGAGTCAACTTTCAAAATAAAAGATTCTCAAGATGTGGTGATCAGCGGTGCCCCGAACACAGAACGGCCCGGGCATTCACCTGTAGTCACAGCCCCGCCAGCCATCCGGTCGTCTTGGTGTATGCCTTGTCCACCGGGAGCCGAGCGGAGCCAGCCAGTGTTGTAATCCCATTTGTAACCGTGTGTAATGACGTGTTCCCGCGTCCGGCATCAGCAGTCGCTGTAAATGACCGTGTTTGTGGTGCAGATTGCGTGGAGTCACATGACTGACGTGCTAGATCGCCCGCCGGGGTGTTTCCACCATTTTGTGGATATGTCACACAAGAAATGTGCTTTGCACAGTTTGCCCCCGCGGTCGGGAGACCTGTCCGTCCTGGCACTTGTACACAGCTGGGATTTTTCGCCCGCTTCAGACTTGTAGCTCTTTTACTCATTGCCAGCGTGTGATCCGGACGCTGTGCTGCCAGACCTGCGGTCGCAGCGGTGTGTGTGAGGAGTGAGCGCCACCTTGTGGTACGACGCCCCTACAGGACGTTCTCCAGACATCTGCCCCACAGACGCATCGCGCTGCCAAGTACCTGCAGCAGATGAGAGCAGATCCACAGATGGCCGACACAACGGGTGCAAATAGGATTTCCAGCGGATTGAGGGATTGCGCCAATTAACAGCAAATGTTCGGGGAAGTAGTTACATAGACGGTCGGCTGGAGAAGAGGAAAGGGCAGGCGGTGTTATGTGGATGGTGCCTAATCCGCGGTGGCTCTCGTGGCCTCTCCTATAATCCTCTGCACATCACATCCAGCATTTAGCATGCCCTGGCACGGAAGGAGTTAACCGCCACCGCGTGTTTCCGCGAGTAATGTGATTGCGCTGATCAGCGGGGACAGAATGCTCTAAACAAACAGCTGCGAGAGGCGAAATTCAATAACGCCTGGCGCTCCCTTTATTCGATTATGGAGGGGTTTGGTGTACACAGCAGAGAAACGTCTCACAAGCGCCACCCAGTGGACACGTTTTTAGACACCTTGGAGGGGGCTACTGTTTTGAGCATGATTTAATGGGTTAACGAACCTCCGTCGTGTTGCTTGCTGTTACCTATGGAGCGATGGCGATGCTGCAATCACCACTTCACTCTGTCTGACTGTTCAGAGGACAGCGCCACCTGGAGGCCAGATTATCATGCACTGCACACACCGTTACCTCCTCACCAGCTACGAACTCTGCTTGCTGTCCTTAAATAGAAACATTAATTGTTTACATCTACAGACATAAAACCCCTCCTGCTCTAGACTTCCTCCAGGGGTGGATGATGGGAGTATTACTCCTTCAGGGCTGACTATGTGCAGCCATGTTAGTCGGGTGGCGGACTATGAGGTAGCGTCTCGCCAAGCGTCAGTGTTTTATGAAGCCGATATCTGATCAGCGCCAATGTCGCAACTGGGTAACGGGAAAAACAGATTGCTGTCCACAAAAATACCATTCTGCTTACATAATGCGGCCGGCCGGAGGTCGTCACACCCCCAGATCCCCCCACCGTACAACCACAATGGTCTCTTCCTCACACAGAGAACTTCACATTTTTCGCTTTGTGTTTTTCTACTCCGTTTGTTTTGTTCTGTTTCCAGGAATGTGACCAGATCCACATCGACGATGTCTCCTCAGATGACAACGGACAGGACCTGAGGTAAGGGGTGGGGAGAACGCCTGGTGTGTGCAGCATGGAGGACATGTGGCCAGAAGATGATCATCTCCTCTCTCGCCCCCTCACAGCACGTACAACTTTGCAGCTGATGGTTTTCACAGCTCAGCCGCGGGAGCGAATCTCTGTCTGGGATCCGGGGTCCACGGGGGAGTCGACTGGATGAGGAAGCTGGCATTCCGCTACAGAAGAGTAAAGGAGATGTACAGCACCTACAAGAACAACGTGGGAGGTGGGTGTCCTGGGCGGAGCTCACCCCATTCCACGCAACGTACCGCTGCTGCAGCCAAGCCGAACATCGGGGGAATGGGCTACTGCAGTTGTACATGAGGGTCCCGGAGCTCCCCCAAGGAGGGGCCACTGCAGCCGTATGTTAGGGTCTAGGAGCTCCCCCAAGGGGGAGGGGGGGCACGCTGTATCTGTACATGAGGGTCCGGGAGCTCCCCCGGGGAAGTCGGGGGGGGGTTGCTGCAGCCGTAGATGAAGGTCCAGGAACTCCCCCGAGGAGGTGCCGCTGCAGCCAACATGAGGGTCTGGGAGCTCCCCCTGGGAGGTGCAGCTGCATCCGTACATGAAGGTCCAGGAGCTCCCCCGAGGAGGTGCCGCTGCAGCCGTACATAAGGGTCTGGGAGTTCCCCCGAGGAGGTACAGCTGCAACCGTAGGTGAGGGTCCAGGAGCTCCCCCAAGTAGGGGCCGCTGCAGCCATACATGACAGTCCAGGAGCTCCCCCCGAGGAGGTGCAGCTGCAGCTGTACATGAGGGTCCAGGAGCTCCCCCAAGGAGTGGCCGCTGCAACGATATAAGGGAGTCTGGAAGCTCCGCCAAAGAGGGGTGGGGCAGGGGCACTGCAACCGTGTATAGAGGGTCCGGGAGCTCCTCCCCCAAAGAGGAACCGCTGCAATTGTACATGAGGGTCCGTGAGCTCCCCCAAGGAGGGGCTACTGCAACCGTACATGAGGGTCTAGGAGCTTCCCTAAGGAGGTGCCTCTGCAGCCATACATGAGGGTCCAGGAGCTCCCCCAAGGAGTGGCCGCTGCAACGATATAAGGGAGTCTGGAAGCTCCGCCAAGGAGGGGTGGGGCAGGGGCACTGCAACCGTGTATAGAGGGTCCGGGAGCTCCCCCAAGGAGGGGTTGCTGCAGCCTCATATGAGGGTCCAGGAGCTCCCTCGATGGAAGGGGGCCGCCGCAGCCGTACGTGAGGCGGTCTGGGAGGTTCCCCAAGGGAGGGGGGGAGTTGCTGCAGCCCTACATAAGTGTTCGGGATCTCCCCCAAGGAGGGGCCGCTGCAACCATACATGAGAATCCATCTCAGCACTGTTGATGGACATTCTCTCTAGCTCTCACACCATTAGGGCCATCTTCACAGATGGATAATATTTGTCACCGCAGGGAGACGTCCTTTATTGTGTTTGTTCATCCAAATTGTAGAATCTCCAGCCACTTGTCCAATATCTTTATAGTTTATTGGATCCCGCAGATGTTAACATGACCGAAACGCGTCGCCCTTCTTATTTCTCTCCAGCTCACATTAAACTTTGGTCCAGAAACTCTATATAGTGAGTTCTAGTAAAGAACGATACTGACCTCTTCGGCCCGGAGCGGACGTCAGCCCAGAAGGAACAGGAAAGGGGTTAACGACCATAATTACCTATTTAACAGTCCTTAGAGGAATTCACTGTTCCCCCTCAATAGCAAGCCCCTCTACCATGGGATTTTCCAGAATCTATGACACGCTGACACTTGGGGGACGGGATAATGACACGCTGACACTGGGGGTACGGGATAATGACACGCTGATACTTGGGGGGCGGGATAATGACACGCTGATACTTGGGGTACAGGATAATGACAGGCTGACACTTGGGGGACGGGATAATGACACGCTGACACTGGGGGTACGGGATAATGACATGCCGATACTTGGGGGACGGGATAATGACACGCTGACACTTGGGGGGACGGGATAATGACACACTGACACTTGGGGTACGGGATAATGACAGGCTGATACTTGGGGGGACGGGATAATGACACGCTGACACTGGGGGTACGGGATAATGACACGCTGACACTTGGGGGGCGGGATAATGACACGCTGACACTTGGGGGACGGGATAATGACAGGCTGATACTTGGGGGGATGGGATAATGACACGCTGACACTTGGGGTACAGGATAATGACAGGCTGATACTTGGGGGACGGGATAATGACACGCTGATACTTGGGGGGATGGGATAATGACACGCTGACACTTGGGGTACAGGATAATGACAGGCTGATACTTGGGGGGACGGGATAATGACACGCTGACACTGGGGGTACGGGATAATGACACGCTGACACTTGGGGGGCGGGATAATGACACGCTGATACTTGGGGGACGGGATAATGACAGGATGACACTTGGGGAACGGGATAATGACACGCTGACACTTGGGGGGACGGGATAATGACACGCTGATACTTGGGGGACGGGATAATGACACGCTGACACTTGGGGGACGGGATAATGACACGCTGACACTTGGGGGACGGGATAATGACACGCTGATACTTGGGGGATGGGATAATGACACGCTGATACTTGGGGGGCGGGATAATGACACGCTGACACTTGGGGGACGGGATAATGACACGCTGACACTTGGGGGACGGGATAACGACACGCTGACACTGGGGGTACGGGATAACGACACGCTGACACTTGGGGGACGGGATAACGACAGGCTGACACTTGGGGGACGGGATAACGACAGGCTGACACTTGGGGGACGGGATAATGACACGCTGACACTTGGGGGACGGGATAATGACACGCTGACACTTGGGGGACGGGATAATGACACGCTGACACTTGGGGTACAGGATAATGACACGCTGACACTTGGGGGACGGGATAATGACACGCTGACACTTGGGGGACGGGATAATGACACGCTGATACTTGGGGGACGGGATAATGACATGCTGATACTTGGGGGAGGGGATAATGACACGCTGACACTTGGGGGACGGGATAATGACACGCTGATACTTGGGGTGATGGGATAATGACACGCTGATACTTGGAGGGGCAAGCTACTTTCTCTTACATGTATTTGCAGGACATTATGATTATTGAGTTTCTGCCATTTCAGGTCTGATCGGCGCCCCCAAGAGGGAGACATGGCTACAGCTACGGGCGGAGATGGAGGCGCTGACTGATCTGTGGATGACTCATGCGCTGAAGGCTTTGAACCTCATTCATTCCAGGTGAGAAGAGAAGAAACTCAGCAAGCGTCCACTTCCTGCAGCACACTGGTTATGGGGTCCCTGCCCCGTTATCTCCACTTCCTGGAAGACCCCGAACCTTTACACTTGGGCTGGCATGTCACACACGCATAATACACGGTGAATGGAGTCAGTGAAAGTGCATTGATTTTCCTAGATTCATTCACGCGTGTGTTTGTTCATTATGTATAAAAGAATGCAACATGTATGTTACTGCGTATTACGTGCGATAGAGCCCTATCCTCTGTGGGTGCACACGACAATGCTGTATATACACAGTTACATTGGGTACGTGGGGCATTTTACGCTACATTGCTTAAACTTTTAACGCTATATGACGGAAACTTCTGTCATGTGGATGGTGTGGGATCAGAAGCTGATGTGGGCGCTGACTGTTACTGACAGCCGGGCTCCCGCTGCAACGTGGGAGCCTCTGTTAACCCCCTACACGCCGTGATCTATGTAGACCGCTGCTTGTAAAGGGTTCACAGAGGGAGCACACTCCCTACGTGATGTCATTGAAACTCCTCGATAACATTGTGGAGGACCGATAGATTGCCTTGGCAACAGGATGCCAGATCCTGGGGTCCCAGGTCACCATTGCCTATTATCACTATTGTGAGCGATATGGCATAGCAGTACAGGAGTCCTGGGATGTATTATCATAGCATTCATAGCAGTAAGGATTCAAGTCCCTACAGGCATATGAAATAGTAAAAAAGGTACAAAAAAAATATTTTTGGCCACTTTCCCATATTTGTATAATACCATACTTGGTATCATGGTATCCGTAACGACCCGAACAGTAAATTAAACAAGCTAGTAATTCTGCATGACAAAAAATGTAAACCAAAAAAAAACTAAAAAGCAAAGGCAAAATGTTTACCCAAAAAATGCAGTGAGAGAGATTAAAAAATCTATTGTCACTGCAGGGAGATGGATGAGATAATAACAGACGTTGTGACTGACCCCCAGAGGTCTTACATGATGTCATGGGGGGCATAGATGGTAAAACAAATAACATCTTAGTTTGCCACGGAAAGAACAACCCTCATACGGCCGTGTCGATGGGGAAACAGAGTCATGGCTTTAGAAATGTGGACAAGAAAATCCACACAAACTTGTTGCGTCCTTAGGACCAAAATAAGCCACTTCACTAAGGGGTTAACGACAGTAAAAGGAAAGTTAAAGAAAAGAAGGAAGCCGGTGCGGGTCAGCGTGTGCGAGAGGTGCGCAGCCATACACCATAACAAACGCAGTGAGGTGCAGCTCGACGCTCCGCTGCAACGCAGGGTTTACCATACGGTCGTGCGAACATCTGATCTTAGTGACATCTGGTCATTTGTTGTATGTTTAGGCCGAACTGTGTGAACGTCTTGGTTACCACTACGCAGCTCATCCCTGCCATCGCCAAAGTCCTGCTCTACGGGTTGGGCACTGTCTTCCCCATCGAAAATATTTACAGTGCTACAAAGACAGGTAGGTTCCACCCCCGAGGAGGCACAAGGGGAGGGGCAAGCTAACAGACCCTCAGAGCTCACAGTGCTTGATGTCTGTCTGCAGGAAAAGAGTGCTGCTTCGAGAGGATAATGCAGAGATTCGGGAGGAAAGCCGTTTATGTCGTAATTGGAGATGGCGTGGAGGAGGAGCAAGCGGCAAAAAAGGTAACAACACTGGATCTGACCTCACCCTTAATGATCCGGTTCTGCTTGCTCAGTCCAGAAGTTTTCAGAGCAATTTCCTGCAGTAAATCCCCTGATATCGACCACTTTGTATAAAGACATTTCCAGACAGGGGAAGCCGCAGCACTCGGTCCCCCCGAGCTGGATGCAGAGGAGGAGGCTGTGCCTGCCATCACCGTCAGTGCAGAAGATGGGCAGCTTTACATCGGGGCACATCATGATTACTGCAATGACTGGCATAAGAAAGGCTTCTGCCTAACACCCCACAAAATAGGTGTAGAGCGATCCAGACAGAAGCCAGATGTATACACAGCGTCAGCTTAGAGCCTTGGACAAAAAGCACAGTAAGAACTTGCTTCTAACAAGATCTTTGAGGAGCAAAGGGCCAAAATTGTTTAAACCCAGCAATACAGCTAAAATAACCCTAAACTATTTTTCAGTTATATAAATGATAAAAGGATTTGCACTGAGAGCACTGGCCCTTTAACAAATGATGCAGAAGAAACCATAGAAGACGATGGGGGGAAGGCAGATCTATTAAATAGTTTTTTCCCAATATTCAAGAAAGAAAAAGAAATGTCACACGAGATGCAGGGGATAAAACGAACCGATCACAAAATATCACCTGCCTAACACAGGAGGAAGTGCAGAGCCAGTTAAAAAAGATTAGAATCGATAAATCGCCATGTCCAGATAGAATACACCCAAGGGTTCTAAGGGAACTAAGTGATGTGGTAACTAGGCCGCTATTTCTTACATGTAGAGACCCTATTGATACCGGGGTTGTACCATTGGATTGGCGCATTGCCAACGTGGTTCCAATATACAAAAAGGGGACCAAAAGAGACCTGGTAACTACAGGCCGGTAAGTCTCACTTGAATAATTGTAAAAATATTTGAGGGGTTTCTGAGAGACGCCATCCTGGAATACCTCAAGGAGAACAACAGGATAACTCCTCACCAGCATGGATTCATGTGGGGTCGATCATGTCAGACAAATCTGATCAGCTTCTATCATGAAGTAAGCTCTAGGCTGGACCGGGGGGAGTCTATTGATCTCGTATATCTGGACTTCTCTAAAGCATCTGACACCGTGCCGCATAATAGGCTAATATATAAAATGAGAAGCTCCGATTGGGTGAAAACGTGTTTATCTGGGTAAAGAACTGGCTCAGAGATAGAAAGCAGAGGGTGGTAATAAATGGTTCATACTCTGATTGGGCCCCTGTCGCTAGTGGGGGCCACAGGGTTCAGTATTGGGCCCCATTCTGTTCAATATATTTACCAACCACCTGATAGAGGGGCTGCACAGTAATATATCAATATTTGTAGATGATACAAAACTATACAAGATAAACAATACAACGGAGGACAAGGTACAGCTACAAACGGGCCGAGATAAGCCGGGGGATCGGGGGGGGGGGGGAAATGGGAGATGAGGGTCATTGCTGATAAATGTAAGGTTCTGCACATGGGCAGGAGAAACGGGTGTCACCAATATACACTAAATGGGGTACTACTAGGGAAAAGACCTGGGGGCACTAGTGGGCTGTAGACTAAACTGGAGCAACCAATGCCAGTCAGCTGCTGCAAAAGCTAATAAAGTCTTGGGGTGCAGTAAAAGAGGTATAGGGGCGAGGGGCGAGAACATTATCCCCCCACTATATAAGGCACTTGTCAGGCCTCACATGGAATACTGCGTACAGATCTGGTCACCGGGGCTCAGGAAAGATGTCACAGTGCTGGAGGGGGTACAAAGAAGGGCGACTAAACTAATACATGGAATGGGAGGACTGGAATACCCAGAGAGGCACCAAAACTGGGATTATTCACCCCGGAAAACAGACGGCTAAGGGGCGACCAAATAACTGTATAAATACATGAGGGGACGATACAAGGATCTCTGCCAGGATCTGTTTATACCCAGGACTGCGACGGTAACAAGAGGGCATCCGCTACGTCTAGAGGAAAGCAGGTTTCATCACCAACACAGAAGGGGGTTCTTTACTGTAAGAGCAGTGAGACTGTGGAACTCTCTGCCTGAGGACGTGGTGATGGCAGGATCCATAGAGGAGTGTAAGATGGACTGGATGTCTTTCTGTGATATTACAGGATATAGACAGTAGGTGACCAGCGGGTTGGTGATCTCGAATGTTGATCCAGGGATTATTCTGACTGCCATTATGGAGTTGGGAAGGATTTTTTCCCCCAGAATGGGGTAAATTGGTTTCTGCCCCATCTAAAGTTTTTTGCCTTCTTCTGTGTGATTGTTCTCATAGAGAGATACCAAGTCATCCTGTAGATAGGAGACCTTGTAATGGCCCACAATGCATGATGTTACAGCAGCTTTCGGGATATCTCGCCCCCTTCATCAGGCTAATGAATGAAACTAGTTTGGATGGCACATAATTATAACATACAGAGGGGGGGGGGGGCGACATTCCTCTGGATCTACATGAATGGTCACACAAATTTGAGACTGTTTTTCACTCAAAACTTAAAACAACATACAGAGTGGAGCCAGCGGCCCGTGGGGTCGGAGACCTTCTATTGTCTGAATGGAGGGCACATTTCGGCTTTTATGTAATAGAGTACGCTGATTTCAAAAATCAAGATGAAAGCATTCTCTGAAAACCGGAACCCCTCCCTCTGTACCCCTGAAAAAAACGAAAAATAATATTTATATCAATTTTCATATTTTATACCCAAAATAAAAGAAAACATTTATGTTATTTATTATTAATTAAGACCAAAATATATGAAACATCATAACCATAAGGCCCCCACAGGACATTTACTGCACCGGATCAGGGACACAACATCAGACGTGGAACATGTGACCATACCCCGGGATCTTATAGTCCTGCTGTGTGTTGGGGATCCGTATCCTGTCCGCAGTCCGTACATGTCAGCAGGTCGCATCGGGGAAACAGGACAGAAACGGAGAGCCAGTATAAGATCTCATCGCCACTCTATTACAGAGGGAAAGACTGAACTACCTGTGGCAAAACATTTTTGTGGTGAGGGACAGCATAGAGCAGATGAGAGTTATCATACTGAAGGGCAACTTCAAGCCACAGCGTCCCAGAAGAATCTGGGAGTGTGAGTTTATGGACTGAAGAATGGAATGAACCTCAGCCCCCGATTCTTGCGTAATTGGGGAATAAGAAAGGCCTGAAGGAGGTCAAGAGGGACGTCCTCCTCTGAATCATAATTATCTTTATTTATTATTTTTTGCTTTAAAACTTCATAAAAATTCAGAGCTTGACTTGTAGCAATGTTGCCATCCACTAGGTGGTGCTGCATCTCCTTCCATGTGCAGGTTGAAGACACATCATAAAACTGTCCTGAGCTCAGTGGACTGATTTACAATGTATGTCTCCACTCTGTATGTTGTTTTAAGTTTTGAGTGAAAAACAGTCTCAAATTTGTGTGACCATTCATGTAGATCCAGAGGAATGTCGCCCCCCCCCCCCTCTGTATGTTATAATTATGCGCCATCCAAACTAGTTTCATTCATTAGCCTGATGAAGGGGGTGAGATATCCCGAAAGCTGCTGTAACATCATGCATTGTGGGCCATTACAAGGTCTCCTATCTACAGGATGACTCGGTATCTCTCTATGAGAACAATCACCCATTGCCCTACTGGCGACACCAAACCAAACCTTTTTTTTCGTTTTGCCTTCTTCTGGATCAACAAGACGGGGTGGAAACAGGCTGAACTGGATGGACATTGTCTCCCTTCAGCCCAACATACTGTGTTACTGTAAGCAGATATCAGGGGTCTCTGCTTCCCTCCACCCTGTAACCCCTTTCTTACATTTTGCCTTTTCCGCTGCAGCACAACATGCCATTCTGGCGGATCTCCTGCCATGCGGACCTGGAGGCCTTACGACACGCGCTGGAACTGGAGTACTTGTAGCACGCTCAGCTGTCGATAGATACGCGGGGGCCGTCGCTGAGTGCTGGAGCTGCTTGGGGTCTTATACCACCCGGACTATTTATAAGCACAAGGGACTCGTTCCAGGATGAGGCCACGCCGACTCCCACAGCTCATTGACCCGGACTTCATGGACAGAGGAGTCAAACTGTTGATTTTTTTTGTTTTGTCTAATTTATGGACTTGTCTCATATTGTTGTCCTTTCCTCGCTCTCCTTTTCCTTGTCCGTCGCGGTGGGCGGGGTCAGATGGATCATATTTAATAATTCCGGGAGTGTGCGTCTTGTACATTAGTTTTAATTGAGGACTATAAGATTTTGTTTTCCACCTGCTGGGACGTGGACTCTGCATGTGTCTGCAGCGCCCCTCTGTGGCCAGCTCTGGGTTTTCTATACAAGGCAGAACATTGTCCTGGATGAAAGGCAATCAATAAAAAACACAAAAACGTTTACATTTTGGGGAAAAGAGTGGCAGTGGCCCTTATTGTCCGCCTCCATCTGCCATCAGGTACTGTTAGTCACCGTAACAACAATTGTGGCACCTCGTCCCGCAGGAAGCTGCGCTGACACACTGTGACAAAATGCATCCAATTACAAGTGGGGTTTTCTTCCGCGATGTGCAGCTTTACAAACACTGCGGTCTTCACTTGTGTCTACGGCCCTGGCGGACTGGGTGGCTCACAATTACACCGCGCAACAAATCTTTCAAAAATGTTCTTAACAGGAAGGAATTAAAACCTGCTGATTCCACGGGGGACACCGAATAGCCTCACCTTCAGGTTATGAACCAGATCCTTTATTTAACCCCTTCCTGACCGCCAATACGTCTTTTAACCCCTTCATGACATGGCCTATTTTGGGCTTAAAGGGGTTGTCCCGCGGCACCAAGTGGGGGTATACACTTCCGTATGGCCATATTAATGCACTTTGTAATATACATCGTGCATTAAATATGAGCCATACAGAAGTTATTCACTTACCTGCTCCGTTGCTAGCGTCCTCGTCTCCATGGTTCCGTCTAAATTCGCCGGCAGCTTGCTTTTTTAGACGCGCTTGCGCAGTCCGGTCTTCTCCATTCAGCACGAGCCGCTTCAGTGTGCTCCCCGCTACAGCTCTTCTGCGCATGCGCAGACGAGCTGTCACTGCTCGGGAGCGCGCTGGAGCGGCCATTCTGTACCTTCCTCTGTTAGAGGAAGGTGCAGAAACTGGAGAAGCCCAGCCCAGCAGCCCCGAGAAGCCGCCCAGGTAAGTGATGGGTCTGGGGGTGATCTTCTCTAACAGGTGAAGGTCCCAGGCCACAGCGCTAGGTTCCGGAGCCCAGCGCTAGATTCCGGCACCCAGGTGAAGGCCCCGGAACCTAGCGCTGGGCTCCGGGGCCTTCACCTGGGCTCCGGAACCTAGCGCTGGGCTCCGGGGCCTTCACCTGGTCTCCGAAACCTAGCGCTGGGCTCCGGAACCTAGCGCTGGGCTCCGGAACCTAGCGCTGGGCTCCGGAACCTAGCGCTAAGCTCCGGAACCTAGCGCTGGGCTCCGGGGCCTTCGTCTGTTGTCAGGGTCTAGCGCTGGGGAGCCGGGAGCGTAGCGCTGGGGAGCCAAGGGCTAGCGCCGGTTACCTGCTGCCTGGCGGTGGGTGACTGGTCGGCGGCTGCGGGGCGTCTGGTTGCCATGGAGACACAGCTGGTAGCGTCTCGGGAGCGCGCACGTCGGGCTGCAGCAAGCGACGGGAAAAGAGCCGGCGGCCATCTTGGGGAAACTTTTATAAGTTGCTGAAACGCTGGAACGGTAAGTACGAACCAGCTAGGAAAGTGATTTACAGGGGGGCTTAGTAATGTATGTGTAATTAGGGGGACTGGGCAAAAAAAAAAAATCACTGCTTCCTCGAGACATCTCCTTTAAGACGCAACAATTTTTGGCGGATTTTTTTCTCCGTTTATCAAAAGCCATAACTTTTTTATTTTTCCGTGGACGCGGCTGTATGAGGGCTTGTTTTTTGCGTAGCGAGCTGTAGTTTTTATCAGCGTCATTTTTCGGTACATAGACTATATTGTAAAACTTTTATTTTTTTCTATGATCGCAGGGAGAGAAAACGCATCAATTCTGACATAGATTTTTTTACAGCGTTAATCATGCAGCATAAATGAGACATTGCATTTTTTCTGCGGACCGGTACGGTTACAACGATACCAAAATTCTTACATTTTTTTTTTTCACTTTTCTGCAATAAAAACCCTTTTTTTGGAAATCTTTTTTTTTTCCCAAATCGCTGCATTCAAAGTCCTGTAACGTTTTTATTTTTCTATGTACGGCGCTCTGTGAGGGCTTATTTTTTGCGAGATGAGCTGTAGTTTTTACTGGTACCATTTCAGGGTTTTTTGATCACTTTTATTGCATTTTTTCCAGTTTTTTTCCGTGCACAGTCAAAAGCATGTGCATCTTATTGTATGCGTCGTTACGGACGCGACAATACCAAATATGTGGGGTGTGTTGTTTTTTTACCTTTTATTATGCTAATCTGAGAAAAAGCATAAAAAAATGTTTCTTTTTACTCTTTTTTTACATTTTTTTTTTTAGTCATTTTTTTAATCTTTGTTTTTTTTTACACTGTTTGTGTCCCCCTGGGGGACTTTGACCACTGCCCTGATGATCG
Source organism: Eleutherodactylus coqui (assembly GCF_035609145.1). Taxonomy (NCBI): domain Eukaryota; kingdom Metazoa; phylum Chordata; class Amphibia; order Anura; family Eleutherodactylidae; genus Eleutherodactylus; species Eleutherodactylus coqui. Next base: position 2,505,629 of record NC_089849.1, on the reverse strand, counting down.
CTACTGCTCTGCCATGCCTTATCGCTTATACAGCGATCATAGGCAATACAGTATCTGGCGTCCTGTTACCATGGCAACAGGCCGGGCTCTCGCGATAACATCGCGAGAGCCGGACAGAGACACAGAGGGAGTCCACTCCCTCTGTGAACTCTTTCCCTGCCGCGATCTACTTAGATCGCGGCAGGGAAGGGGTTAACAGCGGGGGGCGCATCTCCGACAGCCGGTTCCCGCTGCGGGATAGCACGGAATCATATGTGATCCCGCGCTATCTCCAGGACGTAAGTTTACGTCCTGTTGCGGGAAGTACCCTGCTGCCAGGACGTAAACTTACACCCTGCAGCGGGAATGGGTTAATAAAACAAAAGTACATATTTGGTATCGCTGTGTCCGTAAAAGTCTGATCTATCAAAGTAACGCATTATTTACCCTCGCGGTGAAGGTCACCCATCTCCAAGAAAAAATGCAATAAAAGCGATCAAAAAGTCATATGTATTCCAAAATGGTGCCAACAAAAACTGCAGGACGTCCCGCTAAAAATTGGCCCTCGCACATCTATGTCGATGGAGAAATAAAGAAGTTATTGCGTGCAGAAGATGGCGGCAGAAAAAAAGTTACAAAAATTATATATGTTTGAAAAAAATACAAGTCAAGCAGAAACGATCTATAAATTTGGTATGGCAGTTCTCGTAGCGACCCGCCGGAGAGTTAGGGGGTCATGTGCGAGTCATAGAAGCTAGATGCAACCAAAGATGGTGGAATTGGCAGAATAAACGGATATCCTATGTACTCAGCGCGCTCGGGCTACCATGAGCCCATCTGCTTGATGTGTTGCACGGTGTTATTATTTCACCGCGGCTCGTTCGCTCCCACGCAGCCGGTTTAGGCAGGCAGATACATCATTGGCTCGTTCAAACGAGAAATCATTCAAAATCGTTCAGTCTTTCGCATTCGCCATATAAGTGGAGGGACGGAACGAGCGCTGCTCAAACCAAACGGGAAGTGAACGAGGCAATGGGGAGTTTATGCTGCAGAAAATGGAGGAACAAAAAGCAAACGGTTATTGGCCGGCGTTCACACTGAACGCTTAGCCTTCACGCATTTACGATAATTATCGAGGAGCAGCCGCCGTCTGCTGCTCTGTCTTTCTTAGAGGAGACCCATGCCAGAGCTTCTGTGTTCTTAGGGTTTTCCTCACTATTAGGGCTTATTTACATGAGCGTACATTGGCCGGCATACGCTTCCATCTGAGCAGTTCCCTCCTCCCCTCCGAGCGGTTTGCAATGGGAGTGGGCGGGTGGGACGGAGCAGAGCTTAGCTCCACCCCCTCCCATTGCAAACACCGGAGTGGAGGGGGGAACTGCTTAGATGGAAGCGTATATCGGCCAGCCGTGAAAACGCCAGCTAATATAATAAGCCCTTACACAGCATGACTTGTTACATGGGGAAAGAGGGAGCAGCCTTGCAGGGAACACCCACCGAGTCCCAAGCCTGCAGCTTCAGAAGCCGGGAACACTCGCCGAGTCCTGAGCCCAAAGCTCCACAAGCCGGGAACACCCACTGAGTCCGCAGCTTAACAAGCCGGGAACACCTACTGAGTCCGCAGCTTAACATGGCGGGAACACCCACTGAGTCCGCAGCTTAACATGGCGGGAACACCCACTGAGTCCGCAGCTTAACAAGCCGGGAACACCTACTGAGTCCGCAGCTTAACATGTCGGGAACACCTACTGAGTCCGCAGCTTAACAAGCCGGGAACACCCACTGAGTCCGCAGCTTAACATGTCGGGAACACCTACTGAGTCCGCAGCTTAACATGTCGGGAACACCTACTGAGTCCGCAGCTTAACAAGCCGGGAACACCTACTGAGTCCGCAGCTTAACAAGCCGGGAACACCTACTGAGTCCGCAGCTTAACATGGCGGGAACACCCACTGAGTCCGCAGCTTAACATGCCGGGAACACCCACTGAGTCCGCAGCTTAACATGTCGGGAACACCTACTGAGTCCGCAGCTTAACATGTCGGGAACACCTACTGAGTCCGCAGCTTAACAAGCCGGGAACACCTACTGAGTCCGCAGCTTAACATGTCGGGAACACCTACTGAGTCCGCAGCTTAACATGTCGGGAACACCTACTGAGTCCGCAGCTTAACAAGCCGGGAACACCTACTGAGTCCGCAGCTTAACAAGCCGGGAACACCTACTGAGTCCGCAGCTTAACAAGCCGGGAACACCTACTGAGTCCGCAGCTTAACATGGCGGGAACACCCACTGAGTCCGCAGCTTAACATGCCGGGAACACCCACTGAGTCCGCAGCTTAACATGTCGGGAACACCTACTGAGTCCGCAGCTTAACATGTCGGGAACACCTACTGAGTCCGCAGCTTAACAAGCCGGGAACACCTACTGAGTCCGCAGCTTAACAAGCCGGGAACACCCACTGAGTCCGCAGCTTAACAAGCCGGGAACACCCACTGAGTCTACAGTTCCACAAGCCAGGAACACCCACTGTGTCCCGAGCCCAAAGTTTTTATAAGCCGGGAACACCCGCCAAGGCCGCAGCTCCAGAAGCCGTCTCTACCCATACACGGCTATGGGAATGGCCACAAAGGTGACACCACGTGCAGCAGGTGATGTCATCGCTCCACCTCATAGAAAGGGCAACATTGAGCTGTTATCCATAACAGCCAATCAGACCTCTGTTTTCATTTTCAGGCCTGTAGCAACAAAATATGATTGGTTGCCACAAGTGAAGCTGCAGTATTTTGCTTTTCTTTCACCCTGCGCCATTGTGGAATACAGCTTCTGCTGCAGAGATTCACTGACTGATTGTTTACAGAGAACATCAGCGGAGGAACCATGTCAGATGATGGATCTCAGGACCTGCAGCGAAATCCAAGCTGTTCTCCATGAGGCTGCAGTGAGGGGAGGAGCTTGTATTAGAGAACACGCCCGTGCGGCCCGCATGCTGGGGGAGGAGTAAGTATTAGGGCTGTTACCCCCTAGCGTTTTTCTAACCCTGCGATATCGCTGCTTTTTTTCCAATGGGACTTTCCAATGTTAAAATCTCATCGCACAAAAATAGCAAAAGCACAAACTATCACAGCGATAAATAAAACCGCTAGTGGGTAAAAGCCCTCAGGGGCATATTGTCCGTCTGGCCCATAGTCTGGGAGAGAAGTACGTACTAAGGGGCATATAGTTCATGTGGTCTGCCGTCTGAGGGGAAGAGCATGTCCCTCTGGCCCGCGTTATGGGGGAGGAGATGGTATTAGAGAACACATCCGTGCGGCCCACATTCTGAGGCAGGAGTAACTATTAGGGGTGAAACTGTCCGTCTGGCGCATGTTCTGGGGGAGGAGCATGTATTAGGGGGCATGTGGTCCGCCTTCCGGAAGGAAGAGCATGAATTAGGAGTCACCTCAACCCTCTGGCCCGCGCTATAGAGAAGGAGCTCGTATTAGGAGGCGCATCGTCCCTCTGGCCCACGTTCCATATTAGAGAGCACATCCATGCGGCCCGCGTTGTGATGGGAGGAGTAAGTATTAGGGGGACATTGTCCATTTGTCCCATGCTCTGGGGGCAATGTACATATTAGGGGGCATGTCCTTCAGGCAGTCTGCGTTCTGGGAGGCAGAGCATGGATTAGGGGGCACATTGTCCCTCTGGCCAATGTTATGGAGGAGGAGATCATTTTATAGAACACGTCCATGCGGCCCGCATCCTGGCGGGAGGAGTAAGTATTAGGGGGAGGAGTATGTATTAGGGAGCATGTCTGTTTGTGTGGTCCACCTTCTAGGGGGAAAAGTATGTAGTAGGGGGCACATTGTCCCTCTGGCCCGCGTTCTGGGGGAGGAGTTCATATTAGAGAACATGTCCATGTGGCCCGCATTCTGGGGGAGGAGTAAGTATTAGGGGGACGTTATCCAACTGCCTAATGCTCTGAGGGAGAAGTACTTAGCGGGCATCTCACCCGTGTGTTTTGCGTTCTGGGGGGAGGAGAATGTATTAGGTGGGGGGCACATTGTTCCTATGGCCCATGTTCTGGGGAAGGAGTTCCTTTTAGAGAACACATCTGTGCGGACTGCATTCTTAAGAAGGAGTAAGTACTAGGGGGACATTGTCCATTTTGTGCATGCTTTGGGGGAGGACTATATATTACGGGGCATTTTGTCGGTGTGGTCCACCTTCTGGGGGAAGAGCCTGAATTAGGAGGCACGTTGTCCCTCTGGGTCGCGCTATGGGGGAGTAGCTTCTATTAATGAACACATTTTCCGTTTGGCCCATGTTCTGGGGGAGGAGCTCATATTAGGTGGCACCTTGTCCAGTTTGCATTTTGGGGGTGGAGCTTCTGTTAAGGAGCATGTAATCTGTATCTGAGGCATCAGCGGGGGGTTTTTTTGTTTCATGTAACTTCTTCTTGATGATTGTACTATGAAAACTTCATGGTTTGCTTTTTTGAGTCTTCAGCATTTTCAAGACTTTTGTTTGTTGTCAATGAATGGAAACATTGCTTTCATCCAGAAGCTGAATCCCCATCCGGACAGTCCTGCTCACACAGCTGAGGGTTTGGATCCAGTCTTTATGAGCCTCCGAAGCAGCACAGATCTCCCTCCTGTTCTGATAGTTTGTTACAATGTATCAGTCTGTGCTGTCATAGGATTGTTACAGTTGTAACAAACCTTCAGCTGTGAGAAGTGTGAGGTCAGGATTGCATTTCATCCTTTGTATGTTATAATGCTTCCATTAACTGACAGCAAGCAGAGATCTTGAAATGGTAGAAAAAGTTGTAGAGCTTCCTGTGTAATGGTGAAGTATAGCTCAGTGCAGGTCTATGATTGGAGGTAGACGCAGCTGCTGTAGCGTAGTACACAACACAATGCTGACAGGACGCCCCCCGACCTCAGTGCATGATGAGGCCCTCCTGGGCGGTCAGAGGTGACGTGTCCATCAGCCTGAGATAGCGCAGCATCGCTCCATGTGCTAGGTGCACGCAATGCCAGGTCTCCAATTGAAAACAACGGGAGAATTTGCAGGAGGTTCCCCGCTTCGCCGAAGTGAGACGAGGCTATTTTCACATAAAACCGCCTCGCATCCTCGGGGATCCACCTGGACGACGCCCTCGCCAGTCTGAAGTTAGCCTCACTGGCATACATCTGGGCCCGGATCCACGGCAACAACTGCTGCAGAAAGACACAGATTTTGGCGCAGTTTCTAGAGGTGGAATCCCTGAACGTTTCCTTAACCCCTTAAGGACCAGCCACTTTTTAGGGATTCTACCCATGTGGTGGTTTTACTGCCCTATTTTTTTTTTCGTTTAGCTAACAAAATAATTTTTGCAGCGTTTTTTTTCCGCGACATATAGGGCGATTTCTTTATTTATTTATTTTTAAAATATCTTTTTCATTGACTTTTTTTCTAGTTTTTTTCTTTTTATAAAAAGGTTTTTTTTTTACATTTCTATTTTTTCTTTAGTTAGTAAATTTACGCTAAAATAAAGTATGGGATCGGGCTCCTCATTTTGTTTTGGACGTTTTGATATATAGTATGTATGGTTTTGGATTACAGGGCCCTTATAGCCTCGGCTTTGGGTTTTTTAAATGTATGTATTGTTGCTTTATTCTGTAATTTTGCTTTACTTATGTATGTAATTGTGTTTTTTACTATCTATGTCCCCCACGCTGTCATATAAGACCTGTGGGGAACATTCACATTTTTTTTTTTAATTTGACACTTTCCCACTGTAGCAGGGGCATCCATAGGAGCCCCAGTTACAGGGGAAAGCAACCCCTGTAGTGACATTAGTCACTGGCAGAGCTGGTCAGGGTCTAGTAGGACCCTGTAGCTCTGCTGTAGCAGGGAACCCCGCAGTCACATGACCCCCAGGCTCCCGTGGTGGAAGTTACACTTTCACTTTTTAGTACACAACGCTCAATGAGCACTGTGTACTAAGGGAAGGAGGAGACAGACAGGCTTAAAAAAAACCTCCTGCCGTCTCCTCCGAGTTATCAGCTGTGACTAACAGCTGACAACCTGTCCTATCTCTGATTGCTTGCAGAAGCAGGGGGCTTTATAATCCCCGCCATAATTTTACATACAGCTGAGCTTAAAGCCTGGGACCAATTACTAGGCCTGTCCTAAACGGGTTAAGTCATTTTCAATCCACACGTGAGACCTGTGGATTTTGGTGTGGGATTTTCTGCTACAAATTGTGGTGCGCGTGAAAGGAGTGATGCCCCTCAGTGTATGGATACTAGTTATTAGTATTGTTTATAGTATCAGTGTTTCTGGTGGCGCAGTGCGCCACTTATAATATACTCTTGTAAATGATGTCATCACATGTAACGCACTGAAGGACCTGTGATGATGGATGGATTTGGTCAAAATATTGAAGGAGCTGTGATGACATAACCGTCATGTGATCAGGGCCAGAGCATGCAACTCACTCAGGATAAAGGACCTGTGATGATGTCACTGACATGTGACCAGGGGTGGAGCATGTAACTCACTCGATGAAGGACCTGTGATGATGTCACTGACATGTGACCAGGGGTGGAGCATGTAACTCACTCGATGAAGGACCTGCGATGACGTCACAGCCATGTGATCGGGGGCAGAGCATGCAACTCACTCAGGATGAAGGATCTGTGATGATGTCACTGTCATGTGATCAGGGGACGAGCATGTAACTCAGTCACTCACGGACAAGCGGTTGTTAGTACTTTGATTAGGAGTCTCCTACGATTTGTCACATAGAATCTACAGCAGGGGGCGTCCCAGCATGTAGTAGAATCCACAGTGTACGTGGCAGGGGGACTGAGCGTCCTAATATTAACGGCGTCCGATCATAATTACAGCATTGGGATCTGTATCGTCTATCACCTATTACATTTGCACAGGTGCAAAGTATTATAGCTCAACCTCATCCACATCACTGGAGCTCAGCTGCAGTACTAGATGCAACCCAGGGACCGGGGTGGCGCTGCCCTGAAAGAAAGCTGCCACGTGTTTTATAATTCTGAACCCCTTGAAACAATGAATCCAGCTTGCTGATGGTGTTTCTCAGGATTCAGCATGCAGGTACTGGTTCCCACAGGATACAGGTAGCAGAGCCCAAGTTCTCACCTGGGCACACTGACTGACACTCAGACCCTCACTACAGGTGAACAGTGTAACGAAGGGCAGTCAAATTGGTGCCTGGTACTGTCTTACATCATATCTTATACTCCAATCACACCCAAAACCGCAGTCAAATATCCTGATACATTGCGGCTACTTTCCTTGTTATGGTGACAAAGCGAAGCTTGAAGACAACCAAGTGTGGCATCTAAATGTCCCTCTCGGGCATCTGTACTGTGCAGAGGGCGCTGCAGGACACAAAACCCCACCAGGATGGGAGCTTTGCTGGTGGGGACTGTAGATAACAGCGCACAATAGATAATATCACAATAATGTACACAACCAGGACCACATGAATAAAATGGTGAGGCCCCAAAAAAGTGTACCGTGTTTCATAACTTTCCTAGAGAGAACATTGGGCCATGGTGGTTTTTGCAGTAAAATACATGGATTTTTCCTAAAACAATGTGTGAAACCACCATAAACGGAGGCCACTAGAGACACACACCCCTTTTAGTCCCGCACATCCCAGTCAGGGAGCATCCCAAACATTTCCTTGTGCGGAGACCTAATACTCTTCTTGATGGTGTTCAGGAATACGGATCTCCGATGTGAAAGTCTCCAACACGGAATCCTCATCACATCCCCAGTACACTACATGTGAAGTTCCCAGCGCACATCCTGATCACATGACTACACCGCCACACCGAGACCTCACTCATATCTATTCCTACAACTTGACTGAAGACCAACCAAAATCTGTAGACAGGTTAAAGAGAAGCAAGTGAAACATCTGCAATAAGAGCACCGAAGCCCCCAATACTACAACAAAGACAGGTCTAAAAAAATGTCCTCAGTCCAGGGAGGAGGGGTTGACCCATCTGCATCATCCATAACGACTCATTGATATCATGGGCAAAGAGGAGGAGCTGAACCATCTCCATCATCTGTGACATCTGTAGGAGTGCAGTGAGCATGCCCAGTGATATGATAGGGAGGAGGAGGTGAGCTGTCTATATCATCTGTGACTTCTATAGGAGAGTGTAGTGAGCATGCTCAGTGATATGAGGTACTGGGAGGAGGAGCTGAGCTGTCCTCATCTGTGACTCTATAGGTGGGTATAGTGATCAGATCAGATCAAATAGGCTTCATCAAGGGCCGGCAGGCCTCAGATCACACGAGACGGATCCTCAACCTCATGCACTTGGTGGAAGCCTCTAAAACACCAACTGTAATGCTAGCTCTCGATGCAGAAGAAGCCTTTGACGGTGCATTGGGGCTATGCTTTTGAAACCCCGAGGCAGTTTGGCTTCAGCGAGGCGGTTGTCCGTGGCATCCGGGCCCTGTATTCTTCCCCTACAGCGAGGGTGTTGGTGGACGGCACATTGTCTGAATCCTTTAACATATCAAATGGATCGAGGCAGGGATGCCCGCTGTCCCCATTATTGTTTGTTCTCACCATTGAACGATTAGCAGAGGCCATGAGATTGAACATGGAGATACGGGGAGTCTTGAAGGGGTCACGTCAACACAAGATAGGGTTATTCACAGATGATGTAATTCTGACAGTAACTAACCCCCTTACATCACTGAGGAAAGCCATGATAGTCTTAGACCAATTTAACACAATATTAGAGATGAGCGAGCGTACTCGGATAAGCACTACTCGCTCTAGTAATTGGCTTTATCCGAGTATCGCTGTGCTCGTCCCTGAAGATTCGGGTGCCGGCACGGAGCGGGGAGCTGCAGGGGAGAGCGGGGAGGAACGGAGGTAAGATCTTTCTCTCCTTCTCTCCCGCCCGCTCTCCCCTGCGACTCACCTGTCAGCCGCAGCGGCACCTGAATCTTTAGACCCCGAGCACAGCGATACTCGGATAAAGCACATTACTCGAGCGAGTAGTGCTTATCCGAGTACGCTCGCTCATCTCTACACAATATCCTTTTATAAACTTAATGTCGGGAAATCCCAAATTTTGGGGTTAAATCTCTCCCAAGACCTTCAGCAGACTATAAACACAGAGCTCCTTTTCTGTTGGCAGGAAAAAGGCCTACGGTATTTGGGGGTAACCGTACCGTATCCAATAACTAATATAAAAAAGAAAACCTCCCACCACTCCTGACCTCCCTGCAAATGGAATCAGACCGCCTCTCTAAGATGTGGATGTCCTGGCTGGGAAAGGTAATGACTACCAAATGAAAATTCTTCCTAAAATACTCAGAGCCCCCCTGTGCCGATATCTTGGCCCACTCGGAATACATTGCAGAAACAATTATCTGGTTTATTTGGGGAGGTAAAACCCCAGAATATCTATCAATTCTTGCCCTGGAGGCGCGGATGTCCCCAGTATAGAAGCATACTACAAATCAATCATACTTAATCGGGCACAATTTTGGATTAGCAATGGAAGAGAGTACCCTGCCGGGAGCCACGCTGCGCTCCCTATTATTTGCAACGGCCCTAATAACCAAAAACAATCTCTGGGGTGAGGGTGGAGACCCAAGGAATATCCCCTCCCATGAGGGCTACGATCGGCCAGGAAGTCGCTAACCCAGAAGTTAATTCCATATAGCAGATCATGGATATCATCGGTTACTACTGAAACCTACATCTACACATCCAACGCAGCAGCAGTCACTTATCCAATCCCGTGTAACTCCGGTGTTAAAACAGGGTGATGTCACGCCTCCGCTCAGGTTGGATCCGAACCCGCTCCAAGACAGCAAAAGAGTAAATTCAAAGGCAGCATCCACGGCAATCCATGTCAGATAAAAGGAACTTCATTCCATTCTGGTCCCACATGCAGCAAGTGATGTAGCGACGTCTCGACCACGACGGATCTTTGTCCAGCCTATCGAACATACCCAACTGTGTAGCTGAAATATATATACAAATTACAATCCGTTCCCATCAGATGCAGGTTTTGTTTAACACCATAGATGCTACATATTATGGTCCTCAACATGGATCACGTGTGTCACCTAGATGTGCATTCCCAATGTATTGCTCTTATTCTCTCCTAATATATATGGCTATTTGGCTATTATTTGGATATATTGCCCCTGGGGTCGCCCACACAGCAATTTGTTGCATTTTGAGAATCCCACTGAGCTTATTGAGGGTTTTTTATTCCATAGATGTGGTATACTCCGGTCCTGAACAGAGATCATATATGTGTTGCCTTAATGTGCATTGCTGATAGACCGCTCATTCATTTATATATATACTAGCTGATATACCCGGCTTTGCCCGAGGTAATTTGGTACTGGTGTTCACACGGAAAATGGATTTATCTGAAATGGATTGCCGTGATTACTACTGAACCTGTGAGCCATCTAATCCCCGGCAATATCACATTGGAAACGATTAGGAATAAAAAAGTAGAGGATCTTATGAAATCCTTTATGTGCTGCAGTCCTGCTTAAATATATTAGAATTAAATCCCTCCTAAGGAAATATTACCTTCAGAGATCAGAACGAGGCTCGACTCGCAACCAAACATGACCAAATCAGAAACAAGAAGCTTCTATGATCTGCTAACTGACAACCATATACCGGGGGAAAAGCCCATAGGCCATAGGAAGAGTGGTTGGGGGCTACGAGGGGGCGCTACAATCCACAAAGGGGGCAGCCATCCTAGAGTCCCAATTCAGGGTACAGACAAGGTGGTATTTTACTCCTCACTTGAGGGCAGATCGTTTAAAAAAGGGAGTGGCATGAGCTGGAGGGAATGTGGCCAAAAAGGCTCGTTATCACATTTATTCTGGTCTTGCCCGAAAGTGATGGGATTCTGGGAGGGAATATTTGCACTTTTAAAAGAGATACAGAAAGTGAATGTCCCAAAGTCTCCGAAAATGGCTGCACTGCTACTAAACCTCGATAGTTTTCCTAAGCCTACTAGATATCTGATAGCACGCTCTCATGATGCAAGGAGATGGACTTCCCCACCAATTCATATCAGAAGTATTTAGATGAGGGGGAGGGGATAACATAAGAAAAAGTGAAAGTCATAAAGAAAGACGCCAAGTTGCTGCTGATGGTGTTATAGGTATACATAGCATCAGTCTCAACATGTAGGAACAGCATTTGCTTTGGAGACTATGCAGCCATCTATGATAGAATTGAGAGCCGTTAGCGTACCAGGATCCAGAATCTATGAATGATGCTTTGTAACTTCTGTGATGTTCATATACTTGAATATCGCATGGAGATGTAGAAGTTTGATAATTCTCCAATAAAAATACTAATGGAAAAAAGGAAATCTGATGTACTGGGATGATGCCGTCTAGAGGAGTGTAGTGAGCAAGCGCAATGATATGATGTGGAGGGAGTAAAAGCTGAGCTGCTTCCATCATCTGTGACTTCTGTAGGAGAGTGTAGTGAGTATGCTGGGTTATATATTGGAAGAAGCTCAGCGGTCCCCATAATCTGTGACTTCTACTGGAGGGAAGAGGAGCCATGCTGTCCCCATCATCTGTGACTTCTATAGGAGTGTGTAGTGAGCATGCTCAGTGATATGAGGTACTGGGAGGAGGAGCCATGCTGTCCCCATCATCTGTGACTTCTACCGGAGTGTAGTGAGCATGCTTTGTGATACTCTAGGGAGGGTGAAGCTGAGCTCTCCAATTTATCTATAACTTCTATAGGAGTATATGGAGCATGCTCTGTGATAGGATGTGTTAGGAGGAGGAACTTTGCTGCTCACATCATCTGTGACTTCTATAGGAGTGTGGCTCAGTGATATGAGGTACTGGGAGGAGGAGCCATGCTGTCCTCATCATCTGTGACTTCTCTAGAAGGGTGTTGTAAGCATTAAGTGATATGTACTAATGGAAGGGGGAGCTGAGCTGTACCAATCATCTGTGATTTGGAGTTTACTGAGCATGCCCAGTGACATTATGGAAAAGGAGCTAAGCTGTGCCTGTCATCTATAATGTCTATAGTAGTTATCAAACAGAAGAAAAGCAAACTGGAGTGCAGGACTTGTAAAAATGTATATATTTATTAAATATAGAAAAGTCATACATCCAAAAAGAAAAGACACAGACACACAAATATAAAAACTAGAAATGAGCGAGCACACTGGTCTGAGCTTCATGCTCGTTCGAGTATTAGGATACTCGAGATGCTCGTTACTCGAGAAGAGCACCACGCGGTACTCGAGTCAATAACATTTCCTTCCCTGCATGTTTTGCGCCATTTTCTGGCCAATAGACATGCAGGGAAGGCATTACCGCTTCCTCCTGTGACGTCCCAGACCTATCCCACCCTCCTGCAGTGAGTGGCTGGTGAGATCAAGTATATATCGAGTATCGAGTATATAAAGTGGGGCCACAGCTCACCTAGTGCACTACTGTTGTGGCTGCTGGGAGCAGTTTTGCACTTTTTTTTTTTTTTTGGTATATCGGTCGTGCAGCCCCATTACAGCTATAGCGTTCTCAGGCTGCAGTCTGTACTACGTAGTATAGGGGAAGTATTGGTGAGGCAGGGACAGTGGTAGTGTGGAATCCTGTTTACCTGTGCATTTAACTCTGTGGTTTCTGGGAGTTGTAGTACCTCAGCATTGCACAGCAAGGCCTGCATTCAGCCTTCAGTTAAATTTTTTTCTGGGTGCAGTTAGCGTAACATAAGTGCTGTCTGCCTCCAAGTGCACGCCAAGAAACCACAATTTTTTTACACCGCTCTGTGTTACCCGTCAGCTGCCTGCACAGTGTATGGTGACAGACACCCATAGAGGGAAAGTCCAATACACGCTGTATAGCCTGCATTGCATTGAAAAAAACAGATATTAAAAAAGAAATCCTTTTTACGGCTACCTGTGACCCAATGCTTTTGACTGCGTGGCCTGTGGGACTTGAGGTGAATCTCTACTGCATATTGCACAGCTAGTCCTGCTTGCATCCTTCCTTATAATTTATCTCTGGCTTCATTTTGCGTTGTATAACCGCTGGCAGCCACCAACTGCGTGGCAAGAATTCACAAACATTTTTACACCGCTCAGTGTCTGCTCGATTCTTAATCCAGCATGCTGAGGGGTAGGGGTAGAGGACATGGATGCGGTCGAGGACGCGGAGATCCACGTGAGGGTGTGGGCATAGGCCCAGTTCCTGGTCCAGGTGAATCGCAGCCGGCTGCTGCGGGATTAGGAGAGAGGAAAGTTTCTGGGGTCCCCAGCTTCATATCACAATTTTTGGGTCCACGTCGTAGACCTTTATTAAAAAACGAGCAGTGTGAGCAGGTCCTGTCGTGGATGGCAGAAAGTGCATCCAGCAATGTATCGACCACCCAGTCTTCTACTTCGTCCCTGCTGCAACTCTGAATCCTCTGGCTGCTGCTCCTCCTTCCTCCCAGCCTCCTCACTCCATGAAAATGACACATTCTGAGGAGCAGGCAGACTCCCAGGAACTGTTCTCGGGCCCCTGCCGAGATTGGGCAACAATGGTTCCTCTCCCACCTGAGGAGTTTGTTGTGACCGATGCCCAACCTTTGGAAAGTTCCCAGGGTCCGGGGGATGAGGCTGGGGACTTCCGGCAACTGTCTCAAGAGCTTTCAGTGGGTGAGGAGGACGATGACGATGAGACACAGTTGTCTATCAGTGAGGTAGTAGTAAGGACAGTAAGTCCGAGGGAGGAGCGCACAGAGGATTCGGAGGAAGGGTCGCTAGACGATGAGGTGACTGACCCCACCTAGTGTGATAAGCCAACTGAGGACCGGTCTTCAGAGAGGGAGGCAAGTGCAGCAGCAGGGCAGATTGGAAGAGGCAGTGGGATGGCCAGGGGTAGAGGCAGGGCCAGAGCGAATAATCCACCAGACCGCGGACGACTGACGAACAGTGGTGTGCAACCTTTGTCGCGCCAAGATTGGCCGGGGAGCCACCACTACCAGCCTCACCACCACCAGCATGCGCAGGCATATGATGGCCAAGCACCCCACAAGGTGAGACAAAGGCCGTTTACCGCCTCCGGGTTGCACCACTGCCTCTCCCCCTGGGCCCCAACCTGCCACTGAGATCCAACCCACCTCTCATGACACAGGCAGGAGCGTCTCCTGGCCTGGACCCACACCCTCACCTTTGCTGTCCTCGGCCCCATCCAGCAATGCCTCTCAGCGCAGCGTCCAGCTGTCGCTAAGAAAATCGTTGCAGCGAAAGTGCAAATACGCCGCCACGCACCCGCACGCTCAAGCTTTAAATGTCCACATAGCCAAATTGATCAGCCTGGAGATGCTCCCGTACAGGCTTGTGAAAACTGAGGCTTTCAAAAACATGATGGCGGCGGCACGACGCTACTCTGTCCCCAGTCGCCACTATTTTTCCTGGTGTGCTGTCCCAGCCCTGCACAACCACGTCTCCCGCAACATTGTATGCGCCCTCACCAACGCGGTTACTGGCAAAGTCCACTTAACAACGGACACGTGGACAAGCACAGGCGGGCAGGGCCACTATATCTCCCTGACGGCACATTGGGTGAATAGTGGAGGCTGGGACCGAGTCAGAGCCTGGGACCGCTCATGTACTACCCACCCCCAGAATAGCGGGCCCCAGCTCGGTGCTGGTATCTGCGGCGGTGTATGCCACCTCCATTAAACCCTCCTACTCCTCCTCCCACGCAACCTCTGCCTCGCAATCCAGATGTGTCAGCAGCAGCACGTTGCCAGCAGTCCGTGTCGCGCGGCACGGCAGCACAGCGGTGGGCAAGCGTCAGCAGGCCGTGCTGAAACTACTCAGCTTAGGAGAGAAGAGGCACACGGCCCACGAACTGTTGCACGGTCTGACAGAGCAGACTGACCGCTGGCTTTTGCCGCTGAGCCTCCTACCGGGCATGGTCGTGTGTGACAACGGCCGTAACCTCATGGCGGCTCTGCAGCTCGGCAGCCTCACGCACGTGCCATGCCTGGCCCATGTCTTTAATTTGGTGGTTCAGTGGTTTCTGAAAGGCTACCCACACTTGTCAGACCTCCTCGGCAAGGTGCGCCGGGTCAGCGCACATTTCCACAAGTCCAACAAGGACGCTGCCACCCTGCGGACCCTGCAACATCGGTTTAATCTGTCAGTGCACCGACTGCTTTGGGACTGCTACGCTCCACATGTTGGCCAGGCTGTATGAGCAGCGTAGAGCTATAGTGGAATACCAACTCCAACATGGGCGTCGTAGTGGGAGTCAGCCTCCTCAATTCTTTACAGAGGAGTGGACCTGGATGGCTGATATCTGCCAGGTCCTTGGAAACTTTGAGGAGTCTACCCAGATGGTGAGCAGCGATGCTGCAATCATTAGTGTCACCATTCCTCTGCTATGCCTGTTGAGAAGTTCCCTGCAAAGCATAAAGGCTGACGCTTTGTGGTCGGAAACGGAGGCGGGGGAAGACAGTATGTCGCTGGATAGTCAGAGCACCCTCATGTCTATATCTCAGCGCGTTGAGGAGGAGGAGGAGGGGCAGGAGCCTGAGGAGGAGGAGGGGGAAGAGACAGAACCCAGTAACATTTCCGTAGCAGCAGTATGGACAGAGCCCAGTATTAGTTACATTTCAGTAGTAGCAGTATAGACAGGCCCCAGTAACATTTCCGTAGCAGCAGTATAGGCAGAGCCCAGTATTAGTAACATTTCAGTAGTAGCAGTATAGACAGGCCCCAGTAACATTTCCGTAGCAGCAGTATAGGCAGAGCAGCACATTTACATTTCCATTGCAGCAGTATAGGGAGAGCACAGTATTTGTAACATTTCAGTAGTAGCAGTATAGACAGACCCCATTAACATTTCCGTAGCAGCAGTATAGGGAGAGCCCAGTATTAGTAACATTTCAGTAGCAGTAGTATAGACAGGCCCCAGTAACATTTCCATAGCAGCAGTATGGGCAGAGTCTGTCTATACTCTTACCACTGAAATGTTACTAATTCTGGGCTCTGCCTATACTGCTGCTACGGAAATGTTACTGGGGTCTGTCCATACTGTTACCACTGAAATGTTACTAATACTGGGCTCTGTCTATACTGCTGCAACTGCAATGTTATGGGCTCTGCCTATACTGCCGCTACAGAAATGTTACTGGGGTCTGTCTACACTCTTACCACTGAAATGTTACTAATTCTGGGCTCTGCCTATACTGCTGCTACGGAAATGTTATAGGCTGGTGGAAATGGAGGCTTGCCAAAGACATGATGGCGGCGAGGCCGCGCTACTAGGTCCACAGTCGCGACAATTTTTCACCAACGCGGTTACTGTGAAGGTCCATGTAACCACGGACACGTGGACAGGACACGTACTGCCTCAAAAACATTCCCCTCCTCATCCTCCAACAATGAAAACATTCTTGGAAAATGCTTTCGCAGTGGTCCGTCTGGAGGCGGTCCAAGAATTTCACCTAAAACGACACAATAAGAAAGCCCCCGCCACGGCCCACTTAATCCTGGCCACATTCCGAAAACCAACTAAATAAAACCTCGCTAATAGGTCCACACTCCACAACTTAATCCTGGCCACATTCCGAAAACCAACTAAATAAAACCGCGGTACGAGTCCGTTATCCCTAGCTGAAGCTTTCAGCCGACTGGTAGAGCAATGGTGGCTTCCAACTTGTTGGTACTGCTAAGTCCAAAGATAAATGTACAGCTGAGGTCGGAATAGAGGTGACTACAGAACACAGTATCCCTGCAGGGCTAGGGACAGAGTAGCAGCAGGCACCGATCCTTGGTGGAAGCAGGCCAGCTGGGAACCACATACTCCCTGAATGATTTTGGACTGACCGATGATGAGGCCTTTACTTGTGATCATCTTTGGTAATTCCTAAGAAGGATGCGTGGTAGTAGCCGGAAACTTGGATTGCTATTTGCTAACACTTTGAAATGGACAACAGAAACCATAGGAATGAAGCCTTTCCATATTTCAGCTTGAGATGAGAAGGAGTGCAGACTTTCAGTACCTTGAGTATCCTTTTCATTGCAATCCAATGCCCCTCTCTTGTCTCAGAAAATACTAGCTTTTCCACATAGGTGTTGTCAATCTGCCTATACTGTGACTACTGAAATCCCACTAATACTGGGCTCTGCCTATACTGCTGTTACAGAAATGTTACAGAGGTCTGTCGATACTGTTACTACTGAAATGTAACTGATACTGGGCTCTGCCTATACTGCTGCTACTGAAATGTTACTGGGCTCTGCCTAAATTGCTGTAACGGAAATATTACAGGGGTCTGCCGATAGGGTTACTACTGAAATCCCACTAATACTGGGCTCTGCCTATACTGCTATAACGGAAATGTTACAGGGGTCTGTCGATACAGTTACTACTGAAATGTAACTGATACTGAGCTCTGCCTATACTGCTGCTACTGAAATGTTACTGGGGTCTATCTATACTATTACTACAGAAGTGTTAATAGGGTCTCCCTGGACTTCTACAACATAACTGTTAGTGGGGTCAGCTTATACCTTTGCTACAGGAGTATTACAGGGGTCTGTGCATACTATAGGTTGCACTAAGTGTTCCCATTGCGGTGTTCAACGTACATGGCCCCAAAAAAACGAGCCCAGACTGACTAGGGCATGGAGTGTGGGCCGAAGCCTACCTGCATTTTATCTCACGTTACCTTTGCTATTCGGGGCACTGCAAAGTTATGAATAATTCACAGAAAAAGCCAAAAATCCAATACCCCTTACTCTTCAGAGCAGACACGGTCGCCATAGGCAGTATCGCCACTAGGCAGGCACAATCGCCATCGGCAAAATCGCAGTAGGACAGGCGCAACCGCCATAAGCACTACAAATATGCCGGCAGCCAGACAATGCTGTGGAGGACAAACTTGTCCATGGCAGGCTAATATGCTGTCTGTCACTCACTCAACCCACCCCGTCGGTGGGTTCCAGGGAGCCACCCATACTGTGGGTGCACACAGACTTCCCATAGCGGAGTTGTACCGACCTGTGACAATGTAAATTACACATACTGACTGGAGCATGCAGTGTGCGCCAAAGCCAACCTGCATTTCTTCTCACGTTACCTCAGCTTTAAGGGAGGCACTGCAATGGGATTAGTTTATGTACCGTCGGTGGCATCCTGGGACCAACCCATGCTGTGGGTGCACACAGACTTCCCATAGGGGAGTTGTACCTGCCTGTGACTATGTAAATAACCCAGACTGACTGGGGCATGGAGTGTGGGCCGAAGCCAACCTGCATTTCATCTCACGTTACCTCAGCTATGAGGGGCACTGCAATGGGATATATTTATGTACCGCCGGTGGGTTCCAGGGAGCCACCCTTGCTGTGGGTGCACACAGAATTCCCATTGCGGAGTTGTACCTGCCTGTGACTATTTATAAAAAAACCCAGACTGACTGGGGCATGCAGTGTGGGCCGAAGCCCACCTGTATTTAATCTGGCGTTAGCTCAGCTGTCCGGGGCACTGCATTGGGATTTATTTATGTACCGCCGGTGGGTTCCAGGGAGCCACCCATGCTGTGGGTCCACTCCACACAGACCTCACATAGGGGAGTTGTACCTGCCTGTGACTAGTAATTAAAAAAAACGAGTCTGACTGGGGCATGCAGTGTGGGCCGAAACCCACCTGTACTTTATCTGACGTTACCTCAGCTGTGCAGGGCACTGCAATGGGATTTATTTATGTACCGCAGGTGGCTTCCAGGGACCCACCCATGCTGTGGGTCCACTCCACACAGACCTCCCATAGGGGAGTTGTACCTGCCTGTGACTAGTAATTAAAAAAAACGAGTCTGACTGGGGCATGCAGTGTGGGCCGAAGCCCACCTGCATTTAATCTGACGTTACCTCAGCTGTGCTGGGCAATGCAATGGGATTTATTTATGTACCGCCGGTGGCTTCCTGGGACCCTCCCATGCTGTTGGTCCACACGGACTTCACAATAGGGAGTTGTACCTGCCTGTGTCTACTTATAAAAAACCCCAGTCTGACTGGGGCATGCAGTGTGGGCCGAAGCCAACCTGCATTTAATCTGACGTTAGCTCTGCTGTCCAGGGCACTGCAATGGGATATATTTATGTACCGCCGGTGGGTTCCAGGGAGCCACCCATGCTGTGGGTGCACACGGAATTCCCATTGCGGAGTTGTACCTGCCTGAGACTATTTATAAAAAACCCCAATCTGACTGGGGTATGCAGTGTGGGCCGAAGCCCACCTGTATTTCATCTGACGTTAGCTCTACTATCCGGGG
Source organism: Eleutherodactylus coqui (assembly GCF_035609145.1). Classification (NCBI taxonomy): domain Eukaryota; kingdom Metazoa; phylum Chordata; class Amphibia; order Anura; family Eleutherodactylidae; genus Eleutherodactylus; species Eleutherodactylus coqui. Next base: position 2,486,326 of record NC_089849.1, on the reverse strand, counting down.
CACTGCATTGGGACAAACTACAGGAGCAATACAGAGCTAATGAGACGTGCACAGCTACGCTAGCATTGGAGTCCGCTGTAGGCACGCGATTGCTGAGGGTTTGTGCAGAGGCCTATGTCCTTGGTGCAGTGAAAGTCCGCTTCCAGCCTAGGATTGCTGAATCTGTGGGCCGAGGCCTATGTCGTGGGCGCGGTGCAAGTCTGCCATGTTTGGCCGCTCAGACCAATTTTTTGTTCATGTCTTTGGTTGCTTAGGACCCACCTATGCTGTTGGTGCAAACTTAGTTCCCATCGCGGTGTTTGACCTGTCTGGCACAAAGACACTGACTGACTTGGGTAGGGGGCAGAGCGCTGACGGCTTTCCCCTTGCAGTGTGGATTGAGCTATGCAACACCTTGGCAGAATGAATAGTGTGTGGCACATGGGTTCCCCATTGCTATGCCCACGTTTGCAGCTGCTGATGGAGGTGGCACAGGATTGGATTTCTCATTGCTTCTGTACAGCATTGTGGGCTATCGCCCCGCCCCTTTTAAAGAGGGTCGCTGCCTGGCCGCGCCAACCCTCTGCAGTGCGTGCCTGCGGTTCCTCCTCATGGCAGACGCACTTATAAATAGACATGAGGGTGGTGTGGCTATAAGGCCAGCGTGTGGCATGAGGGCAGCTGAAGGCTGCGCAGGGACACTTTGGTGTGCGCTGCGGACGCTGGGTCGTGCGGTGGGTTGGGCAGCATGTAAGCCAGGAGAAGAGGCAGCGGTGTGTCCCGCAGGCAGTGATTGTGCTTGGTTGGAGGTAGTGTGGTGCTTAGCTAAGGTGTGCCTTACTAATGAGGGTTTATCCGAAGTAAAAATTATTAGGGGGGGGGGGCCCACTCTTGCCGCTATTGTGGCTTAATAGTGGGACCTGGGAACTTGAGATGCAGCCCAACATGTAGCCCCTCGCCTGCCCTATCCGTTTCTGTGTCGTTTCCAGCACTTTCTTGGGTTTTGCAGATTTTCACCAATGAAAACCTTAGCGAGCATCGGCGATATACAAAAATGCTCGAGTCGCCCATTGACTTCAATGGGGTTCGTTACTGGAAACGAACCCTCGAGCATCGCGAAAAGTTCATCTCGAGCAACGAGCACCCGAGCATTTTGGTGCTCGCTCATCTCTATATATTACATCTATAGGAGTGTGTAGTGAGCATGCTCAGTGATATGATGTGGAGGTAGGAGGAGTTGAGCTCTCCTCATCCATTACATCTATAGGAGTGTGTAGTGAGCATGCTCACTGATATGATGTGGAGGAAGGAAGAGTTGAGCTGTCCCCGTTATACGTGACTTCTATAGGAGTGTGTAGTGAGCATGCTCAGTGATATGATGTGGAGGGAGGAGGAGTTGAGCTGTCCCCATCATATGTGACTTCTATAGGAGTATGTAGTGAGCATGCTCAGTGAAATGATATGGAGAGAGGAGGAACCGAGCTATCCTCATGTATTACGTCTATAGGAGTGTGTAGTGAGCATGCTCCATGATATGATGTAGAGGGAGGAGGAGTTGAGCTGTCCTCATCTATTACATCTATAGGAGTGTGTAGTGAGCATGTTCAGTCATATAATGTGAAGGGAGCAGGAGTTGAGCTGTCCCCATCATATGTGACTTCTATAGGAGTAGGTAGTGAGCATGCTCAGTGATATGATGTGGAGGGAGGAGGAGCTGAGCCGTCCTCATCTATTACATCTACAGCAGTGTGTAGTGAGCATGCTCAGTCATATGATGTGGACGGAGGAGGAGCTGAGCTGTCCAGGTCATCTATAATGTCTATATGAAAGGATTAGCTTAGCTATCCCCATTATCTATGATGTTTATGTAAGTTTAGAGAGCATGCTCAGTCATATGATGTGGAGGGAGGAGGAGTTCGGCTGTCCCCATCATATGTGACTTCTATAGGAGTATGTAGTGAGCAAGCTCAGTGATATGATGTGGAGGGAGGTGGAGCTGAGCAGTCCCAGTCATCTATAATGTTTATATGAAAGCATGAGCTTAGCTGTCCAAATTATCTTTGATGTTAAGGTTAGTTTAGTGACGATGCTCAGTGATATGATGTGGAGGGAGGAGGAGCTGAGCCGTCCTTATCTCTTATATCTACAGGAGTGTGTGGTGAGCATGCTCAGTGATATGATGTGGAGAGAAGAGGAGTTGCACTGTCCTCATCTATTACATTTATAGGAGTGTGTAGTGAGCATGCTCAGTGATATAATGTGGAGAGAGGAGGTGCTGAGCTGTCATCTATTATGTCTATAGGAGTGTGTAGTGAGCATGCTCAGTCATATAATGTGGAGGGAGGAGGAGCTGAGCTGTCCTCATCTATTACATCTATAGGAGTGTGTAGTGAGCATGCTCAGTGATATGATGTAGAGGGAGGAGGAGCTGAGCAGTCCAGGTCATCTATAATGTCTATATGAAAGTATTAGCATAGCTATCCCCACTATTTATGATGTTTATGTAAGTTTCTTGAGCATGCTCAGTGGTATGATGGGGAGAGAGGAGGAGTTGAGCTGTCCTTATCTATTACATCTATAGGAGTGTGTAGTTAGCATGCTCAGTGATATAATGTGGAGAGAGGAGGTGCTGAGCTGTCCTCATCTATTATGTCTATAGGAGTGTGTAGTGAGCATGCTCAGTGATATGATGTGGAGGGAGGAGTTGAGCTCTCCTCATCCATTATATCTATAAGAGTGTGTAGTGAGCATGCTCAGTCATATGATGTGGAGTTGAGCTATCCTCATATATTTCATCTATAGGAGTGTGTAGTCATATGATAGGGAGGGAGGAGTTCAGCTGTCCCCATCATATATGACCTCTATAGGAGTATGTAGTGAGCATGCTTAGTGACATGATGTGGAGGGAGGTGGAGCTGAGCAGTCCCAGTCATCTATAATGTTTATATGAAAGGATGAGCTTAGCTATCCCCATTATCTTTGATGTTAAGGTTAGTTTAGTGAGCATGCTCAGTGATATGATGTGGAGGGAGGAGGAGTTGAGCTGTCCTCATCTATTACATTTATAGCAGTGTGTAGTGAGCATGCTCAGTGATATGATGTGGAGGGAGGAGGAGTTGAGCTGTCCTCATCTATTACATTTATAGCAGTGTGTAGTGAGCATGCTCAGTGATATGATGTGGAGGGAGGAGGAACTGAGCAGTCCAAGTCATCTATAAAGTCTATATGAAAGGATGAGCATAACTGTCCCCATTATCTATGATGTTTATGTATGTTTAGTGAGCATTCGCAGTGATATGATGTGGAGAGAGGAGGAGTTGAGCTGTCCTCAACTATTACATCAATAGGAGTGTGTAGTGAGCATGCTCAGTCATATGATGGGGGGGGGGGAGGAGTTGAGCTGTCCCCATCATATCTACTTCTATAGGAGTGTGTAGTGAGCATGCTCAGTGATAGGATGCGGAGGGAGGAGGAGTTGAGCTGTCCCCGTCATATGTGACTTCATGCTTTGTACATACTCCTATAGAAGTCACATATGACGGGGACAGCTCAACTCCTCCTCCCTCCGCATCCTATCACTGAGCATGCTTTGTACATACTCCTATAGCTCAGTGATATGATGTGGAGGGAGGATGAGCTGAGCAGTCCTAATCTATTAAATCTATAGGAGTGTGTAGTAAGCATGCTCAGTGATATGATGTGGAGGCAGGAGCTGAGCTGTGCTCATCTATTATGTCTGCAGGAGTGTGTAGTGAGCATGCTCAGTGATATGATGTGGAGGGAGGAGCTGAGCTGTGCTCATCTATTATGTCTGCAAGAGTGTGTAGTGAGCATGCTCAGTGATATGATGTGGAGGGAGGAGCTGAGCTGTGCTCATCTATTATATCTGCAAGAGTGTGTAGTGAGCATGCTCAGTGATATGATGTGGAGGGAGGATTTGAGCCCTCATCTATTACATCTATGGGAGGGTGTAGTGAGCATACTCAGTCATATGATGTTGAGGGAGGAGGAGTTGAGGTGTCCTCATCTGATACATTTATAGGAGTGTGTAGTGAGCATGCTCAGTCATATGATGTGGACGGAGGAGTTGAGCTGTCCCCATCATATGTGACTTCTACATTAGTATGTAGTGAGCATGCTCAGTGATTTGATGTGGAGGGAGGAGGAGCTGAGCACTCCTCATCGATTACATTTATAGGAGTGTGTAGTGAGCATGCTCAGTAATATGATGTGGAGGGAGGAGGAGTTGAGCTCTCATCTATTACATCTACAGGAGTGTGTAATGAGCATGCTCAGTGATATGATGTGGAGAGAGGAGGAACTGAGCTGTCCTCATGTATTACCTCTATAGGAGTGTGTAGTGTGCATGTTCAGTCATATGATGTGGAGGGAGCAGGAGTTGAGCTGTCCCCATCATATATTACTTCTACAGGAGTAGGTAGTGAGCATGCTCAGTGATATGATGTGGAGGGAGGAGGAGCTGAGCCGTCCTCATCTATTACATCTACAGGAGTGTGTAGTGAGCATGCTCAGTGATATGATGTGGACGGAGGAGGAGCTGAGCCGTCCTCATCTATTACATCTACAGGAGTGTGTAGTGAGCATGCTCAGTGATATGATGTGGAGGGAGGAGGAGTTGAGCTCTCATCTATTACATCTATAGGAGTGTGTAGTGAGCATGCTCAGTCATATGATGTGGAGGGAGAGGAGTTGAGGTTTCCTCATCTATTACATCTATAGGAGTGTGTAGTGAGCATGCTCAGTGATATGATGTGGAGGGAGGAGGAGTTAAGCTGTCCTCATCAATTACCTCTATAGGAGTGTGTAGTGAGCATGCTCAGTGATATGTTGTGGGGGGGAGGAGGGGTTGAGCTGTCCCCATCATATGTGACTTCTATAGGAGTATGTAGTGAGCATATTCAGTGATATGATGTAGAGGGAGGTGTAGCTGAGCACTCCCAGTCATCTATGATGTGTATATGAAAGGATGAGCATAACTGTCCCCATTATCTTTGATGTTTAAGTAAGTTTAGTGAGCATGTTAAGTGATATCATGTGGAGGGAGGAGGAGTTGAGTTGTCCTCATCTATTACATCTATAGGAGTGTGTAGTGAGCATGCTCAGTGATATGTTGTGGGGGGGGGGAGGAGGGGTTGAGCTGTCCCCATCATATGCGAGTTCTATATTATTATGTAGTGAGCATGCTTAGTGATATGATGTGGAGGGAGGAGGAGCTGAGCAGTCCAAGTCATCTATAATGTGTATATGAAAGGATGAGGTTACCTGTCCCCATTATCTATGATGTTTATGTAAGTTTAGTGAGCATGCTCAGTGATATGATGCGGAGGGAGGAGTTGAGCTGTCCCCATCATATGTGACTTCTATAGGAGTGTGTAGTGAGCATGCTCAGTGACAGGATGCGGAGGGAGGAGGCGTTGAGCTGTCCTCATCCATTACATCTATAGGAGTGTGTAGTGAGCATGCTCAGTGATATGATGTAGAGGGAGGAGGAGTTGAGCTGTCCCCATCATGTGTGACTTCTATAGGAGTATGTAGTAAGCAAGCTCAATGATATGATGTGGAGGGAGGAGGAGCTGAGCAGTCCTCATCTATTACATCTATAAGAGTGTGTAGTGAGCATGCTCAGTGATATGATGTGGAGGGAGGAGGAGCTGAGGAATCCTCATCTATTACATTTATAGGAGTGTGTAGTGAGCATGCTCAGTGATGTGATGTGGAGGGAGGAGGAGCTGAGCAGTCCAGGTCATCTATAATGTCTTTATGGAGGAGTTGAGCTATCCCCATCATAAGTGACTTCTATAGGAGTGTGTAGTGAGCATGCTCAGTCATTTGATGTTGAGGAAGGAGGAGTTGAGCTGTCCTCATCTATTACATCTATAGGAGTGTGTAGTGAGCATGCGCTCAGTCATGATGTTGAGGGAGGAGGAGTTGAGCTGTCCTCATCTATTACATCTATAGGAGTGTGTAGTGAGCATGCTTAGTCATATGATGTGGAGGGAGGAGTTGAGCTTTCCCCATATGTGACTTCTATAGGAGTGTGTAGTGAGCATGCTCAGTGATATGATGTGGAGGGAGGAGCAGCTGAGCTGTTCTCATATATTACATCTATAGGAGTGTGTAGTGAGCATGCTCAGTCATATGATGTGGAGGGAGGAGGAGTAGAGCTGTCCTCCTCTATTACATCTATAGGAGTGTGTAGTGAGCATGCTCAGTGACAGGATGCGGAGGGAGGAGGAGTTGAGTTGTCCTCATTTATAACATTTATAGTAGTCTGGAGTGAGCATGCTCAGTCTTATGATGTGGAGGGAGGAGGAGGTGAGCTGTCCTCATCTATTACATTTATAGTAGTGTGTAGTGAGCATGCTCAGTGATATGATGTGGAGGGAGTAGGAGTTGAGCTGTCCTCATCTATTACATCTATAGGAGTGTGTAGTGAGCATGTTCACTGATATGATGTGGAGGGAGGAGGAGTTGAGCTGTCCCCATCTATTACATCTATACGAGTGTGTAGTGAGCATGCTCAGTCATATGATGTGGAGGAAGGAGGAGTAAGCCGTCCCCATCATATGTGACTTCTATAGGAGTATGTAGTGAGCATGCTCAGTGATATGATGTGGAGGGAGGAGGAGTTGAGCTGTCCCCATCATATATGACTTCTATAGGAGTAGGTAGTGAGCATGCTCAGTGATATGATGTGGAGGGAGGAGGAGCTGAGCCGTCCTCATCTATTACATCTACAGGAGTGTGTAGTGAGCATGCTCAGTCATATGATGTTGAGGGAGAGGAGTTGAGGTTTCCTCATCTATTACATCTATAGGAGTGTGTAGTGAGCATGCTCAGTCATATCATGTGGAGGGAGGAGGAGCAGAGCAGTCCAGGTCATCTATAACGTCTATATGAAAGGATGAGGATAGCTGTCCCAATTATCTTTGATGTGTAAGTAAGTTTAGTGAGCATGTTAAGTGATATCATGTGGAGGGAGGAGGAGTTGAGTTGTCCTCATCAATTACCTCTATAGGAGTGTGTAGTGAGCATGCTCGGGGACCTGTGGAGGGAGGAGGAGTTGAGCTGTCCTCATCAATTACCTCTATAGGAGTGTGTAGTGAGCATGCTCAGTGATATGTTGTGGGGGGGGGAGGAGGGGTTGAGCTGTCCCCATCATATGTGACTTCTATAGGAGTATGTGGTGAGCATATTCAGTGATATGATGTAGAGGGAGGTGTAGCTGAGCACTCCCAGTCATCTATAATGTTTATATGAAAGGATGAGCATAACTGTCCCCATTATCTTTGATGTTTATGTAAGTTTAGTGAGCATGCTCAGTGATATGATGTGGAGGGAGGAGGAGTTGAGTTGTCCTCATCTATTACATCTATAGGAGTGTGTAGTGAGCAAGCTCGGGGACCTGTGGAGGGAGGAGGAGTTGAGGTGTCCTCATCTATTACATTTATAGGAGTGTGTAGTGAGCATGCTCAGTCATTTGATGTGGAGGGAGGAGGAGTTGAGCTGTCCCCATCATATGTGACTTCTATATTATTATATAGTGAGCATGCTTAGTGATATGATGTGGAGGGAGGAGGAGCTGAGCAGTCCAAGTCATCTATAATGTGTATATGAAAGGATGAGCTTACCTGTCCCCATTATCTATGATGTTTATGTAAGTTTAGTGAGCATGCTCAGTGATATGATGCGGAGGGAGGAGTTGAGCTGTCCCCATCATATGTGACTTCTATAGGAGTGTGTAGTGAGCATGCTCAGTGACAGGATGCGGTGGGAGGAGGCGTTGAGCTGTCCTCATCCATTACATCTATAGGAGTGTGTAGTGAGCATGCTCAGTGATATGATGTAGAGGGAGGAGGAGTTGAGCTGTCCCCATCATGTGTGACTTCTATAGGAGTGTGTAGTGAGCATGCTCAGTGATATGATGTGGAGGGAGGAGGAGCTCAGGAATCCTCATCTATTACATTTATAGGAGTGTGTAGTGAGCATGCTCAGTGATATGATGTGGAGGGAGGAGGAGCTGAGCAGTCCAGGTCATCTATAATGTCTTTATGGAGGAGTTGAGCTATCCCCATCATAAGTGACTTCTATAGGAGTGTGTAGTGAGCATGCTCAGTCATATGATGTTGAGGAAGGAGGAGTTGAGCTGTCCTCATCTATTACATCTATAGGAGTGTGTAGTGAGCATGCTCAGTCATATGATGTGGAGGGAGGAGTTGAGCTTTCCCCATATGTGACTTCTATAGGAGTGTGTAGTGAGCATGCTCAGTGATATGATGTGGAGGGAGGAGCAGCTGAGCTGTCCTCATATATTACATCTATAGGAGTGTGTAGTGAGCATGCTCAGTCATATGATGTGGAGGGAGGAGGAGTAGAGCTGTCCTCCTCTATTACATCTATAGGAGTGTGTAGTGAGCATGCTCAGTGATATGATGTGGAGGAGGGAGGAGTAAGCCGTCCCCATCATTTGTGACTTTTATACGAGTATGTAGTGAGCATGCTCAGTGATATGATGTGGAGGGAGGAGGAGTTGAGCTGTGCTCATCTATTACATCTATACAAGCGTGTAGTGAGCATGCTCAGTCATATGATGTGGAGGGAGGAGTTGAGCTGTCCCCATCATATGTAACTTCTAGGAGTATGTACTTAGCATACTCAGTGATATGATGTGGTGGGAGGAGGAGATGAGCAGTCTTCATCTACTACATCTATAGGAGTGTGTAGTGAGCATGCTCAGTCATATGATGTGGAGGGAGGAGTTGAGCTTTCCCCATATGTGACTTCTATAGGAGTGTGTAGTGAGCATGCTCAGTCATATGATGTGGAGGGAGGAGGAGTAGAGCTGTCCTCTCTTACATCTATAGGAGTGTGTAGTGAGCATGCTCAGTGACAGGATGCGGAGGGAGGAGGAGTTGAGTTGTCCTCATTTATAACATTTATAGTAGTCTGGAGTGAGCATGCTCAGTCTTATGATGTGGAGGGAGGAGGAGGTGAGCTGTCCTCATCTATTACATTTATAGTAGTGTGTAGTGAGCATGCTCAGTGATATGATGTGGAGGGAGTAGGAGTTGAGCTGTCCTCATCTATTACATCTACAGGAGTGTGTAGTCAGCATGTTCACTGATATGATGTAGAGGGAGAAGGAGTAGAGCTGTCCCCATCTATTACATCTATACGAGTGTGTAGTGAGCATGCTCAGTGATATGATGTGGAGGGAGGAGGAGTTGAGCTGTCCTCATCTATTACATTTATAGGAGTGTGTAGTGAGCATGCTCAGTCATATGATGTGGAGGAAGGAGGAGTAAGCCGTCCCCATCATATGTGACTTCTATAGGAGTATGTAGTGAGCATGCTCAGTGATATGATGTGGTGGGAGGAGGAGCTGAGCAGTCTTCATCTATTACATCTATAGGAGTATGTAGTGAGCATGCTCAGTCATATGATGTGGAGGGAGGAGTTGAGCTGTCCTCATCTATTACATTTATAGGAGTATGTACTTAGCATGCTCAGTGATATGATGTGGAGGGAGGAGTTGAGCTGTCCCCATCATATGTGACTTCTATAGGAGTATGTACTTAACAAGCCAAGTGATATGATGTGGAGGGAGGAGGAGCTGAGCAGTCTTCATCTATTACATCTATAGGAGTGTGTAGTGAGCATGCTTAGTGATATGATGTGGAGGAAGGAGGAGTTAAGCTGTCCTCATCTATTATATCCATACGAGTGTGTAGTGAGCATGCTCAGTCATTATGTGGAGGGAGGAGGAGTTGAGCTATACCCATTATATGTGATTTCTATAGGAGTGTGTAGTGAGCATGCTCAGTGATATGATGTTGTGGGAGGAGGAGCTGAGCAGTCAATCTATTACATCTAAAGGAGTGTGTAGTGAGCATGCTCAGTCATATGATGTGGAGGGAGGAGGAGTTGAGCTATCCCCATCATAAGTGACTTCTATAGGAGTGTGTAGTGAGCATGCTCAGTCATATGATGTTGAGGAAGGAGGAGTTGAGCTGTCCTCATCTATTACATCTAAAGGAGTGTGTAGTGAGCATGCTCAGTCATATGATGTGGAGGGAGGAGGAGTTAAGCTATCCCCATCATATGTGACTTCTATAGGAGTTTGTAGTGAGCATGCTCAGTGATATGATGTGGAGGGAGAAGGAGTTGAGCTCTCCTCACCCATTATATCTATAAGAGTGTGTAGTGAGCATGCTCAGTCATATACTGTGGAGGGAGGAGTTGAGCTGTCCCCATCATATGTGACTTCTATAGGAGTATGTACTTAGCATGCTCAGTGATATGATGTGGAGGGAGGAGGAGCTGAGCAGTCCTCATCTATAGAAGTGTGTAGTGAGCTTGTTCAGTCATATGATGTGGAGGGAGGAGGAGTTGAGCTATCCTCATCTATTACATCTATAGGAGTGTGTAGTGAGCATGCTCAGTCATATTATGTGGAAGGAGGAGTTAAGCTTTCCTCATCTATTACATCTATACGAGTGTGTACTTAGCATGCTCAGTGATATGATGTGGAGGAAGGAGGAGCAGAGCTGTCCTCATCGATTACATCTATAGGAGTGTGTAGTGAGCATACCCAGTCATATGATGTGGAGGAAGGAGGAGTTCGGCTGTCCCCATCATATGTGACTTCTATAGGAGTATGTAGTGAGCATGCTCAGTGATATGATGTGGAGGGAGGAGGAGCTGAGCAGTCCTCATCTATAGAAGTGTGTAGTGAGCTTGTTCAGTCATATGATGTGGAGGGAGGAAGAGTTGAGCTGTCCTCATCGATTACATCTATAGGAGTGTGTAGTGAGCATACCCAGTCATATGATGCGGAGGAAGGAGGAGTAAGCCGTCCCCATCATATGTGACTTCCATAGGAGTATGTAGTGAGCATGCTCAGTGATATGATGTGGAGGGAGGAGGAGTTGAGCTAGCTACACTACCTGAGAGAAAAAAAAATAATTCATCTTGCAGGTGCAGTCAGTGTCCCAGCAGCCGCTGTCCGGATTTCCGTGCTGGGCACTTGTCATCTTGCTAGTGACGAGATTGAAATCCCCCGCCTTCAGCAAGAGATTGCTCTGATTGGCTGAGTCACAGCCAACTCAGGCAGTGCTGGATGCTCCAATCGGTGCCATTCATCCGTGAATGGCTGTGATTGGCGGAATCTATGAATGGCACCGATTGGACAGCGAGGCCACGTGGGCCGGCAGCCGCCGGTGAAACTAGAAGCAGGTAACAAAAGTAGATGCACAATTATGCGTTGAAGAATGGGCGAAACTCGTGAAAGAAGGCAGCAACAAGAGTAGAGATAGGACTGTGTATATTTTCATGTTTCTCACATCAGCCTATGCAAGCACACATATTATGAGTACTTATGACCTTAAGGGCATGTATCTCTATTGCTTCGTCATTTGGCGCATACATGTACCATGATGCTTTTAATAAATCAGAAGCACATTGGTTTTGATATAAGCAGTGGGTCGGTCTCAGTTACTTTGTGTTAAGCCTGGTACATTGAAAACTGATATATTGAAATATGGCTAATGCTTTGGTGATACTTTCCCTGGATATTGTGATGTCCGCTATATCAGTAACATCGATAGTGTAAGGCGATACAATATGGATTCTGTAATGAAGCAGCCCGTCTTGCGGTCCGGTGACCGGATCTCCTCTCTTCCCTTTGTGTTGTACAGGATGTAGTTTTGCTCATCGTACTAATGAACTTATAAACAAGTTCTAGAAACTTCTGGAAAGTGTGAGGCGACTCTCTGTCACCAATCAGGTTTGCTGCAGTGGGGTCTTCGGCCCCTCCTCCACATGCGTTTGTTCATCGCCTTAGACGCAGGCTCTGAACGCTGGGGTCTAACGCCATGGCTGTGGGCAATGCTTTCTAAATGAGAGATGGAGGGCTGTGCCAAACACACAAAGGTCACGTCCAGAAAAAGAGACGCGACATGTCGCAGGGTCAGCGTCTAATGTGAACGCAGTGCCCATAGAAAAGCTAGGAGACCCATCTAACGCAATTACAACTGCGTTCGGGTTACCAGGCCCTGCATTGTTTACAAGTTGCCGTGGAGACCGTTGGTCCCTCAGTGGCAACTTGAAAAAAAGCATGGCACGCAGCCCCACAACCAGAGATCAGGCTCACATCCCGTCAGCTCCAGCGGCTTCTGGCTTCCTCGGCCGGACCTGGTCTCAGTGTGTTTGTTGGCTCGTTAGATGATGATTGTTGGGGGTCTTCATAGCCCTCATAATGTCTCATCTGTAACCCTGATCTATTTTCATGTTATTAATAGTTAGAAGTTAATAAGAAATTCAACAGTTTGAAGTTTTTAAAGCCAATTCTCTTTGCTGATTGTTGCTTTATTAACCCCGCACCGGCTTTGTTTTTATACAGCATTTAAAAAATTCGATATACCGAAATCTGGATAGTTTCCCACCGATCTTATTGGATAATCGATAGTTTGTTCAGCGATAGTCGATACTCTGTGGACTATCGATATTTTGTGTCGATGCCCCCACCCTACTTTGTGTGCACACACTTCTCCATAACCAATTCGGAACAGACAGTGAAGTCAGAGGGATGTGATGTGGAGGAGCAGGAGCCGAGTGTTCCCCATCTGTAACGTCAGTGTACTGAGCATGCTCTGTATCTTCTATAGGAGGGGGTAGTGGGCATGCTCTGTATCTTCTATAGGAGGGGGTAGTGGGCATGCTCTGTATCTTCTATAGGAGGGGGTAGTGGGCATGCTCTGTATCTTCTATAGGAGGGGGTAGTGGGCATGCTCTGTATCTTCTATAGGAGGGGGTAGAGGGCATGCTCTGTATCTTCTATAGGAGGGGGTAGTGGGCATGCTCTGTATCTTCTATAGGAGGGGGTAGTGGGCATGCTTGTGCAGAGGGTGAGGTGGTGTAAGACTGTGATGACATTACATCATATAGCAGTGGCTGTCTTTTCCTGAAGCAGTTGAATCATTTCTGAGCTGGGACTTGTGGTTCCACAACAGTTGGAAATCAGACCTACCTGGTGGGCAGAAGCCTTTCTCTGTAAAGTGATGTCTTTCAGGTAATGGCGGCAGACTGAGGGATCAGTTTAGTATCGTATAACAAAATATCAGTACCCAACCTTCCTCCCATCACAACATAACCAACCGCACCCATCATCCAGTGTGAGAGCTGGGGGCAGAGGTACGCCCAATAGAAGCAGAACAAACAATATGTCAGTCATGTATGATGCATATAAACCAGGGCATTCATTACCATCACTCCCATCATCCAGCCGCAGTGTGCCCGACCCCCACAATACACCTCTGTGCTGTGTGGAGAAAAGGAAAACTAACAAATACAGCTAAAAATGCGAGCGCAGGAACGTCTCTGTCTCCGCTGTTTAGGAGAAAAGTTACACAGAAAAGAGAGCAGTGCATTGTGGGAGACATGGCTTACTCCAGTAACATCCAGAGCTGCAGCTACCATTCTACTATTTTCCTGCCACCAGAATAAAGTTACACCGTCAGAGTTGAGTTATCAGGCACAGTCCTGGATGTTCAGGGGCAAAAAGAATTTTGAGAGCAGCTCTGGATGTGACTGGAGCAATCAACAAGTGAAAGTGATAGAAGAGTGTTAACCCAGAATCTGTCACAGTGTAATGATAATCCATAGAACATGACGTAAAGCGGGACACACAGGAGCCCCTCCTCACCTGGACTGGCATCAGATATTGGACCAGGCAGCATATGGGCAAACCTCCATGAAGCGGCTTCTCTTCCTGCGCAGAGTCCCTGGAGCGCCATCATTGTAGAAACCTTCTGACACTTTCTATTAGACCTTCAGTTTCTTTTTTAATTTCTGTTTGTTGTCAGTGAACGGAACATTCTTAAAGGGGTTGTACCACAATTACAAGTTAGCCCGTCCACAGAGGCCAACATCAGCACGAAGGGAGCGCTGAAAGAACATGAGCAGTAGGCGCTGCATTCATTTCAAAGGGGCTATAAGAAAGCCAAGCCGCTGCCGTCAGGCATCTCCTCAGTCACGTAGTGTCCTGGCGTGACTAGCACTCTCATTTCTTCCTCACTGTATGGGGTGCAGTCATTCTGTAGTGAGGACAACGGGGAACACGGGCCCCCCCTGATGAGCAAATTATCCCCTATTCTGTGGATATCCTTTGGATGGGGAATAATTTGCAATTGTGGCACAACCTCTAACATCTAGAGGCTGAAAACGCATCCTGACCTTGCTGGGGGGTTGTTACAATTGGGTCCAGTGTTGGCAATCCTCTGTCACATGAGCAGACTGTGACAATGTATCAGTGCAGGTCACGTATCAGTCTGGAGCCCAGGAAGTGGAGATCATGCAACAAACCCTGGGTTATGTGGATGCGTGTAGGGTGAGTCTTCAGCCTCTGGATATAAATAAAAATGTTCCACTCACTGACAGCAAGCATCTAATGAGGAACCAAAACACAAACTCAATTAGAAAGTTGCAGATCTTTTCAGAATACAAGATGAAGTTGTATAAAACCTAAAGTCCTTCCTGAACCGGTTCACTCACCCTGTGCTGGATTGTGGCTTGGAATGGAGCTGTGTACATGGAACGAAGCGGAAGAGAACCAGAAGGAAAGGAACGGCAAGAAAAGGAAACGTCTGGATTTAATACAAATTTTATACAAAGAAAATGTGAAAAAATACTTCCATATGCTAAAAGCCGAGGAAAGCGGCCGCGCTCCAAACGGATACCGCCTCTCACTCAGGATCAGGTGCCGCCATCGTGTATTTGCCGTTGGCTACTGACACACCGTCTCCGTTACGCACAATGGTGAAAATCAACAGTGTGATAAATGTGGGAGGCGCGGCGCCGGAATGATACTGTACAGCACTGATTGTACAACCCTTGTAAGGTCATCCAGATGAACATGGCGCCCGCTGCTCCCTGCCGGTGATTGGGATGGTTTCCGTGGGACGTGCCCACATTGGGGTGAAGCACTGATTGTACGCCGCGGCCTCTTGCGATGAGCGCGGTTTTATACGTCTTTGTACATGGATTATAATGATACAAGAATCTTCTGCTTATTTACATGGTGTTCTGTCCGTCCGGGAGCGCGCACTTCAGCAGCGTCCATTATAATGACGCGGCGGCGCCGGGAAAACGTCCATAAGTTAAAGTGAATAGAAATATAAAAAGACGGTCATCCTCTGCTCACAGATTGTACAGTATTTACATCCAGGGCGCGGCGCTCGCTCTGTAGTGTCTCGCTGGGTCACTGCTCACAGGTTATACTCTCCTCACCTGGACCGGCATGGTGGTCTGCACATACTGAACGCCCGCCCTCACCGCCACTGCACTGGGGCTCACAACCACAGGGATGGTCTGCAGAGGAGAGAAATCAGTCAGCTACCAGAAATCAACATACTGGAAAGATCTGGTCACATGATCGTGCCACAACGTTTAAGCATTAATGGGGCACAGAGACCCGCATGAAGTCACCAACAATATTAACCCCTTAGGGGCCGCTAGTGCAGCTTTTTATTGAGCTTTAAACCTGCATCTTTATAAGGCGGTGGCCTGGCCAAATACTGACTGCGGGGCTCCTGCTCTAACGGCCAGGAACAGAGAAACCTCACAATCTGGCAGTTTAACCCCTTATATGCCACAATCAACAACAACTGCAGCATGTGAGCAGATGAAAGTGGAATGGGGGGTCCTTCTGTCACCCATCGGTACCCTGCAGTGTGATTGCAAGGTAACAACGCGTTTCCATGGCAGCTGGAAGCCTAACAAAGGCCTCCATGTCCGTCTGCCATGTGACTCAGCCTATTAGACCCCGCTTCCGGCAGAGTAGAATATGTTGCTGTCTTAGGAGAATGCACTACATAAGTAATGCAGTGTGCTGTCCTAGCGATTGACCGACTGCATCCAAGTCCCCTGAGTTACTAAAACGGTGTCAAAAAAGTGCAAATAAGTTTACATTTAAAAAAATATACTGTTTATAATAATAAAAAACTGACATTTTTCTCCACAAAAACTGTAAATTGATAATAAATATAAGTATTACGTAACGAGCCAATGAAAAAAAATAATTGCTTATTTACCACATGGCGAATGCTTTAAAAATGAGATTTTTGTACTTAAGTAAAATCTTTTTTTCTCGTCTCATTCATTGGGGGACATGGCTGACCGTGGGGGATAGCTGCTGCCACTAAGAGGGGACACTGGGCAGAACGCTAGCTCTTCCTACCAGCTCTGCCCCTCCTGCCAGCAGCGAGGCAATCAGTTTGCATGCAAGCAGCAGAGTAGGATATGGAAGATATAAAACGTAACTCCAACACAAGGCTCATAATGGAAACTGGGTGGGCAACGTGTGCCATAATGAACGAGGCGAGAGGCTTTACAGTAAGTCAGTATCATTGGGGGGCACAGCTTTGACTGTCGGACATCCTAGGGCAGCCCCCGGGGGTGGGAAAAATACGTAAGAAGACAGTTATATGGCAGACTGCAGAACACGCCGGCTGAGAGACATCAGAGGATGCAAAAGAGGGAACCTTGTAGAATTTGGTAAAAAGTGTGTAAAGAGGTCCCCGTGGCTGAAGGGTGGAAGCGGCGTTACACGCTGCCCAACAGGTGCCCAAGTGCAATGTGCAGCAACACAGAAGGCAGGATCTGTGCCCTTTGCCCAGTATGCCTCTACCACGGCTGACCTAATCCAGCATGAAACAATCACCTTGGAAGCCGCACGGCCTTGTCCAGGGCCCTGGGATACAAAAAGTGAGCCAGCTCCCTAAAAGCGGAAGTTAGAGACAAACAGATTCTCAGAGCACAGGCCAATCTGAGCTTCTGGAGAGCGCCTGCAGGGCAGGAGAATGGGAGCATAATGTTCTCATTAATGTGCAATGATGACACCACCTTTGGTACGAAGGAGGGCACAGGACGGAGGACAACCTCGCCCTGGTGGACTGCAGTGAAGGGAGGCTTGGCCAGGAGGGCTGTGAGCACTAAGAATAGGCTAATGAAGGCGACTGCAACCACAAATGCCACCTTGTATGTCAAATGTCTTGCATAGGTTTGAAGGGACATGACTGAAGAGCATCTAGGACCAAGTTATGGTCCCAAGGAGGAACTGGAGAACGATAGGGAGAAGGGAGAAGTGGCCCATGTCTAGACGTGACGGGAGAAAAGAAAGGCGTCGGGAAAGAGAAAAACGCATGGGGTGAAAACCACACTGTTCGCACCGGACGGAGATAGCTTTCCATACCCGGCAGTAAACCCCAGAAGAGGAGGAGGATTTTCCAGCTTTCATCGTACTTTGGATGACCGGTTCAGTAAAACTCCCTTCAATCACTACAGCGTTAGACAAAGTGCGGCTAAACTCTGGGTGGAAGAGAAGATAGTCTCCAAGTGGAAGGGTTGACCATGTCTTCGTACCATGAGCACCACTACCCTAGAGACGCAATGCAGAAATGCCAAACTTACATGTTTATTCAGTTTCTTCGAGTCTAGAAGAGAGCGGGCGAACCCATCAGTCTTGGGAACAAGGAAAAAGTTGGAATAAAAACCTGTGAAATGCTTCATGAGTGCAATCAGGACGATTACAGCCTGGCAGAGTAGCGGGCATACTGCTGGGTCCGAATCATTAATCCGTGAACAAGACGGAAGTCCAGGCCTTAAGACACAGGCACCTGGGAGGTAAGCGGGCAGGGCCATCTATAGTCAATGGAGTCCGCCAGGCACCTGGGAGGTAAGCGGGCAGGGCCATCTATAGTCAATGGAGTCCGCCAGGCACCTGGGAGGTAAGCGGGCAGGGCCCTCTATAGTCAATGGAGTCTGCCAGGCACCTGGGAGGTAGGCGGGCAGGGCCATCTATAGTCAATGGGCTCCGCCAGGCACCTGGGAGGTAAACGGGCAGTGCCATCTATAGCCAATGGGCTTCGTCAGGCACCTGGGAGATAAGCGGGCAGGGCCATCTATAGTCAATGGGCTCCGCCAGGCACCTGGAGATAAGCAGGCAGGGCCATCTATAGCCAATGGGCTCCGCCAGGCACCTGGGAGGTAAGCCGGCAGTGCCATCTATAGCTAATGGGGTCCGCCAGGCACCTGGGAGGTAAGCAGGCAGGGCCATCTATAGTCAATGGGCTCCGCCAGGCACCTAGAGATAAGCAGGCAGGGCCATCTGTAGCCAATGGGCTCCGCCAGGCACATGGGAGGTAAGCGGGCAGGGCCATCTATAGTCAATTGGCTCCGCCAGGCACCTGGGAGGTAAGCGGGCAGGGGCATCTATAGCCGATGGGGTCCTCCAGGCACAGGGCACTACCATTTGCTGCACTGCCATGTGACACCACACTAACACTCTTTACACGTCTGCTCCAAGCCGCGTCCCCAATGAACAAGATGAGTAAAAGGAACGCCAGAAACTGCTATTTTTCTTTTGTTTACCCCCCCCCCCCCCAAAAAAAAAGCCATAAAAATTAATCTAAAATTCACATGGATTTCATCCTGCATACAACAAGCACAGATCGACTGGGTCATAGAAGGCGGCAAAGCGGGGGCAACTGTGTTACTCACATTATATGTCCCCCAGAGTGCAGCCAGTAACCTCTCCAACACATTATATGTCCCCCAGAGTGCGGCCAGTAACCTCTCCAACACATTATATGTCCCCCAGAGTGCGGCCAGTAACATGTCCAACACATTATATGTCCCCCAGAGTGCAGCCAGTAACATGTCCAACACATTATATGTCCCCCCAGAGTGCAGCCAGTAACATCTCCAACCCATTATATGTCCCCCCAGAGTGCAGCCAGTAACATCTCCAACCCATTATATGTCCCCCCAGAGTGCGGCCAGTAACATGTCCAACACATTATATGTCCCCCAGAGTGCTGCCAGTAACATGTCCAACACATTATATGTCCCCCAGAGTGCGGCCAGTAACATGTCCAACAAATTATATGTCCCCCAGAGTGCGGCCAGTAACATCCCCAACACATTATATGTCCCCCAGAGTGCGGCCAGTAACATCCCCAACACATTATATGTCCCCCAGACTGCAGCCAGTAACATCTCCAACACATTATATGTCCCCCAGAGTGCGGCCAGTAACATCTCCAACACATTATATGTCCCCCCAGAGTGCAGCCAGTAACATCTCCAACACATTATATGTCCCCCCAGAGTGCAGCCAGTAACATCTCCAACCCATTATATGTCCCCCCAGAGTGCGGCCAGTAACATGTCCAACACATTATATGTCCCCCAGAGTGCTGCCAGTAACATGTCCAACACATTATATGTCCCCCAGAGTGCGGCCAGTAACATGTCCAACAAATTATATGTCCCCCAGAGTGCGGCCAGTAACATCCCCAACACATTATATGTCCCCCAGAGTGCGGCCAGTAACATCCCCAACACATTATATGTCCCCCAGACTGCAGCCAGTAACATCTCCAACACATTATATGTCCCCCAGAGTGCGGCCAGTAACATCTCCAACACATTATATGTCCCCCAGAGTGCGGCCAGTAACATCTCCAACACATTATATGTCCCCCAGAGTGCGGCCAGTAACATCTCCAACACATTATATGTCCTCCAGAGTGCGGCCAGTAACATCTACAACACATTATATGTCCCCGAGTACAGCCAGTAACCTCTCCAACACATTATATGTCCCCCAGAGTGCGGCCAGTAACATCCCCAACACATTATATGTGCCCCAGAGTGCGGCCAGTAACATCTCCAACACATTATATGTGCCCCAGAGTGCGGCCAGTAACATCTCCAACACATTATATGTCCCCCAGAGTACGGCCAGTAACATCTCCAACACATTATATGTCCCCCAGAGTGCGGCCAGTAACATCTCCAACACATTATATGTCCCCCAGAGTGCAGCCAGTAATATCTCCAACGCATTATATGTCCCCCAGAGTGCAGCCAGTAACATCTCCAACACATTATATGTCCCCCAGAGTGCAGCCAGTAAGGCGAGAGGCATGGCAGAGCCGGAGGTCATCTGGCATATCACAGAGTGGCGGCAGGGCTGGTCAGAGCGGATGAGAGGAGTGCTGGTACTTACAATTGTGGACTGAGGAGTTGGGATAAAGGCAGCGCTTGGCGGCACGTGGACCAGTTTTAGTGCTGACTGCCCACTGCCACACCTGTAGCTATCTGCTGAGACAGCACAGGAAGCATGAGGACTGACCAATGAGGGTGATCGGGGAGGGGGTAAAGGAGGGGGCTGACCAATGAGGGTGGTGGGGGAGTGGTAAAGGATGAAAGAGCTGGCCAGAGACATGAATGACAGAAGTGAGCGCCCTGGAGATAAAGCAGCGGATGGACCACAGGGGTCGGATCGCCACGTCTCTGGTCAGATGTTACCCCCTACAGTCACTATGTCTCAGAGCGTCCCAGTATAGCTGCGGTCCTTCTGCTACACCAATGCTTTATCTACAAGTTCAGACTAACGTGTGGAGCAACATATATGACAGAAAACGCTGCATGGGATTGACTGTCCTCATAGCCAACTACTCACATCACTAGTGTTGCTCGTGTGTTCCTGTAGGCCCCGATTCTGTTAATTCACTGATCAGTTGCAAGGTGATTCCTGTGCTAATGGGGGATACAAGAATGCAGGCTATCTATAAGCAGAGAGATGGTGAGGGAACACTTAGCTAACTTACATGAATTCACGTCTCAAGGTCCAGATGAATTACATCCTAGGATACTAAAGGAAGCAGTGGAGGTAATTGCTGAACCACTCGCCATAATCTGTGACAATTCCTGGAGAACAGAAGTCCCAGAAGATTGGAGAAGAGCAAATGCTGTCCCTGTCTTCAAAAAAGGGAAGAAGGTGGATCCAGGAAACTACAGGCCTGTGAGCCTGACTTCTATACCAGGAAAGATCTTTGAACAGATTATTAACCAGCATGTATGCAGGTACTTGGATGAGAATGGAGTAATTAACCAGAGCCAGCATGGGTTTGTAACAAACAAGTCATGCCAGACGGGTCTAATGTCTTACTATGACAGAATCACCAACTGGGTTGGGCAGGGAAATGCGGTGGATATAGTATATCTTGACTTTAGTGGAGCTTTTGACAAAGTATCTCATACCATACTTATTGAAAAAATGACAAATCTGGGATTGACAAGGCATCTGTTAGGTGGATTCACAACTGGCTGTGTGATCGGACTCAAAGAGTGGTCATAAATGGCTACACATCCAAGTGGGAGAATGTATCAAGTGGGGACTACAAGGCTCTGTCCTAGGCCCAGTGTTGGTCAACATTGTTATAAATGATCCAGAGTAGGGAATTGATGGCAAATTTGAACAGTTTTTCGACGACACAAAGCTAGGAGGGATAGCTAACACTAGGGAAGAGAGGAGAGGATTCACAAAGATCTAGAAAAGCTTGAACAGTGGTCAGCGACTAACAGAATGGTATTTAACAAGGAGAAATGCAAAGTCCTACATCTGGGCAAGAAAAATGAAGAAAGCGCATACAGAATGGGAGGAATTGGGCTAAGCAGCAGCACATGTGAAAAAGACTTGGGTACACTAATGGATCAGACTGAACATGAGTCAACAATGTGATGCAGCAGCCAAAAAGGCAAACACAATCCTGGGATGTATTAAGAGAAGCATAGAGTCTAGATCACGTGAGGTCATTATCCCCTCTACTCTTCCTTAGTCAGACCCCATCTGGAATACTGGGTCCAGTTCTGGGCACTCCACTTTAAAAAAGACAGACAAACTGGAGCAAGTTCAGGGAAGAGTTACCAAGATGGTGAGCGGTCTGCAAATCATGTCCTATGAGGAACGGTTAAAGGATCTGGGAATGTTTAGCAGAAGAGAAGGCTGAGAGGAGACTTAATAGCTGTCTACAAATATCTAAAGGGCTGTCACAGTGCAGAGGGATCAGCCCTATTCTCATCTGCACAAAGAAAGACTAGAAGCAATGAGATGAAACTGAAAGGGAGGAGACAGAGATTAGATATTAGACAGTGAGGGGGATCAGTGAGTGGAACAGGTTGCCATGGGAGGTGGGGAGTTCTCCTTCAATGGAAGTGTTTAGAGGCGGACAGACATGGGATGATTTAGTGATGCTGCACTGAGCAGGGGTCTGGACCCGATGACCCCTGGAGGTCTCCTCCAACTCCACCCATCTATGTAAGCAGCAACAAGCAAAGAAATTGTGCATGTCTTTTCCGGGTGTGTCATTAATAAATCAGCGTTATTATGGATGGACACTAAGCCGACACCCACATGTAATGGGGAGTAAATAAAGGGGTCTATTACTGGATGGAACGATGCCCTGATCCCCATATTTCACTATTACATGGGACCTGCAGACAGTGTGCTGGTAATATTGGGGGTCCTGTAGAGAATATGGAGCTACTTGTAGTATATAGAACCCTTGATATAAACCTTGCACAGTTTGGTGCAGCACACAGAGCTTTCTGTGGTTCCAGCTCCAGTATACAGGCGACCGGGTGTTTAGGATACTACAAAGACTTCCGTATGATTTCTGTGCATTGAATGTGATACTGAGTGATGGTTGGGGTTGTGCGATCATACAGTATAGGGGGCATCACAGGATCAGTCTCTACTTCAACCACCACTGACACCCTGGAGAGAGGCTCGGGGACGCTGCAGACAGCAGACGTAGAGTACAAGGGATCAGATACGGTTCTCAGGTTACAAGAACAAGTCAAACAAAACAAGGCATTTCGGAAATGGACGGAAAGCGAGAAGCTCCGGTCCTCTGCAGACAGACATACACAACGGTTTTCACTCACTTTGGACGTAGGCAAGCTACCGACCAGCGATACGTACAGTGACGCTCTCTTTGCTCTTATCGACTGCGCCATCCTTCTCTTTCGTTGCTGTGGCGTTTTCGACAGCCTGCGGCTGGGCACCCGCTGGAGCTTGTGCTGTTTTATCACTGCCCAGGTCGGCGTCTGCTTCCTGCTGTGTCGCTGTAGCTGCAGATAGAATACAACTCACTAACAAGACGGATGAGGCACCGAAGTCCCTGCAGCCGTAGTACGGGGGCGCTGTGCAGGAATATGTGCACAGCTGGTGGGATGCTGCAGGGAGCACATGATCTACAGCAGCTCCAAAAAGACCCCCTCACTTTCTTACATCTTGTGTCCCCCTCATTCTGCACTCAGTACCCCATGATGACAAAGTGACAACAGAACAGAAGAAATCTGCAAAATTATAATCTAATCAAAACTCCCATTTAGCGCTGACCTAAGTATTGACACCCCTTGGTATGACACCTGTAGCTCTGGGGTCTCTCATCGTTCTTGATCATCTCTGAGGGGGTCTCTCCTGATTGGACTCTTCCTGGAGCTGCCGACCCACCAAAGGGGGAGAAGGGTCTTGTAAGAGAGGAGAACAAGAACCCAGCGGCCACTCTGGCTGAGCTCCAAAGACCCTCTGTGCAGATGGGAGAAACTTCCAGAAGGTCAACCATCCCTGCAGCCTCCACCAATCTGGGCTTTATGGCGGAGGGGCAAGAAAGAAGCCTCCTCCGTAAGACACATGGAAACCCCCTGGAGTTACCAAAAAGACCCCAAAGGACCCTCAGACTGCGAGAAACAAGATTCTCTGCTCTGATGGCACCAAGATGGAACTTTATGGTCTCTTAGCGTTTTTTTCTGGAGGAAACCAGGCGCCGCTCATCACCGGCCCAATACCATCCCTACAGTGATACCTGGTGGTGGAGCATCATGTGGGGGAGGAGAGACCAGTCAGGGTGGATGGAAACCAGGCGCCGCTCATCACCTGCCCAATACCATCCCTACAGTGAAGCCTGGTGGTGGAGCATCAAGCTGGGGGAGGGGAGACCGGTCAGGGTGGATGGAAACCAGGCGCCGCTCATCACCTGCGCAATACCATCCCTACAGTGAAGCCTGGTGGTGGAGCATCATGTGGGGGAGGGGAAACCAGTCAGGGTGGATGGAAACCAGGCGCCGCTCATCACCGGCCCAATACCATCCCTACAGTGATGCCTGGTGGTGGAGCATCATACTGGGGGAGGGGAGACTGGTCAGGATGGATGGAAACCAGGCGCCGCTCATCACCGGCCCAATACCATCCCTACCGTGAAGCCTGGTGGTGGAGCATCATGTGGGAGAGGGGAGACTGGTCAGGATGGATGGAAACCAGGCGCCGCTCATCACCTGCCCAATACCATCCCTACAGTGAAGCCTGGTGGTGGAGCATCCAGCTGGGGGAGGGGAGACCGGTCAGAGAGGATGGAAACCAGGCGCCGCTCATCACCTGCCCAATACCATCCCTACAGTGAAGCCTGGTGGTGGAGCATCCAGCTGGGAGAGGGGAGACCGGTCAGAGAGGATGGAAACCAGGCGCCGCTCATCACCTGCCCAATACCATCCCTACAGTGAAGCCTGGTGGTGGAGCATCAAGCTGGGGGAGGGGAGACCGGTCAGGGTGGATGGAAACCAGGCGCCGCTCATCACCTGCCCAATACCATCCCTACAGTGAAGCCTGGTGGTGGAGCATCATGTGGGGGAGGGGAGACCGGTCAGGGTGGATGGAAACCAGGCGCCGCTCATCACCTGCCCAATACCATCCCTACAGTGAAGCCTGGTGGTGGAGCATCTTATGGGGGAGGGGAGACCAGTCAGGGTGGATGGAAAGCATGTGCCGCTCATCACCTGCGCAATACCATCCCTACAGTGAAGCCTGGTGGTGGAGCATCATGTGGGGGAGGGGAAACCAGTCAGGGTGGATGGAAACCAGGCGCCGCTCATCACCGGCCCAATACCATCCCTACAGTGATGCCTGGTGGTGGAGCATCATACTGGGGGAGGGGAGACTGGTCAGGATGGATGGAAACCAGGCGCCGCTCATCACCTGCCCAATACCATCCCTACAGTGAAGCCTGGTGGTGGAGCATCATGTGGGAGAGGGGAGACTGGTCAGGATGGATGGAAACCAGGCGCTGCTGATCACCTGCCCAATACCATCCCTACAGTGAAGCCTGGTGGTGGAGCATCAAGCTGGGGGAGGGGAGACCGGTCAGGGTGGATGGAAACCAGGCGCCGCTCATCACCTGCCCAATACCATCCCTACAGTGAAGCCTGGTGGTGGAGCATCAAGCTGGGGGAGGGGAGACCGGTCAGGGTGGATGGAAACCAGGCGCCGCTCATCACCTGCCCAATACCATCCCTACAGTGAAGCCTGGTGGTGGAGCATCATGTGGGGGAGGGGAGACCGGTCAGGGTGGATGGAAACCAGGCGCCGCTCATCACCTGCCCAATACCATCCCTACAGTGAAGCCTGGTGGTGGAGCATCTTATGGGGGAGGGGAGACCAGTCAGGGTGGATGGAAAGCATGTGCCGCTCATCACCTGCGCAATACCATCCCTACAGTGAAGCCTGGTGGTGGAGCATCATGTGGGGGAGGGGAAACCAGTCAGGGTGGATGGAAACCAGGCGCCGCTCATCACCGGCCCAATACCATCCCTACAGTGATGCCTGGTGGTGGAGCATCATACTGGGGGAGGGGAGACTGGTCAGGATGGATGGAAACCAGGCGCCGCTCATCACCTGCCCAATACCATCCCTACAGTGAAGCCTGGTGGTGGAGCATCATGTGGGAGAGGGGAGACTGGTCAGGATGGATGGAAACCAGGCGCTGCTGATCACCTGCCCAATACCATCCCTACAGTGAAGCCTGGTGGTGGAGCATCAAGCTGGGGGAGGGGAGACCGGTCAGGGTGGATGGAAACCAGGCGCCGCTCATCACCTGCCCAATACCATCCCTACAGTGAAGCCTGGTGGTGGAGCATCCAGCTGGGGGAGGGGAGACCGGTCAGAGAGGATGGAAACCAGACGCCGCTCATCACCTGCCCAATACCATCCCTACAGTGAAGCCTGGTGGTGGAGCATCAAGCTGGGGGAGGGGAGACCGGTCAGGGTGGATGGAAACCAGGCGCCGCTCATCACCTGCCCAATACCATCCCTACAGTGAAGCCTGGTGGTGGAGCATCATGTGGGGGAGGGGAGACCGGTCAGGGTGGATGGAAACCAGGCGCCGCTCATCACCTGCCCAATACCATCCCTACAGTGAAGCCTGGTGTTGGAGCATCTTATGGGGGAGGGGAGACCGGTCAGGGTGGATGGAAAACCGAATGTAGCAAAATACAGAGATAATGACAACCTGATCCAGAACACAAGGGATCTCAGACCGGGCAGACGGGTCACCCTCCAACAAGACAATGACACTAAGACCCCAGCCAAGACCACCCAGGAGTGGGGACAACTCTGTGAATGTCCCTGAGTGGCCCGGACAGAGCCCTGAACCCCTTGGGACATCCCTGGGGAGACCTGACAATGGCTGTCCACAGACGGCCCCCATCCAACCCGACAGAGGGTAAAAACCCCCAAATCCAGGGGTGCAAACCTTGTGGCATCACCAAGAAGACTGTGGGTTGGAATCACTGCCAAATGGGGCTTCAACTAATACTGAGTACGGGGTGTGACTACTGAGGTCACTGCTAAATTGTAGTTTTAAACAATGTATAAAGATTTCTCCGGTTCTCTTGTCACTTTGTCATTATGGGGTCCTGAGTGCAGAATGAGGGGACACGACATAATGTGTCGGGCAGTGATGGCGGGAGGACTTGCTGGATATGGTACAGAGGAAAAGAAGGATTTCAAAAACAGAAGTATATATTTTGTGAATGATCAAACTGTAAAATGTAAATGCCATCAATATTTGGTGTGCCGGCTCCGCCTTCCATCAGTTTTTCTAGGTACACTTGCACAGTTAGAGATTTCGTAGGACTGAAGTAGACAGCCCATCGTTCCGCACACAGATAATAAAACATTAAAAATCAAGAGGAAAGACGCACGTCCGCCGAGGCATCTCAGACTTAGTCCTTAGTAGCACTACAGTCAGGTGAGCGATTAAAAAGTACTGATCAGTGGGGGTCCGCTGCAGAGACGCTCGCTGATCGGGTGAACAAGGGGGCACAGCGCTCACCTCTACTACCTCCACTGCTCACCGGCTCCTCCGGACAGCTGAGGACGGCGGCGCAGAGCTTTATAGAAAGCATTCGACTGCTTTCACACGAGCAACAAAATCATGTGATTTTCTCGCAATGCGACAGCGCTACAAATCGCATGTTTGTGAAGCCGATGCTTTCCTACGGGTTCCTTCACATTAGCCATGTTTTGTAGCTTGCAACATTGCTATCAAAAAAAATTAAAAAATCCGGGATGCTAAATATTGCCACAATTTGCGAGGTTTTGTAGCCCATGTTTCCCTATGGAGCCTTTCCTTTGTGTTGCATCACTTCGCACAAAAAAATGGTTTTCATGTGGTGCAATAACTTACTGTGAAATCTCTTTCTCGTCCTGGTCATTGGGGGACACAGCTTTGACCTTGGGGTATAGCTACTGCCACTAGGAGGCGACACTAAGCACAGTGTTAACTCCTCCCACTAGCTATACCCCCCCTGCAGGCACCACGCTGATCAGTTTGTATGCAAGCAGTAGGATACCACAAACAACGCTCAAAAACTGAAACCCCTCGGCCATGTGCGACTGCACCAAGAGCGTCTACGGATCTAATCCCAGACTGGGTGGGTGCCGTGTCCCCAATGAACAGGACCGTAAGTTATACCAAAATCTAGTTTTCTCGTCTGTATTATTGGGGGACACGGCTTTGACCTTGGGACGTTCCAGAGCAGTAAGCAAGGTGGCGGGAAAATATAAGAAGCCACATGTGTAACCAAGCGTAATCAGTTCTTAAACCGTGACTAGTGTCACTGGGTGCCAAGGCATCCGGCATGCTCAGAGACATAGTAGGATAAAGGGACCCGAGTAACAGAGCTACCCACCGGGACAAGGCACCGAACAAGGAGCTTCCAAGAGACACAACCTGAAAACATCATGTCCCCGGCACGGTAACCCCATCCTGCCATGAATCAGAGCCACTGCGAGGATCCCAAGGACGGGACTTGTGTTGTCGGGAGTGGCAGCAGACATCTGGGATCAAATTCTCCCTTCAAGCGGGGGTCGCGATACCCTGTGCAGAGAGATAATCAGCAGACGATGGATAATGGCTTCTCTTGATGACAGGGAAATTCACCCGCTAGGGTCTTCTGCTTGGGAGACGAGCAGGACACGATGTCCGTATCATCGGCAACAGGTTAGTAGGAA
Source organism: Eleutherodactylus coqui (assembly GCF_035609145.1). Taxonomy (NCBI): domain Eukaryota; kingdom Metazoa; phylum Chordata; class Amphibia; order Anura; family Eleutherodactylidae; genus Eleutherodactylus; species Eleutherodactylus coqui. Next base: position 2,458,131 of record NC_089849.1, on the reverse strand, counting down.
GCATCCCGGGCAATGCGTTGGGACTACCGCTACCAGCGAGAACAGGAGCTGAAGACGCATGGCTCAAAAATACCATCAGTATCAGCCTGTGACACGGCGGCGGCATCCAGCTTTGCAGAAAATCTGGGGCCCTTTTTGATGAAGTCTAGGCTTGGAAGTGGCGGCCCTCTTGGATGTCGACCAATGCAGCTCCTCCTTAAAAGGTCATCGCAACCGCTAATCCAGACACCAGAAACAATGGGCTGTCTTCATGGAAAGAAACATCCGGGCGAGCGCTAAGGAGTGTAATCAGTATCTGTGTATACTGTCTCACGGCCTCCGGCACGCCATCATGCAGGAAGAATATGCGCCGCAGGATCACAGCGTGCTTTTGGAATCGTCTGAATAAAACGGCTTGCTTCCAAGACGGCGTCCTAGGAGACCAAACAGTGACTCCAGCCGATGCTCCACTGACACCAAGCCCCGATTAGAAGAAGGCGCGTCGGCCATAGAGCGAATTGACACTCGTCAAAAAACAAGACCCTGGAGGCTGCAGGACACCCTGACTCTTCGGCTAGAGAGGCCATTGTCAGACAAGCTTCAGGTTGGAGCAGACCCCTATGCACAGCATCTGTGTATAAAGGATCCACGAAGAAATGTTCTAGGAGCACAGCAGGAGACTGCTCTGCTACCGAGCACTCCTCACTGTCACCAACCACATGAGTGACTCACATCCGCACGGACACGGCTGACTGAGCTAGCAGTCCAGTGTTCCTAGACAGCACTAGATGCCGAACTGGTTCCAAGGCCGCCTGGAGAGAGACCGGACCCATAGCAGTCCGCGTGTTCGAGCTGACCGGAGGGGAGCTAGTAGGAGGACCTACCATCCGCAGACTCCCTGCAGGAGGGTAGATCCTTGGACTACCGCTGTAGTTGGACAGAGCCAGACTGTCTGAAAGACAAGATGGTCTTTGACCTACTGGACATCAGTCCCGTACTGTGGTGGAGCGCACATAGTATGCGTCTCTGGGCGGCCCCAGTCTGCAGATCCTCCGGTAATCGCGCTACCGCTGCCTACATGGCAGCTGCAGGTAGGCCATCATAGTGGAGCCAGACGATAGGTAAGGCTCACCCGGCCCAGCGCGGAGAAGAGAAGCGGTGTAATCAAAGACCTTCCGTGCACAGTACACCTTCCATACGGAAGGTACCACTGGTGTCAGCAAGGCTGGAGCATTGCTAATAACCAGCTCGAGTCAGTTCGATGTAACTGTCATATGGCAGCGAGTGCGCACGTCTCCACCTGTCCTCCTGGACATGGAGAGTGTGTGAAGACTGTGTGCAAAGACTGTAAGTGGGCAACCTTCGGTGAGCTGCTAGGCAACACTCAACCTGGACCGGAGCAGTCATGAAGAGAGATGAATCCGGCGAATCCCTGTGCCTAGTACTCTTTCCATAGAAGGTACCACAGGTCTCAGCACTGCCGGAGCCATGCAGACACTTAGAACATTATTGCTCGTAAGACGAGATCTTCTCTGCTGGGAGAGCGCACTTGGTACGCGGATCTGGCCGCTCCTGTCCGTGGGTCATCCTCGACTCTGACACTGCGGTATGTCTGGCTGCAGGGAACTGCAGGAGGGGCAACAGGGGAGCTACCGACAGGCAGGGCTCACCCTGGTGTGGAGCAGACACGAGGGGCGATGAGTCCACAGGTCCCTGTACAAGTACTCCCTCTCCATAGAAGGTACTACAGGAGGCCTGGAGCAATGCCGCACTTAGTATGTGGCTCTCCTGCAGGGGACTGCTGATAGGCAAGGCTTCAACCCGTGCCAGGAACCACGCTGAGGATGATTGCCATTGGGGAAGTGGGGAGCACCTTCACTAACACCCCCTGCGCGCAAAAGACCTGCCGCCCCAGTACTGTGGCTGGATTGGACCATCGGTCTGGCCGGTGGCAACACTTTGCCCATCACTAGTAAGCGGTGAAAGAAAGCTGCGTGGTGGCAAAAAGCACAACAGCAGTAACCACATGCCACTTGGCTACATATACCAGGCCACACCACAGCTGGCCAACAGCGCCTCACTATGGCTACCAATAACACCGTCCTGTGGCCAGGAATGATGCCGCCCAGCGGCTAGCAACACTGCCGTCCAGTGGCTAGACATAATGCCGCACAGCGGTTAGCAATAATGCCGTCGGCAGCTAGCCACGGCGCCCAGCAATAACACACAGCTGCTATCAATAAAGCTGCACGGCGAACAGAAATAATGACGAGCTGCAGCTAACGCCCACAGCGCTAACCAGTGGCTATGCAAAACATGGTTACCGCACAGTGGCTAGCAATGCAGGCCATAATATAAGGCAGCGCAGTGGCCAACTGAAAAGACAGCAGCAGGCCCCTATCCACTGTACTTCCCTGCCTCCTGGCGAACATGTTGCCTGCTTACCGCCATCAGAGCTTGGCCCCGGATGCCCCTAGAGACCGGACGCGCTCCACCAGCATGGTGGAACCGTCCGCCACCAGCACAGGAGGGGCCGTGCGCCGTAGGGCCAGAGGGGCTGCACCAACACGGAGGGCAAAGGGAGAAACTTGTGGCTACAAGGAACCCACCCCAACCCAAGGGGAGACCCTGCACTGGCCTCCCAGACCGGACACCTCCCCCCAGAGAGGTAAGAGACCGCACCACAGAGAAGGGGGCCGCGCGCCTCAACACACGCTGTAGTGTCAGCAAAAAAACCCGATGGATTGTACCTTGCAGAAGGAATGCTACAGTCGCTGCGCTGATGGGGGGAGGGGGGGGGCGAAGTGTTGCGGGAGTACGGTGGATACTTACTTTCCGCCGAGGTAAAATGGCTCCTCAACTCCATCAGAGCTCTCCCCCACCATCGTCTACCCTTGCACGGGGAGGGGATGCGGACTGCCCGGAAGAAGAAAGGGGGGGGCTCTATGGCTGGCAGGCCACATGCAGGAGTACCTGGATGTTCCTCCTTTTCTTCTGAGGGGACGGGGCAGACAACAGAAGGTTGATTCTATTCTGTTCGCCCTGCTTGGCTGGGTTAATAGGGAGACTCCTGCCTCCCTGTTAGCCCTGGTCCATCCAGAAAAAAATAGCCCTTACGGGCGAGACCTTCCACCTCCTACGGACACTAAGCTAAAACTAAATTAGCTGGATGCTTGCAGGAGGGATATAGCTAATGGGAGGAGTTAAACACTTTCTGTGCTTAGCGTCGCCTCCTAGAGGCAGTAGCTATACCCCAAGGTCAAGGCTGTGTCCCCCAATAATACAGACTAGAAACAACTTTTACAGTCATTAACTGAAACAGCCATGTAAGAGGCTTAACACTAAGTGAGGAACAGCCGAACTCTGCTAGAAAGGGGAGGTTGTGGAAGACAGTTTCATGTCACGGCTCATACACCATGACTGATCACAGCAACAAGGCACAAGGTAGTTACACTGTAACAGCAAGGTCTCTCCCAGGCAAAGATTTCACAGCAGACTGCAGTTTTACGATGTGATGTTCAAGCTTTGCTGAATTAGTACAAAGAAATGGCCAATGTCAAGGACTACAGACGCAGCGGTCGGCCAAGGGAACTTAGTGCAGCAACAATCAGTAGATGTCCAGCAGCGCCATCCACTCAGACCTGGCAGACACCTATTAGAAGTCTGCAAACTGTGAATTGCCAGCAGAAATGAAAGAATTGCCACCAAAAAGCCATACCTTCCATGTAAAAAGAGGCAAAGCTACTCAATCATGCATGAAAACATAGGAACCGGGGAGCAGAAAAACGGCAGCAAGTGCTCTGGACTGAGGAGTCACAATGTGAAATATCTGGTGTAACAGAAGGCAGTTTGTTCAGTGAAGCGTGAAGCAGTACAATAACGAGTGTCTGCAGGCAGCAGTGAAGAGCGGTACAATAACGAGTGTCTGCAGGCAGCAGTGAAGAGCGGTACAATAACGAGTGTCTGCAGGCAGCAGTGAAGAGCGGTACAATAACGAGTGTCTGCAGGCAGCAGTGAAGAGCGGTACAATAACGAGTGTCTGCAGGCAGCAGTGAAGAGGGGTACAATAACGAGTGCCTGCAGGCAGCAGTGAAGAGGGGTACAATAACGAGTGCCTGCAGGTAGCAGTGAAGAGCGGTACAATAATGAGTGCCTGCAGGCAGCACTGAAGCATGGTGGAGGAGCGGTACAATAATGAGCGTCTGCAGGCAGCACTGAAGCATGGTGGAGGAGCGGTACAATAATGAGCGTCTGCAGGCAGCAGTGAAGCATGAGGAAGAGCGGTACAATAATGAGTGACTGCAGGCATCAGTGAAGCATGGTGGAGAGCGGTATAATAATCAGTGTCTCAGGCAGCAATGAAGCATGATGGAAGAGCGGTACAATAATGAGTGTCTGCAGGCAGCAATGAAGCCTGATGGAAGAGCAGTATAATAATGAGTGTCTGCAGGCAGCAGTGAAGCATGGTGGAATGCGGTATAATAATGAGTGTCTGCAAGCAGCAGTGAAGCACGGTGGAGAGGGGTATAATAATGAGTGGCTGCAGGCAGCAGTGAAGCATGGTGGAAGAGCAGTACAATAATGAGCGCCTGCAGGCAGCAATGAAGCATGATGGAAGAGCGGTACAATAATGAGTGTCTGCAGGCAGCAATGAAGCATGATGGAAGAGCGGTACAATAATGAGTGTCTGCAGACAGCAGTGAAGAGCGGTACAATAATGAGTGTCTGCAGGCAGCAGTGAAGAGCGGTTCAATATTGAGTGTCTGCAGGCAGCAGTGAAGAGCGGTTCAATATTGAGTGTCTGCAGGCAGCAGTGAAGAGCGGTTCAATATTGAGTGTCTGCAGGCAGCAGTGAAGAGCGGTTCAATATTGAGTGTCTGCAGGCAGCACTGAAGCATGGTGGAGGAGCGCTACAATAATGAGTGTCTGCAGGCAGCAATGAAGCATGATGGAAGAGCGGTACAATAATGTGTGTCTGCAGGCAGCAGTGAAGCATGGTGGAGGAGTGGTACAATAGTGAATGTCTGCAGGCAGCAGTGAAGCATGGTGGAAAGCGGTATAATAATGAATGGCTGCAGGCAGCAGTGAAACATGGAAAAGAGCAGTACAATAATGAGTGTCTGCAGGCAGCAGTGAAGCACGGTGGAGAGTAGTACAATAATGAGCGTCTGCAGGCAGCAATGCAGCATGAGGGAGAGCAGTACAATAATGAGTGTCTGAAGGCAGCAGTGAAGAGCGGTACAATAATGAGTCTGCAGGCAGCAGTGAAGAGTGGTACAATAATGAGAGTCTGCCGGCAGCGGTGAAGAGCGGTACAATAACGAGTGTCTGCAGGCAGCAGTGAAGAGCGGTACAATAACGAGTGTCTGCAGGCAGCAGTGAAGAGCGGTACAATAAAGCAGTGAAGCATGGTGGAGGAGCGGTACAATAATGAGTGTCTGCATGCAATAGTGAAGAGTGGTACAATAACGAGTGACTGCAGGCAGCAGTGAAGCATGGTGGAGGAGCGGTACAATAATGAGTGTCTGCATGCAATAGTGAAGAGCGGTACAATAATGAGTGACTGCAGGCAGCAGTGAAGCATGGTGGAGGAGCGGTACAATTATGAGTGACTGCAGGCAGCAGTGAAGAGCGGCATAATAATGAGTGTCTGCAGGCAGCAGTAAAGCATGGGGGAGGAGCAGTACAATAATGAGTGTCTGCAGGCAGCAGTGAAGCATGGTGGAGGAGTGGTACAATAATGAGTGTCTGCAGGCAGCAGTGAAGCATGGTGGAGGAGTGGTACAATAATGAGTGTCTGCAGGCAGCAGTGAAGCATGGTGAAGGAGTGGTACAATGATGAGTGTCTGCAAACAGCAATGAAGCATGATGGAAGAGCGGTACAATAATGAGTGTCCGCAGGCAGCAGTGAAGAGCGGTACTATAATGAGTGTCTGCAGGCAGCAATGAAGCTTGATGGAAGAGCGGTACAATAATGAGTGTCTGCAGGCAGCAGTGAAGAGCGGCACAATAATGAGAGTCTGTAGGCAGCAATGAAGCATGATGGAAGAACGGTACAATAATGAGTGTCTGCAGGCAGCAATGAAGCATGGTGGAAGAGCGGTACAATAATGAGTGTCTGCAGGCAGCAATGAAGCATGGTGGAAGAGCGGTACAATAACGAGTGTCTGCAGGCAGCAGTGAAGAGCGGTACAATAACGAGTGACTGCAGGCAGCAGTGAAGCATGGTGGAGGAGCGGTACAATAATGAGTGTATGCATGCAATAGTGAAGAGCGGTACAATAACGAGTGACTGCAGGCAGCAGTGAAGCATGGTGGAGGAGCAGTACAATAATGAGTGTCTGCATGCAATAGTGAAGAGCGGTACAATAATGAGTGACTGCAGGCAGCAGTGAAGCATAGTGGAGGAGCGGTACAATTATGAGTGACTGCAGGGAGCAGTGAAGAGCGGCATAATAATGAGTGTCTGCAGGCAGCAGTAAAGCATGGGGGAGGAGCAGTACAATAATGAGTGTCTGCAGGCAGCAGTGAAGCATGGTGGAGGAGTGGTACAATAATGAGTGTCTGCAGGCAGCAGTGAAGCATGGTGAAGGAGCGGTACAATGATGAGTGTCTGCAAACAGCAATGAAGCATGATGGAAGAGCGGTACAATAATGAGTGTCCGCAGGCAGCAGTGAAGAGCGGTACTATAATGAGTGTCTGCAGGCAGCAATGAAGCTTGATGGAAGAGCGGTACAATAATGAGTGTCTGCAGGCAGCAGTGAAGAGCGGCACAATAATGAGAGTCTGTAGGCAGCAATGAAGCATGATGGAAGAGCGGTGCAATAATGTGTACCTGCAGGCAGCAGTGAAGAGCGGTGCAATAATGAGTGTCTGCAGGGAGCAGTGAACAGCGGTACAATAATGGGTGTCTGCAGGCAGCAGTGAAGGATGGTGGAGGCTCCTTACTAGTTTCGGACTACATTTCAGCAGATGGAGTTAGAAATTTCGTCAGGATTAATGGTGTCCTCAATGCTGAGAAATACAGGCGGACACTTACCCATCATGCAATACCATCAGAGGTGTCTGACTGCCTTTAAATGTATTCTGCAGCAGGACAACAACCCCCAACATCCAGCCGATGTCATTAAAAAGAACAAGTAGTCCAGGAAGTGATGATGTGGCCCCACAGAGCCCTGATCTTACATCATGCAGTCTGTCTGGGCTTACATGAAGAGACAGAAGGATTGGAGCGAGCCGACATCCACAGAAGATTTGTGATTAGTCCTCCAAGATGTCTAGAACCTCCCTGCTGAGTGCCTTCAAAAACTGTGTGCAAGTGTACGAAGGAGAACTGAGGAAAGTGGAGGGCGTCGCACCCGATACTGATGGGGTTATATTTCTCTTTGCTTCACTCACTTAGTATTTGTCAAATAACCAAATGCAATCATGGCTTGTCGTTCTGGAAGCGTTCCTACCTTGCGGCATCCCTCCGCAGCCGCCCAGAACTTATCAGGAAATATATCCTCCTATAATCTTGACTCCACTTCCATTTACAGTAAGAGGCCCTTCGGCTGCCGTGTTAAAGGATAATGGCCTGAGATTGTACTCTGCTGGTATCCCGACAGATTGGATAATGTAAAGGAGACATGTATCCCCCATTCAAAGAATACACACAGGGTGGGGGGGGGGGGGGATATCTGATGGCTGGTGGTCCAACAGATGGGGTCTGCAGCAATCCTGAGAATGGTGCCCCTGAAAGAAGTGACCAATGTTCCATTCACTTCTATGGGAAGGAGAGAGAGTGTGCCAAGCTCCTTCATCATTGTGTGTCCCATAGAAGTGAATGCAGCAGCAGTTGAGCACCACTATTAGGGCGCTTGTGATTGCTTGGGCCCCAGCAGTTTAATGCAGTGATCGAATGTTTGTGGGTGAGACCTGAGCAGCTGCTTGTACCTGACTGTGTGCAGGACTTCATGTGCTCGGGCCAGTGCGCCTGCTGACACGGGTAGTCGCAGTAGCTGGTGTTCCAGCAGCAGTAGAAGATGGCCTCCTTTTTGCAGTTGGCACACCACTGCTTCTTCTTGGTCTCATCCACGGCTTGCTGCTTCTCCAGCTCCGTTTGTTTCTTCACCTCTGCGATCAGCCGGTCTCTCTCCTGCTCCAGACTCTGCCTCATCTCCGCCATGGTGAGTTCTAGCGCCGGGTAGAAAGCAGCAGAGACTCAGCACAGATAGCCCTTACAGCTTACAAGATGTGCATAGATGACAGAGCTGGCCCCCAGGATGCAGGCGAGGGCCCCCAGCTGTTCCCGGGGCCCCACACTTACCCAGATTGTGTTTCATCTCTGACAGCTCCTGCTGATGGAGCCACTGCAGCTTCTCAATCTCTATTCGTAAGCGGCGGATCTGGGAAGAGACAATTCTCTATCACAGCCTGCTATGAGGAATATGTCATTGCGTGCTCCGTATAAACGTACCTCAGCGATGGTGTTTCCGGTCGTGTTCTTAGACAGGTCGTTGTAGATTTCAGTCATTGTGCCTTTAATCGCCTCCATCATCTGAAAATGCAGCAAGATTATAAAGGAAACCGCCAGCATGGGAAGATGACAGCAAGTTAACTGGTTCTCCACTAAATGACGCAGTTTGTGTGCGCCAGGGAGCTCCACCCGCGGCACAGCCACTGATGAAGGCGACATTCTGTTTACGGCGCCGTCATGGGTCACTAGTGATGGGTACAGCCTAGTAAGTGGGCATGGATGGGATCCACAGCACTCAGATTAAGGAATGGGATGCTGAGCCTCCTGCTTACTCCCACTGAAATGACTGGCACTGTCACACACACTTGTGGAATATGTTGGCATGACCAAAAGACTATAAGCACCACTACCAATAACGCAGGGCAGGACATACCACAGATGGGTCTTCCCACCACAGCAGGCTCTTCCCCATCCAAAGGATAAGGAATGATCTGCTTATCAGTTAGTGGCTTTATCAATCTTGAGACTGCAGCCCCAATGCGAGTGGGCAGAGGAGAACGAGCATGTGCACCCCCGCTCCAATGGGACTTCTGCAGAGCGTTCAGCACTTGGCCTCCGCTATATCCAGCAGTTCCATGCAGGTGAAGGTAGGGGAGGTGCACATGCACGCCCTCCTCTGCCCCCACTTTGGGATGAGTCAGAGCTGCATTCTGGGATTCAGTGGACGCCCCAGCAGTCGTCCCATAGATATTGGACAACCCCTTTGTCACTAATGACAAGAACGCTCAGCTACGAGGCTGTTGCCCACCCATCTGGCCAAAAGCAGGACTTTTTGTTACTCCCTGTAAAATCCTTTTCTCTGATCTTCATACGGGACCCAGCTAAGACATGGGGTATCGCTCCCACCAGCTATACTCCTCCTGCAGGCACTCCGCTATATCAGTTTGCACACAAGCAGGAGTGGAAAAGCCCGAAGGTAGCTGAAAACAACTTACAACATAGTAAAGAGGGAAGCTCAGAACAGAGAACAGCCGACTCCTCCACACCATAAGGGGTGCTGTGTCCCCAATGAACATCTGAGAAAAGGATTTTATGGTACTTAACAAAAAGTCCTGTTTTCTCGGCTACGTCATTGGGGAACACAGTGAAGACCTTGGGACATTTAGTCGCTAAGGGTGGCCCGAAAATGCTTATGAGGTAAGCAGGGCACCGCTGCCTGCAGAGTCCTGTGACCAAGAGCAGCAAAGGATGCCAAAGTATGTACGACGTAAAACTTCCTGAACACATGTAGCCAATAGCCAAAGCTGGAGGGCAGAAGTGAATGGGCGGAGGTCTGCCCTCGGTACACTAGGCCTCCATGATGGCTGACCTGATTCAGCGGAGGCCACCAGACCTCACTGAGGAGCAATGCAGAAGATCACAAAAGTGGGGAAAAAGTCCTGCGCTACCGAATGTGCTTGAGAAGGTTACTTCACAGAGAGGATTCGGATGCCACCAGCTCCCCCTAATCCATGTTGCCAGATTCGGGACAGTTTCCAGCAGTTTAATTCATATTAATTATAAATATATAAGTAGAGAGAGTGAATGGCTTGGCAATGCTTTTCGGGGTACAGAAGACCCCTTTATCAAGCTAGGGACGAGGAACAAGGAATCTGAACGGTGAAAAGATTCTGTACGAGAAAGATAGAGCCACAATGTGCGGATGACATCAAGCTCGTGCAGACGATGTTCCTTAGGATGTGAAAGCTCCGCAGAGAAGGAGGGCAGAACGATGTACTTGTGGAAGAGGAAGCACAAGGCCACCTTGGGAAGAAGGGATGGAACAGGGCACAGGACCTGATGAAGTACCAGAAAAGGAGATCTGCGTGATACCGCGGCCCGTTCACACACAGCGGATTGAAGTGATGGCTACCAAGATGGCGACCTTCCAAAATAAAAAAATGGAGGGAAATGTCAAGTATTGGCCCGAAGGGAGACAACTGTAATGCATCTAAGGCCAAACTGAGGTCCCAAGGTGCTGTCGGGAGATGGTAAGGAGGGGCAGCGTGTCACTTCCTGAAGAAAAGTATATACTATGGATTTGGAGGCCATGGGGCGTTGGAAAAGGACCAATAGTGCAGATACTTGACCCTCTAAGGAGCTGAGGCTCAAGCCCATATCCACAACTTATTGGAGGAAGAAAAGGATACTGAGAACAGAAACATTTATCAGAGATTATGCTGCTCACCTCATCTGAAGAAGGACTTCTCCAACCTATGGTAGATGCGCGAGGAAGAAGGGTGAGTCAACAGCTACGTTGTCAAGCACAGCAAATGCATGTGATGAGCTGGACCCTGCGGCAGCAGATCCTATCTGAGTGGCAGCGGTCAGGGCCAGTTGACCAGTGGGGACACACAATTGGCATTAACAAGGACGACGTGGCCAGTGTGGTGCTATGAGAATCATTGGCACGCCCTCCATCTTTGCTTTCTTCAGGAGCCATGGGATCAGAGGCGTCAGTGGAAAGGCATACAGGAAGGAGAACTGGTTCCGTGGGATCACTAAGGCATCCACAGCAACTATTTGAGAGTCGCGAGTCTGTGACACAAACAGCGGGAGGCAACTGTTGAGCCTGGGTGCCATTAGATCCACATCCGGCACGTTCCATTTAGCTCAAATGTACGCAAAAGACGTCCTTGTGTAGCGCCCACTTTACTGGGTCTACAGTTTCCCTGCTGGGGATGTCCGACATCCAATTTTCCACTTCCACAATTTGAATGGCTGAGATGACTGGGACATGGGCCTCCGCCTAGCAGAGAATTTCGGCTGCCTCGCTCATCATAGTTACACTTCTTGTGCCTCCTTGGTGGTTTATGCATGTGATGGCTGCGAAGTGAACCCGGATGGAATGACCAGAGAGAATCTGGGACCAGTGTGTTAGAGACAGGTGGACGGCTCAGAGTTTCAGTGAATTGATGTGGAGGGATGATTCCAAGGTGGTCCACAGTCCCTGCACTATGTTGCCAAAGATCCCTCCCCCCAGCCTTAAAAACTGGTGTCCATGGTTATCCCCTTCCAACAAACGAGAATGGAGGACCACCCCCGACAGAGGTTGGGTTATGTCATACACCAAAGAAGAGAAAGGTGGACTGACTGAGGAAGGATCAAGAGCTGATTCAGGAATTCGCTCGATCTGTTCCAACTGGCTAGAATGGCTCCTTGTAGTGTGTGCGTCTGGAATTGCTTGTATGGGACTGCCTTGAAGGTAGCTATCAGGAGCCCCAAAACTCGCTTGCCCTGGCAGATGGAGACTGGAGTCCGTGACCACAGAAGGCGGCCATGTTGCTGGAGAAAAGCAAGTCTGTCTCTTGGAAATTGTACCTTTGCCTGAATTGTGTCAAAGAATAGACCGAAGAATGTGAGGTGATGAGGTGAGGTTGGACTTCAGACAATGGATGATCCACCCAGAGCACCTGAGAGTGTCCAGTACTATCATGAGGCTCTCCTGAGGAACAGGATCAATATGTTGCCCAGATATGGGATCACTACGATCCCCCTGGAATGAAGAAGCGCCACAACATCTGAGAGGACCTTTGTGGACACTTTGGGAGCTATTGCTAGGCCGAATGTAAAGGCGACCAATTGGAAATTAGCCGACTGGACTTCAAATCAAAGAAAGCGCTGGTGGGACGGGCGCACAAGGACGTGAAGATGAGATCCACAGAAGCAATCACCGCCCGGATGGATTCCATACATAAATATGGGCTTTGTCATTGCAATTCATGAGCGTCAGGTCTACGACTGGATGAACCGATCCCTCCTTTGTGGGAACAAGAAATACGTTGGTGTAAAATCCTGTAAAACATTCAGAAAGCTTGAATGGCGGCTCTAAGGTACTGCGAGGGTCTGGCCTGACTGGATGGTGAGGAGGAAGCGAAAATGCACTCTTGGGGTGCAGAACAATAATCTATCACATATCCTAAAGAAATGATCTTGTGCACCCAGAAATCTTGGATATGAGTGAAACACACCTCCTTGAATAGCAGGAGGCGGCCCTCCACTCTGCAAGACTGGGGTGGGGACCACCCTTCATGTCGAGGAGGGCTTGGCTACTTGAAGGCTGCAGTTTGAAGGATGGGCATTTTTTGTGATCCTAAGGTGACTGGCGTGGGGGCCAGAGACTGGAATGACGAAAGGAGCAAAAAGTAGGCCTCTTATGGGCAATGATTTTCTGTCACCTCAGAATTAATTTCATCCAATCGGCAGCCAAAAAGGTGAGTTCCGGTAAAGGGAAGACCGGTTAGACACTTTGGAGATGAAGTCTGCGGACCAACACTTCAGCCACAAGGTGCAGCAAATTGCCACAGAAAAGGCAGGGGAAGGCATTTGTAGCCTGGCGGCATGCAGTTGGCTTCAGAGAGGTACTTGCCTGCCTGGGAGAGCTGAAGGGCAACCTCAGAGAGATCCTCCTGGGGGGCAGCGGATAGGATGCCTAGGCATAGTGGTTGGCCCTATTAACCCAGGATGAGGCAAATGGAGGGCAGAAGTCCTGAAAGATGACTTGGTGAAGGATTCTAGCCACTTATTATGCTGGTCCTTAAAAGATATTGCATCTTGCCGGGTCAGAGTAGTGCAATTGGACAGGCGAGACACCAGAACATCCACCTCAGCTGACGAAGAGCCTTTTTTTTTATCACATGGTCGTCCCTCTCGTGACACAATCATGGGGTTTGGGGAAAAAACATCAAAAGTTAAAACGACCTTATCACCAAAATTTGGGCTGTTTATTAATTTAAACCAAATAGTGTAACATTTTATCGGTTTTTATGGTGTGATTGTAGAGCATTGTATTCTGTTGTCGGTACATGACTGCGGGGGCGGTCACCTTGTCGGAGCCGCAGCTAACAGCATTCATGGGCCATTCACACAATGGACAGGAAGGGAGATATTGACTTTGTATTGGAGACTGTTCTAGGCATGCTCTATGACCTGTACAGGGAGGGGGAGGAGGTGAGCTGTGACTATTGTGACTGGTGTAGCCTGTGTTATCTGTGTTATACAGGTGACACCTTTCAATGTAATCCAGCCTTCGATGATAATGAAGCGACAGAACAAAAAGCTTCAGACCATCATTAGTCCTAGAGGTCAGTGTGGAGGGAGGGGAGGAGGTGAGCTGTGACATCACATTATTAGGCTCTCTGGTCAGTGAGATCTGCTAGAGCTTAGAATTTTTTTTTAAATTACAGAATGCGGTGGAAACCAACAAAAATCTGCAGAAAATTAAAAACTATGTTCAACACAAAACTGTGATTTATATAAAATAGGTTGTTTTCTGATGACAAACACACCCGTTCCCATTTATCAGACAGACAGAACTGTATCGCCGCATGTGTGGCAAGCTATCAAAACAATGCAATCTTTATGCTGGAAAGTGAAGGCTGTAAAAATAAAAACTGCGCTTTTTTTTGCCCTTTTGTTACCCTAAATAGTACCACAAAATAGTGATCTGCCTGTAATCAAAAAGTCTCAATCATCAGTACGGATGGAAAAAATAGAAAGTTTGGAGGTGGGGACATGGTGCCATGAAGCACGTTTCTTGAGGGGTGGGCTCACACACCACTGATTTGCTGGGGATTTTGTCGCAGATCTGCAGATTTCACCCTTTCAAGTTGAACTCAGTTGGAGGAGTGAAATCTGCAACAACATCCACAGCGAATCAGATGTGTGAATACATCCTTAGGCTTCCTGCACACGCGCGAGTGCCATGTCACGTTCAGGAACGTGCGAGCCATTCTTCTGTAATAACTGCCCCCATCACTTCGGTGATGATCGCCAAGTGTTCCCTATGGGAAACCTCGAACGGCCCTCAGGTGCACATCACATGCCGGGCAATGCATTTTCCCGTCCCACTGAAAACAATGGGCAATGCGTTCTGAGGGAACGCATAACGATAGGACATGACGCAATTTTATCCGGGAATTCATTGCTGGGGGGAAAACCCCCAAAATATGCTCATGTATATGACCCCATACAAGAGAACAGGGGTCATGTGTGTGAGATTTGTGCGTCTCGGCTGTTTTTCACAGCCTTATAGAGAAGCTAAAGGGTAGGTGGTCAGTTAAACACCTTACTAGATACGTTTGGCATGACCGCAGTCGTACTGAGCCGCAGAATGCTGTTCTTTACACCCCACCGTGAATATCATTAGACCAAAACCACAAAAACAAAGGCAGAAATGCGCATTTTCTTCTTTTAGTCCATCCCCAAAGTTTATGATGGGGAAAAAACCATCCAGGTAAACGGGCTGCAGTGCTGGGGGTATCTCATCCGTGTGCCTGGAGCCCAGCTCTGTCTAGTAACGCAGGGTAAAGCATGCAATCTGCACCGACAGCCCCAAGTATAATTTATATGTTCACTAATCTGCCCGCCGGTCCATCTGTGTGCCAAGGTCGCGCAAATTTTTCTGCAGCATAAAGATAAGATTTTGAAAACGGCTCTTAAAATCTTCTTTGCAGTTGGTGTAAATGCTGTGGATTTTGTGTACGGAGAATCGGCAGGGCATCCGCCTCGTGTGAACACTGCCCGCGCTCATGGCAGATTACAGACAAGCCAAGTGCATCCTGTAAACAAGGAGGCAGATTTCCTCATTCCGCTGCCAACCTTTGTGAAGGCGCAGCACAAGGTGGGTCCTACTCACCTTACTGGTGTATTTGGCTATGTCCGCAGCGACGTCAGCTGAGGCGGTGGCGATGGGCAGGTCACTGGAGAGTGAAGTGCTGAGCGGCTGTCCGGGACTGGTCACCATGGCTAGTGGAGGGGCGCTGGTCACCAGGGTTATGGTGGAGGTGGATGTTGCTTGTGTGACTTCTTTTTGCTGCACCGCTAAAAATAATTGAAAAATAAGATTCTTTATGATTTGCACACCGGCGAAACTACCGTGAGACATGGCAGAGGTGGCTTACAGGACACTGATGAGTAGTGTATAAGGGGATACCAGGCTCCCGTATGCAGCCATACACAGCACCCCAGCATGGTGGGGGCAGAGCATGGACTGTCATCAGGGCATCCACAGCTTCACATGCAACGATTAGTATGACAGTTGTGTCCCTCTCTAATAATGGCGCTGGTTAGATGGAGGGTGAGACACGTACAGATGACACTGGATGGGACGCTCGGGCTGCACCAGCATGCAATACCTTTCACAGCCTGCCGCGTCTGGTATCTGGTCCCTTGTGGAGACTGTGACGGCGCAGGCGTGTTCGGCTGCTGCTGCTGTTGTTGCTGCTGTTGCCTCTGAACTTTCTGCATGTGCCATTTCTGGGATGAGGTCTGAAACTTACTGGAAGAATTCCACACCACTCTCTGCACGGTGGGAACCGTCTCCTTTGGGAGTAGCGGCCTCTGCTTCTTCACTGGGCTGCCGGTAGCCGCTGTCGGAGTGCTGACAGCGGAGGCGGAGCTTGTAGTCACCGTTACTCCTACTGCGGGGGCAGCCTGGGATGCAGAACGAGTCAAGATGGGGGTCTCCATTGTGGGATGGCTGCTGGCGCTGGCTGCAGCGGGCGATTTTACTGCAGAGACCAATAATATCTTGTTGGTATAATACACAATGAATGAAGGTCAGTATGAAATGCAGGAGAGCGAAGTCTAAAATACCGCACAGTAGTGCAAAACCAATACACTACAGAGTGCAGTATAGCGCAATACCAGGTTACTGCACGACGGAGTGCACCACACGGTCATACAGAGGATTGCAGAATATTACCGTACACCGTACAGTACTGCAGTATGTTATGCTATAATGTCACAGTACGATATAAATAGTACAGTATAACGGGGGGACGGTCTGGTGTAGTACAGAGAATACAGTATTACGGGGGGACGGTCTGGTGTAGTACAGAGAATACAGTATAACGGGGGGACGGTCTGGTGTAGTACAGAGAATACAGTATAACGGGGGGACGGTCTGGTGTAGTACAGAGAATACAGTATAACGGGGGGACGGTCTGGTGTAGTACAGAGAATACAGTATAACGGGGGGACGGTCTGGTGTAGTACAGAGAATACAGTATAACGGGGGGACGGTCTAGTATAGTACAGAGAATACAGTATAACGGGGGGGACGGTCTAGTGTAGTACAGAGAATACAGTATAACGGGGGGACGGTCTAGTGTAGTACAGAGAATACAGCATAACGAGGGACGGTCTAGTGTAGTACAGAGAATACAGCATAACGGGGGACAGTCTAGTGTAGTACAGAGAATACAGTATAACGGGGGGGCGGTCTAGTGTAGTACAGAGAATACAGTATAACGGGGGGGCGGTCTAGTGTAGTAGAGAGAACACAGTATAACGGGGGGAGGGGGACGGTCTAGTGTAGTACAGAGAATACAGTATAACGGGGGGGGGGGGGGGGCGGTCTAGTGTAGTACAGAGAATACAGTATAACGGGGGACAGTCTAGTGTAGTACAGAGAATACAGTATAACGGGGGGACGGTCTAGTGTAGTACAGACAATACAGTATAACGGGGGGACGGTCTAGTGTAGTACAGAGAATACAGTATAACCGGGAGACGGTCTAGTGTAATACAGAGAATACAGTATAACGGGGACGGTCTAGTGTAGTACAGAGAATACAGTATAACGGGGGGGACGGGACGGTCTAGTGTAGTACAGAGAATACAGTATAACGGGGGACGGTCTAGTGTAGTACAGAGAATACAGTATAACGGGGGACGGTCTAGTGTAGTACAGAGAATACAGTATAACGGGGGGGCGGTCTAGTGTAGTACAGAGAATACAGTATAACGGGGGACAGTCTAGTGTAGTACAGAGAATACAGTATAACGGGGGGACGGTCTAGTGTAGTACAGAGAATACAGTATAACGGGGGACGGTCTAGTGTAGTACAGAGAATACAGTATAATGGGGGGACGGTCTAGTGTAGTGCAGAGAATACAGTATAACAGGGGGGGGGGGGGGCGGTCTAGTGTAGTACAGAGAATACAGTATAACGGGGGGGGGGCGGTCTAGTGTAGTACAGAGAATACAGTATAACGGGGGACAGTCTAGTGTAGTACAGAGAATACAGTATAACGGGGGGGACGGTCTAGTGTAGTACAGAGAATACAGTATAACGGGGGGGACGGTCTAGTGTAGTACAGAGAATACAGTATTAGGCCTCCTTCCCACGAACGGATTTCCGCCGCGTAATTCGCGGCGAAAATCCGCTGCGTTGCACGCAGCTATTAGGTTCTATTGAACCTAATAGCTCCATGCTCACGATGCGTAATTCCACCGCGGAATTACGCACCGCGATTTCTCCCGTCCTCACCCGCAGCATGCTCTATTTTCTGCGGGTGAGGACGGGCTGTACGCACTGACGGCTTCCATTGCAGTCAATGGAAGCCGTCCATTCACGCTATCTCCCGCTGTAACCAGCGGGAGATAGCGTGAAAAAACGCTTTCCCGCCCACCGCCGAGCGTCATATGACGCCAAATGACGCGGTCCGGCCGCGTCACGTGACACGGCTGGTGACGCGAGAGCGGTGGGCGGTGACGAGCGGTGACGAGCGGTGGTGGGCGGGGAAGCGATTTCACGCTATCTCCCGCAGGTAAGTATAGGGGCTCTGGGGGGCGCCGTGACGGGCTTCACAGCGGAATATTACGCTGCGGAGCCCGTCACGCTCGTGGGAAGGAGGCCTAAGGGGGGGGGGGGGACTGTCTAGTGTAGTACAGAGAACACAGTATAACGGGGGGGGGGGGGGGGGGGGGGGCGGTCTAGTGTAGTACAGAGAATACAGCATAACGCGGGGGGGGGGGGGGGCGGTCTAGTGTAGTACAGACAATACAGTATAACGGGGGGGGGGGGACACACGGTCTAGTGTAGTACAGAGAATACAGTATAACGGGGGGGGGGGCGGTCTAGTGTAGTACAGAGAATATAGTATAATGGGGGGGGCGGTCTAGTGTAGCACAGAGAATACAGTATAACGGGGGGGGGGGGGGGGGACGGTCTAGTGTAGTACAGAGAATACAGTATAACGGGGGGGGGGGGCGGTCTAGTGTAGTACAGAGAATACAATATAACGGGGGACGGTCTAGTATAGTACAGAGAATACAGTATAACGGGGGGACGGTCTAGTGTAGTACAGAGAATACAGTATAACGGGGGGGGGGGGCAGTCTAGTGTAGTACAGAGAATACAGTATAACGGGGGGACGGTCTAGTGTAGTACAGAGAATACAGTATAACGGGGGACGGTCTAGTGTAGTACAGAGAATACAGTATAATGGGGGGACGGTCTAGTGTAGTGCAGAGAATACAGTATAACAGGGGGGGGGGCGGTCTAGTGTAGTACAGAGAATACAGTATAACGGGGGGGGGGGCGGTCTAGTGTAGTACAGAGAATACAGTATAACGGGGGACAGTCTAGTGTAGTACAGAGAATACAGTATAACGGGGGGGACGGTCTAGTGTAGTACAGAGAATACAGTATAACGGGGGGGGACGGTCTAGTGTAGTACAGAGAATACAGTATAACGGGGGGGGGGGGACTGTCTAGTGTAGTACAGAGAACACAGTATAACGGGGGGGGGGGGCGGTCTAGTGTAGTACAGAGAATACAGCATAACGCGGGGGGGGGGGCAGTCTAGTGTAGTACAGACAATACAGTATAATGGGGGGGGGGGACACACGGTCTAGTGTAGTACAGAGAATACAGTATAACGGGGGGGGCGGTCTAGTGTAGTACAGAGAATATAGTATAATGGGGGGGGCGGTCTAGTGTAGTACAGAGAACACAGTATAACGGGGGGGGGGGGGGACGGTCTAGTGTAGTACAGAGAATACAGTATAACGGGGGGGGGGCGGTCTAGTGTAGTACAGAGAATACAATATAACGGGGGACGGTCTAGTGTAGTACAGAGAATACAGTATAACGGGGGGACGGTCTAGTGTAGTACAGAGAATACAGTATAACGGGGGGGGGGGGGCGGTCTAGTGTAGTACAGAGAATACAGTATAACGGGGGATGGTCTAGTGTAGTACAGAGAATACAGTATAACGGGGGGACGGTCTAGTGTAGTACAGAGAATACAGTATAACGGGGGGACGGTCTAGTGTAGTACAGAGAATACAGTATAACGGGGGGGGGGGACGGTCTAGTGTAGTACAGACAATACAGTATAACGGGGGACGGTCTAGTGTAGTACAGAGAATACAGTATAACCGGGAGACGGTCTAGTGTAATACAGAGAATACAGTATAACGGGGGACGGTCTAGTGTAGTACAGAGAATACAGTATAACGAGGGGGGGGGGGACTGTCTAGTGTGGTACAGAGAATACAGTATAACGGGGGGGACGGTCTAGTGTAGTACAGAGAATACAGTATAACGGGGGGACGGTCTAGTGTAGTACAGAGAATACAGTATTACGGGGGGACGGTCTAGTGTAGTACAGAGAATACAGTATAACGGGGGACGGTCTAGTGTAGTACAGAGAATACAGTATTACGGGGGGACGGTCTAGTGTAGTACAGAGAATACAGTATAACGGGGGACGGTCTAGTGTAGTACAGACAATACAGTATAACGGGGGACGGTCTAGTGTAGTACAGAGAATACAGTATAACCGGGAGACGGTCTAGTGTAATAAAGAGAATACAGTATAACAGGGGACGGTCTAGTGTAGTACAGACAATACAGTATAACGGGGGACGGTCTAGTGTAGTACAGAGAATACAGTATAACGGGGGGACGGTCTAGTGTAGTACAGAGAATACAGTATAACGGGGGACGGTCTAGTGTAGTACAGAGAATACAGTATAACGGGGGATGGTCTAGTGTAGTACAGAGAACACAGGATAACGGGGGGGGGGGGACGGTCTAGTGTAGTACAGAGAACACAGTATAACGGGGGGGGGGGGGGGACGGTCTTGTGTAGTACAGAGAATACAGTATTACGGGGGACGGTCTAGTGTAGTACAGAGAATACAGTATAACGGGGGACGGTCTAGTGTAGTACAGAGAATACAGTATAACGGGGGACGGTCTAGTGTAGTACAGAGAATACAGTTTAACAGGATGACGGTCTAGTGTAGTACAGTGTATACAGTATAAAGGGGGACGGTCTAGTGTAGTACAGTGTATACAGTATAAAGGGGGACGGTCTAGTGTAGTACAGAGAATACAGCATAACGGGGGACGGTCTAGTGTAGTACAGAGAATACAGTATAACGGGGGACGGTCTAGTGTAGTACAGAGAATACAGTATAACGGGGGACGGTCTAGTGTAGTACAGAGAATACAGTATAACGGGGGACGGTCTAGTGTAGTACAGAGAATACAGTATAACGGGGGACGGTCTAGTGTAGTACAGAGAATACAGTATAACGGGGGACGGTCTAGTGTAGTACAGAGAATACAGTATAACGGGGGACGGTCTAGTGTAGTACAGAGAATACAGTATAACGGGGGACGGTCTAGTGTAGTACAGAGAATACAGTTTAACAGGATGACGGTCTAGTGTAGTATAGACAATACAGTATAACGGGGGGACGGTCTAGTGTAGTACAGTGTATACAGTATAAAGGGGGACGGTCTAGTGTAGTACAGAGAATACAGCATAACGGGGGACGGTCTAGTGTAATACAGAGAATACAGTATAACGGGGGGACGGTCTAGTGTAGTACAGAGAATACAGTATAACGGTAGACGGTCCAGTGTAGTACAGAGAACACAGTATAACGGGGGACGGTCCAGTGTAGTACAGAGAATACAGTATAACGGGGGACGGTCTAGTGTAGTACAGAGAATACAGTATAACGGAGGACGGTCTAGTGTAGTACGGAGAATACAGTATAACGGGGGGACGGTCTAGTGTAGTACAGAGAATACAGTATAACGGGGGATGGTCTAGTGTAGTACAGAGAACACAGGATAACGGGGGGGGGGGGGGGGGGGACGGTCTAGTGTAGTACAGAGAACACAGTATAACGGGGGGGGGGGGGGGACGGTCTTGTGTAGTACAGAGAATACAGTATAACGGGGGGACGGTCTAGTGTAGTACAGAGAATACAGTATAACGGGGGGACGGTCTAGTGTAGTACAGAGAATACAGTATAACGGGGGACGGTCTAGTGTAGTACAGAGAATACAGTATAACGGGGGACGGTCTAGTGTAGTACAGAGAATACAGTATAACGGGATGACGGTCTAGTGTAGTACAGAGAATACAGTATAACGGGGGACGGTCTAGTGTAGTACAGAGAATACAGTATAACGGGGGACGGTCTAGTGTAGTACAGACAATACAGTATAACGGGGGGGACGGTCTAGTGTAGTACAGAGAATACAGTATAACGGGGGGACTGTCTAGTGTAGTACAGAGAATACAGTATAACGGGGGGACTGTCTAGTGTAGTACAGAGAATACAGTATAACGGGGGGGGGGGGGGCGGTCTAGTGTAGTACAGAGAATACAGTATAACGGGGGATGGTCTAGTGTAGTACAGAGAATACAGTATAACGGGGGGACGGTCTAGTGTAGTACAGAGAATACAGTATAACGGGGGGACGGTCTAGTGTAGTACAGAGAATACAGTATAACGGGGGGGGGACGGTCTAGTGTAGTACAGACAATACAGTATAACGGGGGACGGTCTAGTGTAGTACAGAGAATACAGTATAACCGGGAGACGGTCTAGTGTAATACAGAGAATACAGTATAACGGGGGACGGTCTAGTGTAGTACAGAGAATACAGTATAACGAGGGGGGGGGGGGGGACTGTCTAGTGTGGTACAGAGAATACAGTATAACGGGGGGGACGGTCTAGTGTAGTACAGAGAATACAGTATAACGGGGGGACGGTCTAGTGTAGTACAGAGAATACAGTATTACGGGGGGACGGTCTAGTGTAGTACAGAGAATACAGTATAACGGGGGACGGTCTAGTGTAGTACAGAGAATACAGTATTACGGGGGGACGGTCTAGTGTAGTACAGAGAATACAGTATAACGGGGGACGGTCTAGTGTAGTACAGACAATACAGTATAACGGGGGACGGTCTAGTGTAGTACAGAGAATACAGTATAACCGGGAGACGGTCTAGTGTAATAAAGAGAATACAGTATAACAGGGGACGGTCTAGTGTAGTACAGACAATACAGTATAACGGGGGACGGTCTAGTGTAGTACAGAGAATACAGTATAACGGGGGGACGGTCTAGTGTAGTACAGAGAATACAGTATAACGGGGGACGGTCTAGTGTAGTACAGAGAATACAGTATAACGGGGGATGGTCTAGTGTAGTACAGAGAACACAGGATAACGGGGGGGGGGGACGGTCTAGTGTAGTACAGAGAACACAGTATAACGGGGGGGGGGGGGGGACGGTCTTGTGTAGTACAGAGAATACAGTATTACGGGGGACGGTCTAGTGTAGTACAGAGAATACAGTATAACGGGGGACGGTCTAGTGTAGTACAGAGAATACAGTATAACGGGGGACGGTCTAGTGTAGTACAGAGAATACAGTTTAACAGGATGACGGTCTAGTGTAGTACAGTGTATACAGTATAAAGGGGGACGGTCTAGTGTAGTACAGTGTATACAGTATAAAGGGGGACGGTCTAGTGTAGTACAGAGAATACAGCATAACGGGGGACGGTCTAGTGTAGTACAGAGAATACAGTATAACGGGGGACGGTCTAGTGTAGTACAGAGAATACAGTATAACGGGGGACGGTCTAGTGTAGTACAGAGAATACAGTATAACGGGGGACGGTCTAGTGTAGTACAGAGAATACAGTATAACGGGGGACGGTCTAGTGTAGTACAGAGAATACAGTATAACGGGGGACGGTCTAGTGTAGTACAGAGAATACAGTATAACGGGGGACGGTCTAGTGTAGTACAGAGAATACAGTATAACGGGGGACTGTCTAGTGTAGTACAGAGAATACAGTTTAACAGGATGACGGTCTAGTGTAGTATAGACAATACAGTATAACGGGGGGACGGTCTAGTGTAGTACAGTGTATACAGTATAAAGGGGGACGGTCTAGTGTAGTACAGAGAATACAGTATAACGGGGGACTGTCTAGTGTAGTACAGAGAATACAGTTTAACAGGATGACGGTCTAGTGTAGTATAGACAATACAGTATAACGGGGGGACGGTCTAGTGTAGTACAGTGTATACAGTATAAAGGGGGACGGTCTAGTGTAGTACAGAGAATACAGCATAACGGGGGACGGTCTAGTGTAATACAGAGAATACAGTATAACGGGGGGACGGTCTAGTGTAGTACAGAGAATACAGTATAACGGTAGACGGTCCAGTGTAGTACAGAGAACACAGTATAACGGGGGACGGTCCAGTGTAGTACAGAGAATACAGTATAACGGGGGACGGTCTAGTGTAGTACGGAGAATACAGTATAACGGAGGACGGTCTAGTGTAGTACGGAGAATACAGTATAACGGGGGGACGGTCTAGTGTAGTACAGAGAATACAGTATAACGGGGGATGGTCTAGTGTAGTACAGAGAACACAGGATAACGGGGGGGGGGGGGGGGGGACGGTCTAGTGTAGTACAGAGAACACAGTATAACGGGGGGGGGGGGGGACGGTCTTGTGTAGTACAGAGAATACAGTATAACGGGGGGACGGTCTAGTGTAGTACAGAGAATACAGTATAACGGGGGGACGGTCTAGTGTAGTACAGAGAATACAGTATAACGGGGGACGGTCTAGTGTAGTACAGAGAATACAGTATAACGGGGGACGGTCTAGTGTAGTACAGAGAATACAGTATAACGGGATGACGGTCTAGTGTAGTACAGAGAATACAGTATAACGGGGGACGGTCTAGTGTAGTACAGAGAATACAGTATAACGGGGGACGGTCTAGTGTAGTACAGACAATACAGTATAACGGGGGGGACGGTCTAGTGTAGTACAGAGAATACAGTATAACGGGGGGACTGTCTAGTGTAGTACAGAGAATACAGTATAACGGGGGGACTGTCTAGTGTAGTACAGAGAATACAGTATAACGGGGGGACTGTCTAGTGTAGTACAGAGAATACAGTATAACGAGGGGGGGGGGGGTCTAGTGTAGTACAGAGAATACAGCATAACGGGGGACGGTCTAGTGTAGTACAGAGAATACAGCATAACGGGGAGGGCGGGGGACGGTCTAGTGTAGTACAGAGAATACAGCATAACGGGGGACGGTCTAGTGTAGTACAGACAATACAGTATAACAGGGGGACGGTCTAGTGTAGTACAGACAATACAGTATAACCGGGGGACGGTCTAGAGTAGTACAGAGAATATAGTATAACGGGGGACGGTCTAGTGTAGTGCAGAGAATACAGTATAACGGGGGGGGGGGGGGGGACTGTCTAGTGTAGTACAGAGAATACAGTATAACGGGGGACGGTCTAGTGTAGTACAGAGAATACAGTATAACGGGGGACGGTCTAGTGTAGTACAGAGAATACAGTATAACGGAGGACAGTCTAGTGTAGTACAGAGAACACAGTATAATGGGGGGACGGTCTAGTGTAGTACAGAGAATACAGTATAATGGGGGGACGGTCTAGTGTAGTACAGAGAATATAGTATAATGGGGGGACGGTCTAGTGTAGTACAGACAATACAATATAACTGGGGACGGTCTAGTGTAGTACAGACAATACAATATAACTGGGGACGGTCTAGTGTAGTACAGACAATACAATATAACGGGGGACGGTCTAGTGTAGTACAGACAATACAGTATAACGAGGGACGGTCTAGTGTAGTACAGAGAATACAGTATAACGGAGGACAGTCTAGTGTAGTACAGAGAACACAGTATAACGGGGGGACGGTCTAGTGTAGTGCAGAGAATACAGTATAACCAAGGACAGTCTAGTGTAGTACAGAGAACACAGTATAACGAGGGACGGTCTAGTGTAGTACAGAGAATACAGTATAACGGGGGACGGTCTAGTGTAGTACAGAGAATACAGTATAACGGAGGACAGTCTAGTGTAGTACAGAGAACACAGTATAACGGGGGCGGTGTAGTGTAGTACAGAGAATACAGTATAATGGGGGGACCGTCTAGTGTAGTGCAGAGAATACAGTATAATGGGGGAGACGGTCTAGTGTAGTACAGACAATACAATATAACTGGGGACGGTCTAGTGTAGTACAGACAATACAATATAACTGGGGACGGTCTAGTGTAGTACAGACAATACAATGTAACTGGGGACGGTCTAGTGTAGTACAGAGAATACAGTATAAAGGAGGAGTGATGAGTACAATCCTCCTGTATCGTCTATTTGATATACTCAGACATACTTTCGGGGTGTTTAGCTGCCACGGCTTTAGTGTCTTTCTTGGCTTTCCGTCCTTCTCGCCCCGAGTGATCTTCACCCAAGTCAATGACAAGTTCACTTTCGGAGTCGGAGTCCAGGCCCAGGTGGACGGTGGGGGAGTCCGTCTCATCCTTCCCCTTCAGCTTTTCCTTCGCAGAGTGTGGCAGGGCCTTACCCTTGTCAGGAACGTCCTTCTCTGCGGTGGACACCAGCTTCTCCTTACCCACAGCGTCGGCTTTATCCGTAGTCGCTGACACACTTTTGGATTCATCTTTCCTCTCTGATGGGATTGAGGGTTTGGATTTTTTCTTTACCGAGGATGAAGGGGAGATTTCCTTTTCCCTCACACTTTCCTTCTTTTCCTCCTCCTGCTCATTCTTTGACTTCTGCTCCTCGTCACTCCCGTATTCACTCTCACTAGAATCCGTCTTCTCGGACTCCTCGGAATCGCTGTGTTCCACAGTGGCATAGGCGTCCTCTGGAATCTCATCAATTCCTGGAGTGAAGCGGATTATAAATCAATATAAATGCCGTGCCTCACACCCCCCCCCCCCCGCCGGTTCAGCTCTCCATACACCGTGTATATGGATACCTAGTTGGGCCTTGCAGCTCTCAATGGTCTTGTCCAGATTGAGCTGGAAGCGGCTGCGGATCTGCCTCTTGGGGGAGATGAGCGGCGTAGCCGTGGACTGCTGCAGGACAGATTCACTAAGCTCCTTCAGGTCCATTTCTGCTTTACTGCGATCTAAATACAGGAAGACAGAAAATAGAAGGCCACAGGAAATCACAAGCAGTAAGATTCCTTCGATCCAGGACCCGACTGACAAGTGAGAAGTTAGGGCCTGTTGACACGGGCTGTAATAAGCGCCAATGGACAAAGCGTGTTTATTGGCGTTGGTTTACACACAGCAGATAAATGAGACCCCATGCAATAAAAAATGCGCAATTACTCAGCTCTCCCCGCTCGGCCCCCACCGCCGGCTCCGGTCTCCCTGTGACGTCACTTTGCGGGCTGCTGTCAGCCCCAGCCCGTCTACAAAGAAGCTGCTGCAGCCAATGACAGCGCTCAGAGATCGTGGCCGAGCTCCGCCATTGGCTACTAAAGCAGGTTTACGGGACGACACAGCAGCCTGTAAACAAACATCATAGACCCAAGTCAGCGGGGAGAGGTAAGTTATTCTACAGCACGGGGTTCCTTTCATACGATCACTTGTCCCCATACAGCCCTCAGTGGTCGGCTGCTCATGTGGAGAGGTGTGCAGCCCATCAGCGGACATTCTTACGCTTGTATAGGTTAGCAGATCAGCTAATGAACCAACGTTTGCTCATTAGTCAGCGGGTCTTTTGCATATCAGATAGTCAGCCTATCAGGGAAAAGAATGTTTGGGCCAACGTTCATGCCTGCTGAACATCACAGGGGACATTTAGTATGCCCGGCGTAGTATGGATTTCTCCCAGCCCACAGATTACATTAAGACCATTGCCGACAGGTCTACGCGCCTTCTGAGAAACGTACGCCTGGTCCTGATCTATCCTTCCATTATGGTCTAAATTAAACATCAATCTGTTGGTCCAGGACAGCCACGCCCCCTCCTGACAAGCCCCACCCACTATTTGGAAAAGAGGCAAGGCCAGCACAGACGGATCATTTGCTCAATCAGCGGACTGCGCAAATATGACGGCGATTAGCTGACGAACAAGCGATTGAACTACTGACTGATTGGCCGCACATCTCCCCATGTGAACAGGACAGCAGCAATCATTTGTATGCCTACTGCAGTAATCTGCCTGCGCACAGAGAATGAATGCGAGCTGACCGACACGCTCAACGCCAGTAGCTCTGGTTACCGGCAAGCAGATCACCTGCCATGTAGAACCGCCCTCACGGCTTTGATCATTCGGGTAATTGCCGAATCGAGCAAAACTGAATAATAATCACTCAGTATAAAAACGGTCAGCGACTCAACGACCAATAATAATCTGTTCACCATTCAGTTTATGCAGGTATGAAAACAGAACAACGAGCGGCCTGTGTAAACAGGCAGCTCACCATCGGGGAGATCAGCGGCGCGCTGCGCCTCCTATCACTCCTGTGTAAACAGGCAGCTCACCATCGGGGAGATCAGCGGCGCGCTGCGCCTCCTATCACTCCTGTGTAAACAGGCAGCTCACCATCGGGGAGATCAGCGGCGCGCTGCGCCTCCTATCACTCCTGTGTAAACAGGCAACTCACCATCGGGGAGATCAGCGCGCGCTGCGCCTCCTATCACTCCTGTGTAAGCAGGCAGCTCACCATCGGGGAGATCAGCGCGCGCTGCGCCTCCTATCACTCCTGTGTAAGCAGGCAGCTCACCATCAGGGAGATCAGCGCGCGCTGCGCCTCCTATCACTCCTGTATAAACAGGCAGCTCACCATCGGGGAGATCAGCGCGCGCTGCGCCTCCTATCACTCCTGTGTAAGCAGGCAGCTCACCATCAGGGAGATCAGCGCGCGCTGCGCCTCCTATCACTCCTGTATAAACAGGCAGCTCACCATCGGGGAGATCAGCGCGCGCTGCGCCTCCTATCACTCCTGTGTAAGCAGGCAGCTCACCATCAGGGAGATCAGCGCGCGCTGCGCCTCCTATCACTCCTGTATAAACAGGCAGCTCACCATCGGGGAGATCAGCGCGCGCTGCGCCTCCTATCACTCCTGTGTAAGCAGGCAGCTCACCATCAGGGAGATCAGCGCGCGCTGCGCCTCCTATCACTCCTGTGTAAACAGGCAGCTCACCATCGGGGAGATCAGCGGCGCGCTGCGCCTCCTATCACTCCTGTGTAAGCAGGCAGCTCACCATCAGGGAGATCAGCGCGCGCTGCGCCTCCTATCACTCCTGTATAAACAGGCAGCTCACCATCGGGGAGATCAGCGCGCGCTGCGCCTCCTATCACTCCTGTGTAAGCAGGCAGCTCACCATCAGGGAGATCAGCGCGCGCTGCGCCTCCTATCACTCCTGTATAAACAGGCAGCTCACCATCGGGGAGATCAGCGCGCGCTGCGCCTCCTATCACTCCTGTGTAAGCAGGCAGCTCACCATCAGGGAGATCAGCGCGCGCTGCGCCTCCTATCACTCCTGTATAAACAGGCAGCTCACCATCGGGGAGATCAGCGCGCGCTGCGCCTCCTATCACTCCTGTGTAAGCAGGCAGCTCACCATCAGGGAGATCAGCGCGCGCTGCGCCTCCTATCACTCCTGTGTAAACAGGCAGCTCACCATCGGGGAGATCAGCGGCGCGCTGCGCCTCCTATCACTCCTGTGTAAGAAGCAGATGCAATATTGTCTGTGGAGTGGTTAAGCATCAGTCATCCTGAAAGGATCCACAGACGGTAGTGGCAGTTCTACAATGTTTAGGACCCCCTCCTACCAGCAGAGCCCCCAGCATGCATTTCTCTTCATGTGGTAAGCAGCCGGCCTTCTGCCGTTTCTGGAAGTGGTTATCGATCACCCATTATACATGTTTTCTATATTTGGTTAGTGGCTGTCCAGTTTATTACCGCTGTATCATACATTCTGTATGTGGTCACTGACCGAGGTTGAGGTTGAGGATGCTGCCTGTGCCCCTCTCCGCCTTACAGGTCACCGGTGTGGAGGACTGCGGTGAGAACGGTTTGGGACTGCCCGATAGGCTGCTGCCGTGTCCCGTCTTTATCGATACAGGGGAAGCTGCGAAAGAAGTGCAGATAATTAAAGTAGGAAGGAAAGGCATTCTGTGACTGAAATCAGAGAGCACCTCCAGGTATAGCTGATAACAGAAAGCAGCAGACTGCCATCACCAATCTCACAGCCGGCTCACCTGTACTCTTATCTATGAAGTCCATGGACTCTTCACTCGCACTGTAGTGGCTGGACACGGCCTTCTTCTCGGCATCAGGCTCCACGTCCGAGCCGGTGTGCACCGAAGAGTTTGTGCTCATCGGAGAGCGCGGCATGTCGGTTAACGAGATCCGTCGCCCCCCACCACTGTTTAATATGGGCTTGCTCATCAGGATCTTGGGGGATGCCGTCATGTCAAAGTTCAGCTTGATCTTCTCCTGCTTGTCCGTCTTGGCAGTGCCGGCACTTGGGTTGGCCGTGTCGAGCAGCATTTGGTACTGGTTGTTGGGCGTGTAAGGTGTCCGGAAGGGGGCGTAGTTAAATACACCGAAGCGCTTGCGGATGTTCTCCACGTACACCTCCATCTCCTGCATGGCGCTGTTGAAGATACTCTTCGTCTTTTTCACAGAAAAAGGGATCTCTTTTGACATGAGGTAGCAGTTGTTCATGGGGACCCAGGCCCTGGAGGGAAGGCACAAGAGACCGTGATACATGCGAGCCCCAGGTATACAGCCCCGTCCCTACCCGCATGTTCACACTACAGCTGCAGGTACGGATCATTCAATGTGTGACCATGGGACTGTAATGGTCCGAGTACAGCCGCAGCTAGAACTATCCTAGAGCCCCCAGAACTAGATCCACTGGAGACCATACTATACACTAGAAAGAAGTCCACTCCAACACAGAAGTGAAACGACATGTACAAATAACGGACAGAAGCCCCCAATGATGAGCTCGGCATGGATGCCCTCCTTTCAGTCACTTAATTGTGAGCCCGACATCTCCTGGAAATGGAGGGGCTGGGATGGAGTTATGGGTGGAGGCCTTCACAGACATCCTATTAATGGTCAGCCATCCCAAGGCTACCTCTCTGGCTACACCTTGAGGCCGTCTGCAGACGGCCGGGTCGGATCCCGCTGTGAGAATTCTCGTAGCGGGACGCGATCCGAGCCCCTGCAGGGACCAGTACGGCGCTCACCTCTCCCGTGGCCCTGGCTCTTTGATGCACCAGCTGCCGGCCAGCCTGCGCATGCGCAGAGCGGAGCCGGCAGCCCGTGAGTGAAATTTCTGTGCGGGCCTCTGCGACACCTGCTGAGAAATAGAGCATGCCGGGATTTGTTTTCCACGTGTGATTTCACACGGACAAATCGCGGCCGTCTGCGTAGGATTGTGCTTTATAAACCTATGGCAGCTTCCATGGGCGGAAATTCTGTGGGAAATCCCACCGCTGAATTTCCGCTCATGTGCAGGGGGCCTGAAGCTGCAGAAAACCGAGGAGGTCCAGCTAAGAGGCCCGGCCAATCCCTTCTGAGCCGTTAACTACCCTTTTCAATGGAAAGCTCATTTTATGTTATTTAGGGGTCCACATTACCAGACACCCCCCTCAAGGTTATGCAGAGTCAATATAGAACCCTATAGAAAGTCCCTAGGATTGGCCTTAGCTTATTGGGAACTTTTCACTATCTTTTCTAGGACGGACCAATTTGCTCAAGATGGTGGAATTCCCCCGTTTGGTTGTATACTTATGGGGAAGGATAAAAGCAGATTAACTATCTATACAGCAACGTCATAGTCCATACGGCACCTCACGTACTACAACCACCTAAATCAATTCTCCACACATTATAAGTGGGCAGCACAAGCCTGAATGCTCCAAGAGTGGATAGATCATTGCACAACCCTGCCAGTGCTGTGCGCCAGCCGGCACATCCGCAGAGCGAAGACGCCGTACAGGTGAGCCGCAGGTCACTGCACGGGCGGCATCCCGCTGCCACCATCGTGCAGTCAGAATCCGACCCGGCCGTCTGCATTCACCCCAAGTGTATATGTATTTATATGTGCCTGCACAACTTTATGATCTATGCTTGAAAAAGGCGCTGGCCGGCCCGAAACACGTAGCAAATATCTTACTAAAACATGGTCATAACCATTTGACTATTAGGACATATCCCGTTCTAACCCCGATCCTCCTACTTTTACATCTGTGGATGCTTTTCTGGGTCGTAGGTTTTTAGTTTTTTTTAGAGGGCTAGCGACTGGCTGCATGATCCTGGTATGCCTCTCTCCACCCGCGGGGACCGCTCTGGAACGTTCCGTGGTCTAAGCTGTGTCCCTTAATGCAGCGGACGAGAAAACAAGATCTTTGTACTTGCCATAAAACCTTTTTCTGGCCCATTCCTCGGGGGACGCAGCAGTCACCCACTTGGCCTTGTTGGCATCCTCTCTGCAGTTCACATGGCCCCCCTGTGTTGTGGTCTTAAGTGTTTTTAACATTTTAATACTTCTTGGTTTTCTCGCTCATCTCTGACTGATGCATATAAACTGATTGACTTGGTGCCAGCAGGAGGGCATATAGCTGCTTGGTGTCGCCTCCTAGTGGCAGTAGCTGTACCCACGGTCCAAGCTGAGTCCCCCAATGAACGGGAGAGATTTTATGGCAAGTACAAGAGTCTTGTTCATCGTGGCATCACATTGCAGGAGCAGCGCCCCCTTCTGTTCTCATCGACAGGGCTGTAGGAGGGCTTGGAGCTTTTATTGGTACCATTTTGAGGAATACGTGATCTTTTGGTTTACCTTATTCCTGTTTTGTAGAAATGAAGTGAAAAGTTATTTTGTCATTTTTTAGTCTCATTTTAAAGGCATTCACCATGCTGGATTAATAATGCAAGATTCTAAATTGCGGGTTGTTAGGGATACTAATTATTTGTAGTTTTTGTTGATTTTTTTTTTATATTTAAAGCCTTGTGGAATGGAAAGAAAACTTTTTTAAATTATTTTTTTCTGTAATTTTCCAGCGACTGTGGCATCTGTGGGGTTAAACAGTGTAGAGGAGGGATTAGAGGAGCGATTCCTCTTCTCCCTCCTTTTCTGGGATCAAAAAGGACCCCATAAGTGACAATCAGAGAGCGGACCTGCTCTCTGATTGGTAAGAGGGTGGCTCCAAGAAGAGTAGTCCTGGGAGAGGAGGGCCGGCAGTAGAGTCACCGACCTTCTCTGCATCCCCTCCCCCCTTTCTCTGCAAGCACAATGAAGTGACAACTGGAAATTCGGTAATCCTGACCCCACTTCAAAGGCTTGTTGGTAGCAGCCATGGGTCCGGAGCGACAGCTGATGAAGGAGCTCAATTGCTCCTAAACTGTCGGAGGATTTATGAGTATTTTCTTGCCCAGGAAGGTTTTTCCGGTTAGACGTTCCGGTGATGTAAAGTCGGCATAACAATCCTACCTTTATTGTTCCCTGGGCAAAACCATAAAAGCCCCGCTGCTATTGGCCTGCGTGTAAGGAGCAGCCATGCAGCCGGCTACAGGTGATGTCACGCGCATGGACTCGTATGAAGCCGCATGACGGGAATGGCTGCGCCACTCTCTCGTTAGTATTCTACTACTGGTAGAGAACCCACTGGATTAGGTCTTGTGATTTCAGGAGTTTCTGTGCCGGCTTTTAGGAGTTTCCATAGTAAAGTATGGATTTAAAAAAAAAAAAAAAAGTTTATATAAATGTTTCATTATGAACATCAAGAACAAAAGATTGGCGTAGGCGGTCACTAGTGCCTGGGGCCCGCGGTCACTAGTGTCTGGGGCCCGCGGTCACTAGTGTCTGGGGCCCGCGGTCACTAGTGTCTGGCGTACGTGTTCACTAATGCCTGGCGTACGCGTTCACTAATGTTTGGCGCACATTAAAGAGGAGTTGTGCAAGGCCATTGTCTGTAGCTTTCATCACTTGGTTCGCAGGACAGAAGTCCATTATATCCGGTGATCAGGATATGATAGAAGGCATTCCCAATTGTAAAACTATAAGGCTGGGTTCACACGGGGCGGAAATCTCACGGAATGACCGCAATGAAAATACGTGAGATTTCTGTGGGATAAGCGCAGCATTAAACCACACGGCCTTTAGCTGCAGGTTTTGAAGCAGCTGCGCGACCTGCAATTCCGCTGTGGCCATCTCTCTCCATAGAGAGGAGAGGCCGCTGCGAAAACCAATCGACATGTGGCATCTTTGTTTTCAGCACAGCTTGGCTGCAGCGTGTGGACATTTTTGCAAAATCTCGGCCACTTTGCTGGCTTATCCCAAGATTAGGAGCCGCAGTCGGGATCGCTGTGCGGAGTGAATTCCCTCGGACGAGTGGCTAAGCTGCAAAATCAAGGCCAACACCACCTTAGGCCACCTGAATGCGTACGGGTCGGATTCCACATGTGGGATCCTGCAGCGGAATCTAACCCTGTGCCTGGCCGGTGAACTCCATGTTCCTGTCCATAGACTAATCTGTGCTGCGGATGTGCCAGCACACACACATGTGCAGTACGGATTATGCGAGGCGATGATGCGGACCACGTGACCTTTCCACAATGGTGGTTGCGGAAGGGCCACGGGTCGGACAGCTTCCACTGACTTCAATGGAAACCATCCACACGGAATCTGCCTGAAAATAGAGCAAGATGCGATTTTCCCCCGCAAGCAGAAAATTACGACTTCCACTCGTGGGCAGGGAAAAAAAACGCTTTTTTATAGCTGTATTTGCAAATCCAACCGTGTGCAGGCAGCCTTAAAGAGAAAGGATGGCACAGGACGTAAAACCACTTTGTGCAGATGAAAGATGTGAACGGAGGTTTGGCTGACAGGGCAGCTAGTTCCGAGAATGGGCAGATGGACGCCATTGCCACAGAAATGGTTACATTCAAAGGCGAGTCGAAGGGATGAGACTGCTTGGCATCACTACCAAACTCAGGTCCCAAGGTGAGACGGAGAAATGGAATGGAGTAGCAGCGTGGAAAATTACTTGGAAGAAAGTACTTCCACCACTGGGCAAAACTTCTCATCTAAGGCCCAATGTCCACAGGATTCCGTATACAGGAGCCCGCAGCAGAATCTGACCTTGCCCGCAGCTGAGGACACCGCTTACCCATCCGAGTCTTCTGCTTACCTGTCCGGGTCTTCTATTTTCTTAACTGCGATGTGTGCGGAAGCGCCGGCCGGCACGCTGCCACACATTCAATTCAATTATGCATGCGCATCTTCTATTGACTTCAATGGAAGCCGTCTGTGTGGGAACCATACTGAAATGGAGCATGCCCCGCATGGATTCTGCAAATCAGATCCGCCCGCGGACATTGGGCCATTGTCTTCCGGGAAACGGATGAGTGTTGTCCAAATACTCTGGTTCGGTGAAGCACTTGTTGGGAAGGTTCCATTCTTTAACATCTCCTCAAATTTTGAATGAGAGAGGAAGATCTTTTGAGAACGCTTAGGGCGTCTAAAAGAAAAGACTTTCACGGATGAAGTGCATGGCTTATTCTTTACCCGAAGGGTCTCTCCCACCGCCACTATTAGGCTATCCACGAGAGAGGAGAGCTTCGATGCAAAGTTCCTCATGCAGAAAGAGATGTTGCAAATTCATCTCCAGAGTGACTTCTGTCTTTGGGACAGAGCTCCGAACAAGTCACCGCAGGAACTGGAGGAGATGCGGATGTGGGGGAGCTAGAAGAGCGCCTCGAGCAAGGAGGCCTATCCTGTTTCCAGGAACTACCATGAGACACACATTAGTCCTCGTTACACACGCTTGGAGGCGGTCGACGGGTAGAACAGTCCAGGCTGTCTAGGATGACAGCGGATGCTTTAATAAGGTCCAACACCGATAAAGGGAGAGCGCGTGCTTCACGGCTTGGCAGTTGACAAAGGCTGGACAGGCGCAGTGACTGTGGGTGGTTTGCCGGTGACTGGTCTCAAAGGAAGACCGTTGTGGCACAACTGCTCAGAATGCCTGGAATTTGGTACGGCAGCGAGAGCACGGAATATATGGAGCTCAGCCGGGGGCCTTGTGTGTAGCCTTCAGCTCTGGAATCAGACATAATGCCAAGGGCATCAGGTTCAATTCCTGCCCTGCTACTTGCTAGAAGTCGTCAGAGGCACCACTGGTCTCAGTAGGCAGCAGAGAGCAAACAAGAAGTAAGAAGGCCGGGAGGCGGGCTGAGAAGAAGCTGGACCCAACAGGAAATCCAATACTGGGCAGACTGGAGGACGATAGGAGGAAAAGCAGAGAGCCCTCCTTGTGAATTGTGATTGGCCCACAGCAGCAGTGTGACACACGCTACCAGACGCGGTGTATTTAAGCTGAAGATGGGACCTCAATTAGTAACGAAGGCCGAAAAAGAGACGCAAGTCCAGCATCAGCAGCAGCGCCGCAGCCGGGGCCCCAACCAGCAACGAAGGCTGGAAAAGTGCTGCAGTGAAACCCACAGGCATGCAATGAGCATGGTCCTCTGCACTGTGGCACGAGCCCTCCCGAAGGTCCTACTGAAGAATCTGCAGCTAGTAACCCAGAGCATGCTGCAAGCAGCCGACAACAAGCAAGTAAAAAAAAAAACGCCTGCGTGAAAAAACCCAGGGGAAGACCTTCTGCAGTCACTTAAGGGCACTTTACAAGTCACACTGCCACTACCCCCTCCCCAGGAGCGGGCACGTAACACCAGGACTCCCAAGGTCAGCAGTGGATGGGGCTGACTCCTAAAGGGAAGTCCCCATGTCCCCTCATGGTATTCTGCAGAATAACATGGGGATCCCTGGGGGAGAGAGGGGGAAAGAGCAAAGAAGGGAGTGGTAGTGGTGATGGAAGAAAACATACTTACCTAGTGATTTAATATTCACCTTTCCGTCGTATATCATGGATCTCTGGGACTCCAGCAGTGCATGCCTGCCATTGGTTAGGAAAGGATTGCTCCAATGGTGGGCCACTATAGCTGGCAGATCAGGGTCAAATGGACGTTGACCATGCCTCCTTGCCTTCTGAGCATTGGGCCGGCAACAGACTCGTTAATTCCAGTCTGTTCGCTCTCCTCGGTGGAGTAACCTAGGAGAGTCTAGTGCCTGCCCTGTATTCCCACATCTGAAAGGACAACTACTGAAGACAGGTTGATATGGACACTAGGCTAATACTGATTAGCTTGGTGCCTGCAGGAGGGGTATAGATGGTAGGAGGAGCTAACACTTTTTCCCCCTCAGTGTCCACCTTCCTAGTGGCAGTAGCTATACCCATGGTCTAATCTGTGTCCCCAGTGCAACGGACGAGAAAAATTGATTCTATGGTGTAAAAGTAGTAAAAAAAAAACAAAACATAAAATTATATAAATTCAGCTTCATAATCATAATGACTAGAGATGAGCCAACTTACTCATTTAGGGCGTTTTTGCACTCGAGCACCGCTTTTTCCGAGTAACCGACTACTCGGGCGAAAAGATTCGGTGGGCGCCGGGTTGCAGAGGGGAGTGGGGAGGAGGGGGGAGAGAGCTCCCCCCTGTTCCCCACTGCTACCCCCCGCTCCACCACGCCGCCCCCCCGAATCTTTTCGTTCGAGTAGTCAGTTACTCGGAAAAAGCGGTGCTCGAGTGCAAAAACGCCCTAAATGAGTAAGTTTGCTCATCTCCAATGACGACTCTTACTCTTACTTATTTTATACATTATGTGTACCCCAAACTGTTTTCTATAAAAACTAGAACTCGTACTGCAAAACACAAAGGGTTATATAGCTACACTGAGTTATGACCGCTGGAAGACAAAAGAGGAAACTATTTAATGAGTCTTAAGGCTAAATACAAGTTTTTTTGTACTTATTGTAAAATCGTTCTCATCTCGTTCACTGGGGGACACGGCTTTGACAGTGGGGTATGGCTATTGCCACTTGGGGCCGAAACCCAGCAGAAATAGTGTTGGCTCCTCCTCCCAGCTATACCCCTCCTGCGTGCACCAAGGTAAACTGTTGGTATGTGAGCAGGAGGAGCAGCTAAGTATCATATGAAACCGTTAACACCACAAGATGAATCCTGGAACTGGAAGGAGTTCCACGTGCGCTGTAAGGAGAACACCCCAACAAGGAGTGGAACGCAGTTATTCCTCCCATGGATGACAAGTGATACCGTGCCCGAATGCATTAGAGATCCTGCTCTGTGAAGGAGAGATTGATACGGCAACCATCACACTCGTATATACTCCACCAGTAATATAGATTTTTCCGCTATTGAAATAGGGAATAATAGAGCAGCCTGCATTGACATCCTTGTTCAAGAGTGTCAGAAATAGAACTGTGTGGATCCCAGTTGCTTCAAGACTTGCAGAGTGGCACCACGAGCAGGGACCGGGACTCGCACAAGATCCAGGACACTTACCTTAGTGGATCAGTGAGTGAAAATACTCACCTACTACAACACACCCAGGCATCCATTGGCGGTGTACTCCACGATTCTAGCAGTGTCCCCCCTTGGTGCATGCCTGCCTTTCGTGAGGAAGGGTGTGCTCCGGTGTTAAAAAGGGGGAACCTTACAGAGGGTAAGCTGTGTAAATTAGGGATGAATGTGCCTCCCTTTCTTCAGAGGTTAGGGCAGTCAACAGAATGGTTACCTCTGCTTTGTTCGCCCGCCTCAGAGGGCCTCCCCCTTATTCCCCAAGTCTAGAAGATGCTTTAAGATCAGTGAGAAGCTAGATCTGCGTCCTACGGACACTTGGCTAGTACTGGCTGGCTTGGTGCCGGTAGGAGGCGTATAGCTGGTAGGAGGGGTTAACACTTCTTTCTGCTTAGTGTTCACCTAGTGGCAGCAGTTGCTGAATCTGTGTCCCTCAATCATACAGATGAGAAATTAGTTATGCCACTAAAGCTGTAAAAATGGACATTAAGGCAACAGAGTTCTGCGCCAAACAAATCTACGAGACAATAGCCTACAATTTAAAAAAGTGATGTTTTTGGAAGGGTATATTCAATTTCAGTCCTCTCTCAAAAGGCGCTTATTAAAACACTGCGAATTATGGCGTCTAAACGCGTTTTCTTTCGCATTAGAAAGCCTTTTAACGCACCCCATCATTACAATGGGTGATTTAGCGCATTAAAAAGTTCAAAAACGCAAGTGCAGTGTTTCAAAATCGAGGCAATAAAAACGCAGTTTTTGACCGCTAGTCTGCGGAGCCTCACTGAAATCAATGGAGGCTTTTTACATTTAGCGCGGAGTTTGAAACGCCACGGTAAACGCTTTAAAAAGCCTTGTGTGTGAAAGTGACCTAAACGTGACTGTTGGGGGTTTAAAGCAACAACCCCAACGTCGGCATCACACACATCTGTCCATTGTTCTGCTGAAGATTACACTTGGTTTACATTTACCAGCAGCCCTCACTGGTCCCGAGGATGGAGAAGCTGCGGCGTTGCTTTAGCTGGGTGTCCCCTACACATCGGCGCCCCGACCACCCAGCTGTGTTCATTCCAGCAAACAGGGCTGACTGCAGTTACCTGCACAGTCGGGTGGCCGGGGTGTTGTTGTGCAGCTTCTTCCTCCTCCGGATTAGAGACGGCCCTCTGTGATCACAGCGACATGCCTTCACTTTACAAGATGGGAGTCCTCCCACAAAGCTGCCATACGGGGGTCCCATGAAATGTACATCTAATATGTACGGCTACCTCTTGGACTGCAGCGCCCCTGATGGGGCTATGCCAAGTTATCCGGGCAGCTCCTGCATACATGACAATGTGTTTCCTGCCACCAGCAGGCAGACCATCGCCCGTGTGTTCAGCTCCCACCTGTCATGCTGTCCAAAGAAGCGAGCGTCCACCTGTCCATCTTTGTCTCTCAGTGCTTTGGCAGGCCAGAAAGGGAATCCTTTTAATTTTGCCCAGACTAGAGGATGCGGAGTGCTCTGAAAGGAACACAAATCACCAATTAGAATCAACTAGCAGACGGGCTCACACGGCACGGCGGGCACGGCGGCGGCATTCACATCAGCGTGCTCTTCAAATGAATGGCAGCAAAACCAGTGTGACTGTTAATAGAGGCGTGGGGTTTGTGGCTAAACAGCAGCTTCCTGCAATCAAATGGAACTAGAAGATCGGTGCAGCCGTGGCGGCATCAGGAACCCGGCTCTACCGTCCAGGCGTAGCCAAAAGACCTGCTCATATAGATCTAAGTGTGTATGAAGCTTTGTATGCGATAACAATGCAGCGTCATTATCATAGTAACATAGCATATAAGGCTGATAATACCACCCACCCCCACCCCCCTCCCCATCCACCAAGTCCCAGTGTTGATCCAGAGGAAGACAAATTTCTTCATTTAAAGGGGAAAAAATCATTCCCAACTCCAATCTAGCAATGGGAATAATCCTCGGATCACCGACCCTCCGGAGTAATGATTGACATAACATGTAATACTGTAACACCCAAGAAAGCCATCCAGAACCTCCTATACTCATATCAGCATCACGACATCCTCAGGAGAGAGTTCCATAGTCTCACCGCTCTTACAGTAAAGACCCCCTTCTATGTTGTAGAAACCTTCTAACCTCTAGACGTAGAGAGCGCCCCCTTGTTACAGTCCTGGGTATAATAGATGATGGGAGAGATCTCTGTACTGACCCCTGATATATCTATACATCGTTATTAGAGCGCCCCCTTGTTACAGTCCTGGGTATAATAGATGATGGGAGAGATCTCTGTACTAACCCCTGATATATTATACATAGTTATTAGAGCACCCCTTGTTACAGTCCTGGGTATAATAGATGGTGGGAGAGATCTCTGTACTGACCCCTGATATATCTATACATAGTTATTAGAGCGCCCCCTTGTTACAGTCCTGGGTATAATAGATGATGGGAGAGATCTCTGTACTGACCCCTGATATATCTGTACATAGTTATTAGAGCACCCCTCTGTTACAGTCCTGCATATAATAGATGATGGGAGAGATCTTTGTACTGACCCCTGATATATCTATACATAGTTACTAGAGCGCCCCCTTGTTACAGTCCTGGGTATAATAGATGATGGGAGAGATCTCTGTACTGACCCCTGATATATCTATACATAGTTATTAGAGCGCCCCCTTGTTACAGTCCTGGGTATAATAGATAATGGGAGAGATCTCTGTACTGACCTCTGATATATTATACATAGTTATTAGAGCGCCCCCTTCTTATAGTCCTGGGTATAATAGATGATTGAGAGATCTGTTTACTGACCCCCTCAGCTGCCTTTTTTATTGCATTTTTTGCATCCTTCATATACATTCTATATAGTGGGTCCCACTAGTCAGTGAGACCCAGACCTACAGCAAGCTCTCCAGACATAGCCCTTCTGGATTAGTGGAAGCAAGGGAACAATAGTGACGTATCTTATAATTATAGGCCATCTTGGACGTGGAGGTGATAGTGGAGTCTTCCCAGGCTTCACTATTCCCTGGCCAAGTCCACCCTCACACTATTTTTCTTTCACTCTTATTTTCCGTCATCTTGCTCTGAATAGGAGCGCCATCCTAATACTTTTTTATACTTTGTTTTTTCTAAACAAAGTACCCAAATTTTGATATCACTCTCTGGGTATTGCAGTACACCCATTCCATTTATTACTTTAGTTGCCCCCTTCGTACCCGCTCAAGCTCTGATATGTCCTCCTTGAGTACCGGTGCCCAAAACGGTCTACAATATCCCATGCGTTGTCTGAGCAGTGACTTGTAGAGTGGAAGGACAATGTTCCCATCATGCGCCCCTAGATCTCTTCTGATGCCCCAATGATCCTGTTTGCCTTTGCAGCAGCTGCCTGACACTGGTTGCTCCAGTTAAGCTTACAGTTATAAACCCCAAAGTCCTTCTCCATGTCAGTGTTCCCCAGTGGTTTCCCGACATTACTTAACCCCTTAAGGACACTTATTTAAGTAAAGTTTTTTAGTAGTAGCTCTTTTTTAAATTAGTAAATTTACGCTAAAATAAAGTCTGGGGACGGGTTCCTCATTTTGTTTCAGACGTTTTGATATACATGTACAGTTTTGGATTACAGGCGCATACGGTGAGGGTTTTGGTTGGCGGTGGGTCATTCTCTTTTTTATATATATATTTTTATTTTATTCTGTATTTTCTTTTTTTGCAACAATTTTTTTAAACATCTATGTCCACCATGACCTCATATAAGACCTCTGGGGGTCATTCCCATGTTTTTTTTCCTTTTTATTTCACACTTTTCCCCTGTAGCTGGTGCATCCATAGGAGCCACATCTCCAAGAGCCCCAGTTACAGGAAAAAACATCCCCCCTGTATTGACAATAGTCACTGGCAGAACTGATGAGGGTCTGCTAGGACACATAGAGGAAGAAACACTTACTCTTCACTTCTTAGTACATAGTACTCATTGATTGCCATGCACTCGGGAAAGGAGAAGGCAGAAGTGGTTAAAAACTGCTTCTCCCTTCTCCTCTGTGTTCTCAGCTGTTACTAACCGCTGAGAACCCAACCTGCTCCTGCTTGATGGCAGGAGCTGAGGCTTTAATCCGCGCTGTATCAGCGGGTCCGAACACCAAATATTTATTGTATTTTCCCTTAGAACCCATGGGTGTATGCCACCGGGTCCTGGTAACTTGTCTATTTTAATCCTTTCTCTGCACTTCTTCCTGGCTTAGGCTGGTGACATTTAGTGGAGAGTTTACTTCATCAGTCTGCATCTCACCTGACATTTCATTTTCCTCCTGCAACACAGTGGAGAGAAAAACTATTTAATAAAATATCGCCCCCTACAATTTTTCCTACATCATCATCTCCAGCAGTTCCCTAGGATGGCACTTCCATCTCTTGTACAAGATGTATTACTTTGGTTCCGGATAGATATGCTGCTGTACAGAAGGCTTATAATGCATTTAAAAAATATATCTAAAGACGGCAATCATTGACGAAAAACACAACAGACGTTTTGTTAAAATGCGTTTTTTTGGTTTTTAAACAAATTAAAAAAGGACTATGTGTATCAGCATCCTCTATCTAGAAATGAACGGGAACATACATAAACAGAAAGATGCCCTTAAGGCTAACTTCACACGGGCAAGGGTGATATCTGGTCATGAATCATAGGCCTATATCGCCCTCGCCATCCATGTGAAAGCCCCGTAGATGCAAGGCATTCCATGTGAAAACAGCCTCGCATCACTTAGGGGATGCAGGGAATTCTCCGCCGTGGCTGTCACAGTCGTGGCAGAGAATCTCAAGAGCTCTCCCATTGAGAACAATGCAGCTGCAATGAGAGATCACGCAGCAGTCAGATAGACCAAGCTGCCATTTGTTTCTCGCATCGCATCGCTGTGCTATGCAAAGAAAAAATAAATAAATAAATAAATAAAATCGCTCAGGTGTATGACCCCATTCAGAAAAAATGGGTTCATATTTGTGCAAATTTTTTTTGGCCGCGTGAAGCCGGCTTAAGGGTGTTGTACCAAGACTGACTTCCCATCTAACAATAGAATAGGTTATGAAAGTCTCATCAGTGGGGATCTAACATAAGAATGGAGGTCCCGTGTCTCCTCAGCTCCTCATTACAAGCTCACCGCACCCCCCACAGCGAGGAGGAGTTTGAATAGTGATCGTTGCACATGCTTCATTCAGTTCAATGGGGCTGACGGATGTACCCGCCATGCCAAGCATTCGTCCATCTCCGGCACTCCCACTGGAGCTGAGTGGACAAGAATTGCATTCAATCTCCTCTTCACTGTAGGGAGTGCAGTGATGATGAGAGGGAACACAAGACCCCATTCTTGGAATCGGTGGGGGTCTTTGCAGTGAGACCCCACTGATCAGACTTTATCACCTATCCTGTGGACAGATGATAAAAGTCAATCTTGGTACAACCCCTTTAAATGACATTTTAGAATGTATTACCACAGTGCATTTAATGCGCCAACTAAATTTGTACCTGGTCATTTTACGGGGGGCTTCTTTCGCGCCTCGGTTTCTGTGCCAGAAGGGGGATTACAATATGACAAAGTACAGCATTGACACAGGAAGATCGCAGTAATAGTCCTTCTACACCTGCTGATCCTCAGGAACGAGCGCCAACTGACATATAACATGTGGATTGGTGCTGCTCACGGGCGGCACAAGACCAGCTGCATGGGGATGAATAATCATTAATCACCATATAGATTGCGTTCCTCGGCTGCGCATCCCAATGTTCATGTGTGCGCACTGAGGCACGATGATTAACCTCTTAACACCACGGGATGTACATTTACGTCCTGCAGCATCGGGGTATTATGAAGGGAGATCGCGGGGCGACCTGCATCCAAACAACGTGGGCGCTGGCTGTTTCTTACAGCCAAAACTCTCTGTCAACGGCTCCGATAAACCGCGGCTTATTGGAGCTGTTAACCCTTTAAATGCTGTCAATTCTGAGGGTGGCATTTTAATCCCCCGAACGATGTCCGGGGGTCTCATACAGCCCCCCGTGGGACCTGATGGTGTGGATGTCATGCCAGTCAGGGGCCTTCTAAAAGGCCCCAGGGCTGTCTTGGCAGAATGCCTATGAAACCATGCCCGTGAGGTGGCTTGATGCACTGCCTGCCCACTCGCAGTATGATGTAAAGCTATGGCATTGCATTATACTGCAGGAGCGATCAAAACATCACAAGTTAAAAAAATAAAATAAAAATAGGATCAATAAACTCTTAATAATTATGTAACAAAAAGTAATAAAAGTAAAAAAAACTCTTGCCATAATTATAATAAAAGTATCTAAATAATAAAACAAAAACACCTATTTGGTATCGCTGCATTCGTAAAAGTGTAATCCAACTAACACATTCTTTACCCCGCCCGACTATCATCGGCAGAAAAAATAAAATCAACACCAGAAATGTGCTTTTATGGTCAACCTGTCTCCAAGAAAAAATGTGGATGTATTAAAAAATGGTACCAACGTAAACTACAGGACATACTGCGAACAATGAGCCCTCGCTCAACTCGGTTGACGGAAATATAAAATATATATACCGTATATACCGGCGTATAAGGCGACGGGGCGTATAAGACGACCCCCCAACTGTCACCTTATACGCCGGTATACAGTGGAGAAAAAAAAAAAAATTTATTA
This sequence comes from Eleutherodactylus coqui, assembly GCF_035609145.1. Taxonomy (NCBI): domain Eukaryota; kingdom Metazoa; phylum Chordata; class Amphibia; order Anura; family Eleutherodactylidae; genus Eleutherodactylus; species Eleutherodactylus coqui. The sequence continues at coordinate 2,413,601 of NC_089849.1, read as the reverse complement.
CTCACCTCCCACGGCGTTCTGTCGCGCTCTGGCAGGATGTCGCTCGCTCCTCGTCCCCGCCGCAGCATAGCTTTCTGAATGCGGGGCTTGAAATCCCCGCTTCCAGAAAGCTAATACACACGCCGGCAGCCATGACATCATTGAATGGCTGTGATTGGCTAAAGCACACGTGGCTTCAGCCAATCACACTATTCAATGACATCATTGAATGGGTGTGATTGCTAACACGTGCGCCTTCAGCCAATCACAGCCATTCAATGCTGTCATGGCTGCCGGCGTGTGTACTAGCTTTCTGGAAGCGGGGATTTCAAGCCCCGCATTCAGAAAGCTATGCTGCGGCGGGGACGAGGAGCGAGCGACAGCCTGCCGGAGCGAGCGACATCCTGCCGGAGCGCGACAGAACGCCGTGGGAGGTGAGTCATAAATTTTTTTTTTTTTTACACTTTTTTTTTTTTTTTTGTATTACCGGCGCATAAGACGACCCCCGACTGCAGAGCAGATTTTTCGGGGTTCAAAAGTCGTCTTATACGCCGGTATATACGGTATATAAAATCTTTGGGGAAAAAAAAAAAAAAGTAGTATAGCAAAAAGAAAAAAAGAAAACATAAGTTTGGTATCATAGTAATCGTGCTGACCCACAGAAAACTGTTATCAGGTCATTTTTGTGCAGCTTGTGCGCAGTAGAAACAATTTTTGAATTTTTTTTCCCTTTTACTCCACTTAGAATTTTAAGTTCTTCAGGCCATTATACGGTACATTAAATAGTACTGAAAAATAAACACTCCTCCCGCAAAAAACTACAAGCCCTCGTACAGCTTTTTTTTTAAAAAGGGGGCCAGGTCCTTAAGGTTTAAAGATCAGATCATCCAAGGATGGACTGGGGTATATTTACACAGTGTGATAACTAGGCCAGCAGATATGCAGGTGACTCTGGATGCCCCATCATGGGGTCAGGTAAAGGCCGGGTAAGTGTTGCTAGTATTTAGTGTGTCTTTATTTCTAACGTCAGTGTTCCTTAAGGAGGCGGGCAGGATTAGCGGTAATTCTGGTCACATGTCAGGGGTGAGGTGAATGGCGTGCGCGCCCCATTGCACACGACCTGGATACTCACACATGGTTCACAAAACCAGTTGTCTCTTTTTTGGCAAGCAGCTAAATAACATTCAGGGCAGACTTCAATTTCATTCATCTGGAGGAGATAAAAGAGATGTGTAAGTAAGTCGGCAGGGCCGAACAGCCGCCGCGCACACCAGACAACATTTCAGTTGGCGTTGTACATGGGTTAATCTGCCCCCCATCCAGCCGCTGACAGCCACCATTGGTTTTTGACGGGGTAGACACTGTCCGATATCTGCAGAGATGGGTCACACAGATCTCTCCTGTACGCTGCACCTCCAGTATTTTGTGGCCTTCGATAACTAAGCCCTGCGAATGCCATATTTAATCAAAGTCTAACGGCTGATGAAAGAGATGAATAAACTAGACCTATAAAGTGTATTGTTTTGTACATATTTCATCTGGCCACTACCAATTCTAAACAGCAGAGGGAGCAGGTGAGCCCCCGACATTCAGAGTTCCCTGCTGGGCCTCAGGCAGAAAGCCATTATGAAATGCGGACGACACAGACACCAGCGTCCACCCCGCATTATTTATACTAGATCACCGCATGGATTGTGTCCTCACGGGGTCACTGCACGTAGTAATGCTGTCTGCACCTCGCTTCTGCAGCAGGATTTACCCATCCTTCTTGTATCGTCATAAATTACATAACTGCCAGCGCTTGGAGGGTTAATCTTTCTGCATTTGTTGTGGTTGCTGGGTGCAGCGAATGTAAAGGCAGTCTTACACAGGCCGATAGTTGCCCCAATAAATTGCTGGAACCTGCCATTATGGGCGACTGTCGGCCTGTGCAGAAGCAGCCCCCGACAGGGCGCTGAATGAGAGGTCACTCAGGAGTCACTAGCAGTTCTGCTTCGGAGGAATGTCTCGCTCCGTGTAAACAGGAGATCTCCGGCGCACTCCGCCTCCGTTATTGCTCCTGTGTAAGAGCAGTCGCTGAGGCAGCGGATGGACGCAGGTACTGAGGAGAGTCACTGCAGAGCGCCCCCCACATGCGGACCACCACCACTTCTTTGCTCACCTCATGCTCACAGATCTTGATTATGACTTTTGCAGTTTGTGTTAATTTGTGATTTCCTGCGGACAAGAAATAGAAATTATTTTTCATCACATACAAAACTCAGGAAAGGTCAGCTGAGGCGGTGACACTACAACTCCCAGCAAGCTCCACATATGGAGGACAGACAGCGGGGTAGTAGGTGGATATTTTGCTGTTTACGGTTGGTACAATCCCCGATGTACGGTGTACACAGATCTACAAGGAGGACTACACATCTACACACTAACTCTGCAATCGCTTACTGGCAGTCGCTCTTCTAGTCCGCAGGAGCCCCAACATGGCCATAATCAGGAGACCCAACAGCCCTAATTAATCAATATGGCCATAATCAGGAGACCCAACAGCCCTAATTAATCAATATGGCCATAATCAGGAGACCCAACAGCCCTAATTAATCAATACTGCGCATAAGACGATTCTGACCACCCCGAATTATCAGACAACATCCCAGTAACTTCCCATCTGTGATTCTCAGGCCCGCATGCATTGTATCCAGCCACATCCACAGTCACTACTCTGCTTCCTGTGCTTGGTATCAGATGATCCGTGCCATCTCACAGCAAGTGGGGTACAAGAACAGAGGTCACTGAGGATCCCCCAACTGTCCAGGCTGGTGTCGTCCGCAGATCCCTCATACTATATACAGCCGAGGACACGGGGTTCATATACAACTGATGGCTATTCTTCCCTGGAACATCAGTGTGGTCTCCCCTCATGGTGCCAGCAGATACTCTGCAGGGCACATCACCCACCTCCGTTGTATATAATGCAGTTATGTAGGATCCACTTGGCATCGGCCAGGAAGGCTTCTGTGCAGCCGTACATTTTCTTTTTAACATTCTGTAGGAAATTAGAAAAAAAACCTTCAATTGTAGATGGATGTCATCTGGACAGGAGCTAGAGAACACGGCAAAATACTGGCTACATCTGATCCCACCATCTCAACCAATCAGCAGAGCTGTGAAAGATCACATGACACTTTAAGTAAACTGGACACTGTATAGTTCACCCTTTCTGGTGGCTGAACATAATGCCCGGGCAGTTCACAGACACCATGTAGATCGGGCGGGCCGGCAGACACCGGGTGAAGCACACGCGGCCGGGCTGCAGACACCGGGTGAAGCGCCCGCCGGCGGGCCGGCAGACACCGGGTGAAGCGCCCGCCGGCGGGCCGGCAGACACCGGGTGAAGCGCCCGCCGGAGGGCCGGCAGACACCGGGTGAAGCGCCCGCCGGAGGGCCGGCAGACACCGGGTGAAGCGCCCGCCGGCGGGCCAGCAGAGACCGGGTGAAGCGCCCGCCGGCGGGCCAGCAGAGACCGGGTGAAGCGCCCGCCGGCGGGCCAGCAGACACCGGGTGAAGCACACGCGGCCGGGCTGCAGACACTGACCTTTTCTAGTGTACTGAGATCCATAGGATTAAATATATATTCTGAGTAATCGGGATGCTGCTCCAGTGACACAGGCTTCTGGAAGGGCTCTGTCTGTGAAACACAATGAGCAATATTATTAGGCACCCAGCAATGAACCCCAGCATTCATACACGATGACCGATCACTGGAATATCACAGTGCAGGATACACACTGGAGCCTCCTGCTTTCTCTACACAGACAGGACTTTTATAAATGGGGTTTTCTGCAGGGAAGGTGATCATCAGCAGAGCAGCTTTCTGCGTGTTCCGTTTTCACACACGCACAGCGAGCGCACGGGACTGCAGCTAGGACTAGATCCCCCATGACCGATTACCACCATTATTTCTGGACTGTGGTTTCTGCGTCACTTATTTCTCTCGTTATGAGATTGGTTGTTCAATGTACTTCAACTATGCAGCTCCATGGTCTGTATGCCACGAATGAGGGCGCCTCCTACAGGTAAAATGTGTAAGAACCAATTTCTGCCTTTTGATGGAGTTTATGGAAGCTCCCATTCTAGTTTGTGAAGGCGGCGCGGCTTCCTTCTCCAGGACCCTCTGCAAAGGCTTTACGGCAGCTGTGGAGTAAGCATGCTTCAGAGACAGAAGTACAAATAGCTTTTTTTTTTCAAATAACAAAATGGAAAGTGAGTGAAGAAGAGAGAGCTGTAACCCCATCAGTATCGGGTGCGACGCCCTCCACCTTCATCAGTTCTTCTTCGAACACTTGCACACAGTTTTTGAAGGCACTCAGCAGGGAGGTTCTAGACATCTTGGAGGACTAATCACAGATCTTCTGTGGATGTCGGCTCGCTCCAAGCCTTCTGTCTCTTCATGTAAGCCCAGACAAACTGCATGATGTGAGATCAGGGCTCTGTGGAGCCACATCATCACTTCCTGGACTACGTGTTCTTCCCAACGCTGAAGATAGTTCTTAATGGCGTCGGCTGGATGTTGGGGGTGCTTGTCCTGCTGCAGAATACATTTGAAGTCAATCCAACCCCTTCTGTTTTTGAAAGCACTCTTACTTTGCAGCATTTTTCCACACAGACCGAAACCTTTTGTACAGTCCGATACATTCATATTCAGAGCTGCAAGCAGAGTAGTTCTGTGGTCATCACCGCTCCCTTCAGCCACGGGGCCCGAAGACTGAATCTGCAAGGATTTTCCATCCTCTGTGCGTCCTCTTTCCTCTATACACTACAGACCCCACAGCAGTCTTTGAAGAGGGAGATCCCATTGTGAGCTCCTGGGGTCAGGGATGATGGGAGTGATCCTATTGTGAGCTCCTGGGGTCAGGGATGATGGGAGTGATCCCATTGTGAGCTCCTGGAGTCAGGGATGATGGGAGTGATCCTATTGTGAGCTCCTGGGGTCAGGGATGATGGGAGTGATCCTATTGTGAGCTCCTGGGGTCAGGGATGATGGGAGTGATCCTATTGTGAGCTCCTGGGGTCAGGGATGATGGGAGTGATCCTATTGTGAGCTCCTGGGGTCAGGGATGATGGGAGTGATCCTATTGTGAGCTCCTGGGGTCAGGGATGATGGGAGTGATCCTATTGTGAGCTCCTGTGGTCAGGGATGATGGGAGTGATCCTATTGTGAGCTCCTGGGGTCAGGGATGATGGGAGTGATCCTATTGTGAGCTCCTGGGGTCAGGGATGATGGGAGTGATCCTATTGTGAGCTCCTGGGGTCAGGGATGATGGGAGTGATCCTATTGTGAGCTCCTGGGGTCAGGGATAATGGGAGCTACGTACACTGGTTCTGCTGCCCTCAGAAGACCAGTAGTTTGCAGCTCTGTGGAATCCACGTGACTGTGATGTCAGAAAGTGTCATCAGCGGTTGATCCCCACACTGAAGGGTCTGCGGCTCACCGTAAGGTGTCTGATCGCCTACAAGCATGAAGATTCCCATAGCTGATAGTCTCCAATACAAGTTGTGATTGCATTTCCCATCGAGCAAAAGCCACATCAGGTACGAAGTGTTATCATGAGTTTAGGGCCCGCAGCGGGCGACTCACCCCTGGCTGCTTCATCTTCTGTAGTGCAAATTTCAGCAGGTAGGAGAGCTGTTCTATGGTCAGCATGGTCATAGCCTTACTCTGCGTCTCGATGCATTCTGCAACTGTGATTTTCTGGAGACAAGAAAACACATCACTAACAAAGAATCAAAGTCTCCCCTCCGCCGAAACCCCCAGAGGCTGCGTACCCAGAGTTTGACAGCATGCTGCACCTACACCACTACCACCCTCTTTGACACCCCAATGAGAACCTCTGTGGACACACATGATACTCGACTAGCATGACGCTACCTTCTTAGACCCTCCACCTCGGCTTCTGCACACTAGAGGCCAGTTGGATCCCCGACTACCCCGGGGGACGGCGGAAAGGGAAGGATCCCCGACTACCCCGGGGGACGGCGGAAAGGGAAGGTTCCCCGACTACCCCGGGGGACGGCGGAAAGGGAAGGTTCCCCGACTACCCCGGGGGACGGCGGAAAGGGAAGGTTCCCCGACTACCCCGGGGGACGGCGGAAAGGGAAGGTTCCCCGACTACCCCGGGGGACGGCGGAAAGGGAAGGTTCCCCGACTACCCCGGGGGACGGCGGAAAGAGAAGGTTCCCCGACTACCCCGGGGGACGGCGGAAAGGGAAGGCTCCCCGACTACCCCGGGGGACGGCGGAAAGGGAAGGCTCCCCGACTACCCCGGGGGACGGCGGAAAGGGAAGGCTCCCCGACTACCCCGGGGGACGGCGGAAAGGGAAGGATCCCCGACTACCCCGGGGGATGGCGGAAAGGGAAGGATCACAGACTGCTTCAAAGATACTGGGCACTTCCAATCTTCAGGAGTCGAATTAAAAGAGGTGTATAGACACTAATGATTCCGAGTGTCAAGGTCTATGCTGAACCGCCTCCTCGCAATGGAGATCCAGAGATACAAAATCTCCCAGGTAAAATTGACACGTGGCAAGTAAGGTCCACTGAGCCAATAACACGTGGAGCCTCACCTCACACTCAGGACAAAACCAGTCGCCCTCAGGCTCAGCGGTCAGTTTCAGACACTTAGCATGATAAACTCTGGGGCAGAGCTCACAGCAGAGGACTTGACCTTCCCGGTGACAAACCCAGCAGTAGAAGTCATTGCGGCCGTCCTGCGGTACAACATCAACAGGGTCTGTGGTGAGTGGCTGCTTCATATAGTAAAACGGACCATGTCTTAGTTCTGACTGAAATGTAGGCAAGAGAGACAGGATTGGGTTCAAAATGCGTGTACACGAACAAGAGACAAAAAGCTCAATGTGCAAAGCAAATGATAAAAATGAAGACAAGACACAAATCTACAAGGTACACTGCCTGAATGAGCGCAATGTGGGGCGTCCGTGTCTGCTGCACGCAGAGCTCTCACGGTGCAGCGACGGGGCTCCCGGGTCTTTGATGCTCTGGCTCCTGGCACATGGCCTTTCTGCTCACAATGGAGATGGATGAGATGTAGACTTTATACAGTAAGTGATTCGGCAGCAGGAGATGCAAAGCAGCAAGGGCTAACTGCAGGAACATCATCAATCTGCTAATAACCGTTAAAGGGCCAGCATACAGCCATCATCCTCTCCTGTCCGGGCAGCACATGTATGTACAGTATTGTGTAAACGTGCTGCAGGCTAAGAAGGTTTTCAAAAATGGAATTGTTAATAGTTTGCATTTTGTGAATTGACAAAAATAAAGTGACTGAACAAAAGACAAAACGTAGTCCCATTAGTATTTGGGGTGAGCGCTCCACCTGCACACCAGAATCAGCTTTTCTCTGTGAATTTGTATGGTCAGGGATTTTGTAGGATTATGGTCAAGCGCATGTTTATCAAGTTGTACCAAACAGGTGATAATGATCACGTTCGTATCTAGGTTGAAACAGTCATTACCTGAAACAGCCATGTAAGAGGCTTAACACTGTGAGGAACAGCCAAACTCTGCTAGAAAGGGGAGGTTGTGGAAGACAGTTTCATGTCACCGCTCATACACCATGACTGATCACAGCAACAAGGCACAAGGTAGTTACACTGTAACAGCAAGGTCTCTCCCAGGCAAAGATTTCACAGCAGACTGCAGTTTTACGATGTGATGTTCAAGCTTTGCTGAATTAGTACAAAGAAATGGCCAACGTCAAGGACTACAGACGCAGCGGTCGGCCAAGGGAACTTAGTGCAGCAACAATCAGTAGATGTCCAGCAGCGCCATCCACTCAGACCTGGCAGACACCTATTAGAAGTCTGCAAACTGTGAATTGCCAGCAGAAATGAAAGAATTGCCACCAAAAAGCCATACCTTCCATGTAAAAAGAGGCAAAGCTACTCAATCATGCATGAAAACATAGGAACCGGGGAGCAGAAAAACGGCAGCAAGTGCTCTGGACTGAGGAGTCACAATGTGAAATATCTGGTGTAACAGAAGGCAGTTTGTTCAGTGAAGCGTGAAGCAGTACAAAAACGAGTGTCTGCAGGCAGCAGTGAAGAGCGGTACAATAACGAGTGTCTGCAGGCAGCAGTGAAGAGCGGTACAATAATGAGAGTCTGTAGGCAGCAATGAAGCATGGTGGAGGAGCGGTACAATTATGAGTGACTGCAGGCAGCAGTGAAGAGCGGCATAATAATGAGTGTCTGCAGGCAGCAGTAAAGCATGGGGGAGGAGCAGTACAATAATGAGTGTCTGCAGGCAGCAGTGAAGCATGGTGGAGGAGTGGTACAATAATGAGTGTCTGCAAGCAGCAGTGAAGCATGGTGAAGGAGCGGTACAATGATGAGTGTCTGCAGGCAGCAGTGAAGCATGATGGAAGAGCGGTACAATAATGAGTGTCCGCAGGCAGCAGTGAAGAGCGGTACTATAATGAGTGTCTGCAGGCAGCAATGAAGCTTGATGGAAGAGCGGTACAATAATGAGTGTCTGCAGGCAGCAGTGAAGAGCGGCACAATAATGAGAGTCTGTAGGCAGCAATGAAGCATGATGGAAGAACGGTACAATAATGAGTGTCTGCAGGCAGCAATGAAGCATGATGGAAGAGCGGTACAATAATGAGTGTCTGCAGGCAGCAGTGAAGAGCGGTACAATAATAAGTTTCTGCAGGCAGCAGTGAAGCATGGGTAAGAGTGCTACAATAATGAGTGTCTGCATGCAATAGTGAAGCATGGGGGAGAGCAGTACAATAATGAGTGTCTGCAGGCAGCAGTGAAGAGCGGTACAATAATGAGTTTCTGCAGGCAGCAGTGAAGCATGTTGGAGCTTGCTGCAAGCTTCGGGTTACATTTCAGCAGATGGAGTTGGGGATTCGGTCGCGATTAATGGGGTCCTCAATACGGAGAAATACAGGCAGATACCCACCCATCATGTAATAACATCATGGAAGAATCTGATTGGCTCCAAATGTATTCTGCAGCAGGACAATGACCCCCAACATCCAGCCGACGCCATTAAGAACTATCTTCAGCGTGGGGAAGAACAAGTAGTCCTGGAAGTGATGATGTGGCTCCACAGAGCCCTGATCTTACATCATGCAGTCTGTCTGGGCTTACATGAAGAGACAGAAGGCTTGGAGCGAGCCGACATCCACAGAAGATCTGGGCTTAGTCCTCCAAGATGTCTGGAACCTCCCTGCTGGGTGCCTTCAAAAACTGTGTGCAAGTGTACGAATAAGAACTGATGAAAGTGGAGGGTGTCGCACCCGATACTGATGGGATTACAGCTCTCTTTTCTTCAGCCACTTTGAATTTTGCTGTTTGACCCAAAAAATATTAACATTTCTATTTTTGAAAGCATTCTTACTCTGCAGCAATTTCTTTGCCGCCTGTTTAAGCCTTTTGCACGTCTCTATATGTAGGTCTCTAGCAGTGTGGGTGATGCAGAGACGGAGCTCGCCTCCCTCAGCCAGGGAAGGACTGTGCAGAAATCTGGGAGGCTTCATCTCAGTCAGGCAGTGTACTAAAAGCAAAATATCATGAAACCTGAAATAATGCAACCGAGGCAATAAAAAGCAATAATGTAGCAAATGATGCAAGCAGCAGCACACGTCGACTCCTCGCAGGCAGCAGCGCACACACACGCATTCACAGGGCAATCCACCCGTCATGCTCCTCACAGCACACCCATGTCAGACGTCACACCTCTGCTTCTAGTCAAAGTCTGTGGTTTTATTCTTACAGCAACAGTAGTAAGTACAAAGATTAAATATAAGAAGGATTCAGCCCTCCCCTCCTGGGATGTTGGGGGAGCTGCACCCGAGATGTTCTGTCAGGTATAAGAAAGGAGCATGGCCAGTGGCTCTGCAGCATCAGAGGCGCTTATGTATGATGCATGACACATGGCCCAGAGGAGCGTCACGGACATAACAGGTGGCCACGTCTGGGGCAGAGGAACTGCTGCAGTGCAATGAGATGTCACTAGCTAACACAATGCTGTACACCCTCTGGAAGCCACTGGCCTCTCCTGTGTGACTGCTGGTAATAACCATGTACTATCTGCACCGGATACTGCAGATCTGCTGTGGTCCCCATGCATGGACTGCGGCTGTGCAACAGCCCATGATCAGAGGGTCTCCGTATGATGTCAGCTGGGTAAATCGAGCTGATGTGGTCATGGTACAGCAAGGATCTAATCCCATAGGATATCAATAGCGACTGGTTCAAATATCACAACCAGAGAAGTCTGGCAGAGGCTCGGGGAGCGACATTTTACCGATTCAGTGAAGAGAAACATTTCTCAACTAAAATGGTAGCGTTGGGTAATAAAAGGGGTTTCTGGGACATAAACAAAAGGTTAAATGAATACTAACCTATCGTGGCCACTGCCCCCATAGATGATTCTATGGCTACTGAAGCATGAACACAGAACCGTATAGGACCGCCGACGCTTCTTGCAACGGGCAGTGGCAGCGCTGGACGGTGAGCCACCGGAACAGGACAGTATTTAATTTCTCTTTACTTTAAAGATACATAACTTCTATTTAATGTCTCGGAAAACCCCTTTAAGAAATGGCTGAGATTTGGCTCCCAGCAACAGTTTCACTAGGAGGCAGAGGGACCTGAGGAGTGGGTGCAGGACACAACAACACAGGTGAGGTGCTGCCAACATTTCTCCGTACCTGGTCTTTGTTATGACTGTTTAACATTCCCGGTTTCTTCTTCTTCTTACTTGGGCTGCTGGACGCGTCCTGAGGAGAATGTCCATTAGATGAATGCTGGGGGCTGGGAAGTTTCCTCTTCTGCCCCGGCCGCTCCGTAGAGCCTGGATCTACAATAAAGCAAACATTGGGTTTACATGGAAGCTGCTGGAGTCCCACCCAGAAGAGGCGACGGATCAGGACATCCCTGTGTATGCACTCCCGGGGCCTAACCCACCAACACATCCATAAAAACACTGAGGGTCTAAATAGCACAACTATGCAGCCAACCAGGCAGATCGGGTCGCCTCTTCTGGCACCTCACTGGTATTTTAGGGGTGTTTATTAGACCACTGCAAGGACAAACTATTCTATAGGGCGTTTCCTCAGGACGAGTTCAGACGTGGCCACTTGCTGCAGTATATGACAATATACACGGATACTTCCACATGTAGCGGAAACGTTCTGCACAGATAAACAAGAATGGTATGAGCGTGAGCATTACGGCCGCTCCCCACACATGCAAGGCCTTTCTGCTACAATATGACAGGGTTTCTCCTATGACAGAATCACCGACCGGGTTGATCAGGGAAATGCGGTGGATATAGTATATCTTGTCTTTAGTAAAGCATGTGACAAAGTATCTCATACCAGACTTATTGATGAAATGACCAAATCTGGGATTGACAAGGCAACTGTTAGGTGGATTCACAACTGGCTGAGTGATCGTACTCAAAGAGTGGTCATAAATGGCTGCACATCCAAGTGGAATTATGTATCAAGTGGGACCACAAGGCTCTGTCCTAGGCCCAATGTTGGTCAACATTGTTATAAATGATCTGGAGGAGGGAATTGTGGGAAACTGAGCAAATTTGCTGACGACACAAAGCTAGGAGGGATAGCCAAGGGTCCATTTAGACAGGACGACTGTGGGGCAAACGACGCCTGACACTCAGCTCATCGTGCATCGTTTATGCTGCATATGACTCTGGACGATGAGCTGATCAGTCAATAAGTCGATGGAGAGGGGCGGTGGGAGTGAGGAGAGAAATCTCCTGCAGCCACCCCGCTGTGAGCCAGTGATATTAGCTCCCTTGCAGCAGCACCGCAGGGGATGAGGGGAGGCCATTGTTTGCCCACACTCGTCCCTTCTAAATGTGCCTTAACACTAGGGAAGAGAGAGAGAGAGAGAGAGAGAGAGAGAGAGAGAGAGAGAGAGAGTATTCAAAAAGATCTAGAAAAGCTTGCACAGTGGTCGGCGACTAACAGAATGGTGTTTAACAAGGGGAAATGCAAAGTCCTACATCTGGGCAAGAGAAATGAAGAAAGCGCATACAGAATGGGAGGAAATGTCCACAACAAACCAGTGGCGTCCAGAGATCGAGCGGCTCCGGTTTACAGCGAGTGAGAAGCTGCTCAGTAGTCACTCAGATTCAGGGAGCAGAGAAGAAACGACTAGAGACCCCAAGGCGAGTTCTTGCTCAGGGTGCTGTCAGGGGCCGTTTGTACGCAGGCCATCACTCAACTGCTCATTCAAGCAATCATTTGGGTGGCTATTGGCCGTGTAAATGTTCCTTTAGCCATATTTCTGACATGCAATCAATCGTCTTAGTCACTAAACTGTCACCAGTCCAGGTATTTGATGTTGTGATAGACATGATGATTAGTCAGTGTAAAATGTCTATTGATTTGTATAAACCAAATGTATTATGCTATTCTAATGACTTTAGCCTAAAGTGGAACTCTGCTGCATAAGGAAAGAGTTAAATCACAGTGTTATATGTTATTGCTTGTGTTCATCTTGGATGTTTCCCCAACCCTGCCCCCACACAGAAACTTCTTAAATAACACAGAGACCTCTCAAACAATGACTTGTCACGAACACAGAAATTCCTTCAGCTAGGACAAAGTCCAAGCTACATTGGACTTGAGAGAGGTGTGGGGAGAGGGAGGCGGGGGTTCTATATGATCCGACAAATGAGAATCTTATATGTTACTGATGTAATCTGTTGCACGCCCATTAAAGGGCGGTTATCATGTGTTATAATAAAAGCCTGAGACTCTACTCATTTAGGTAGAGACTCTCCCGCTTTAGACCAGCATTTGTGTCTGATCTGGTCGATGATGTGTGCACACTATACAATTTGGAAGCTACATAATACCCCGAAGCATGCTGGAGGAAAATATGATCCAGCACAAATTGGCGTCCCTGGGTGGGCCGAATAGAGATTTTTGATTTCTTTCATTCTGGAAAAATACAGAGATCGGCAGATAGCACGCAGAACACAGGGGCCCGAAAATCTACAGAACACGGTAAGATTGCTTTATGTAAATCTACCGATGTGAGCTGATTTCTAACTGCTAATCTGCCTGTTTCTGATCCAGAATGATAAATCAATAAAAGGCAGGTAATATAGTCCTTTCTACTCGGAAAAAAACACAGTTTTAACCTGCCTAAGGGGTATTCTGTATGCTGGGTATGATATGTCTGAGACGGTTAAAGATTGTGTATACAAGACCAAGAGATAAATTCTGTGAGGGTTAATGTGTCAGAAGGGCAGACTTGGCTGTTTTAGTCTGGGGGAAATCGCCAGAGAGAGACACTTACTCCTAGGTAACTAGTGTGAGGTTACGAAAATTTATGATACGCGTCTGCACCTGTATGATTGAGCGTGTTATGTTCTCATATGTGGAAAGGTATATACGCGGGAATTATAGCCGTGGTGTGACGGCATAAGTCTCCGGATATTGTTGAGGTCTTGGTCATTGAAAATAATCGTCAGTCTCTGTGTATAGCTAAATGTCCTGTCCAGATTGTGTGCAGGGAGTGCTGTTGGGGATTACTAGTAGAGGGTGGGTTGTTGCAAAGGTAGGTGAGATATATACCTTGAGCCGTGGTGGGTATTCTCCAGTAATCCTGTCTGTTCGGTATTATAGAATTAATGTGCAGTGTTTATTATTGGGGGAGGGTTACTGATAAGAGAGTGGACTGAAGTTAAGCCACTGAAAGCATTTCCCAATTAACCCTTCTGTTCCCTTTGTCTTGTGTTTTGTAGTGTTAATGTGCATTGTGATATACGAGGGATATAAGAGGTGGAATTTAGTAAAGGAGTTTTACTGTGTCTAGAAAGTTCAAATAGGATAGAATAAGCAGGCAGAATAGAATGAGGGATCAGTACAGGATGTTTTGGAATATGCAAAACATATAGAAACGTTTTACAAAGAATAGGACCAGGAAAAGTTGCAGAAATGAGTATGGTAAGATAGACTGTAGAAAGTTTTCAGTAGATGAGCAGGAAGCCCAGCAGAAAGAAAGGTGTTTTAGCTAGTTTTTGCTAGGAGGTGGTATAATGTAGGAAAGAGATTCAAGAGGGGAAAGCGTGTAGTGGGGGATGTGTATTGCTTATGAACAATGTAATGGCTTTGTGTTGACTACAGCCCCTTCCTGTAATGGCGGCCACACTTGCAATGTTTAAAACCCCACATAGTGTGACTCTGCAGCAAATGTGGTGAGCCCTGCCCCCACCCTGAAGTTACTTCCCCCCTATGTGCTCACTTTCAGGGTGTGTGATGTTACTTCCGGCCATTCCAATCCGGGATATGACTAAGCCCCGCCCCTTCCTCCTCCAGCAGCCATCTTGCCTCACCTGGGAAACTTGTATCCCCGCCCCTTTCTGCTTCTGGCGGCCATTTTGCTGCACTTGGTTGGCCTACATTCCCTAATGCCACTGTATCCAGTGCTAACCTCATGATTGTCTGAAGTAAGGTTTTGTTTGACCGGACTTTGTTACACTCCAAGATGTGGCCACTTTGGATGTGTGATAAGTTCAGGGAAACAAACCTTTGTGAAGATGCAGCTTGGGACATAGTAGATGACTAAGCTGGTTTATAGTGTATGGAAGATTGGAGTTGATGCATGGGGGACAGAGGCCAGGGATCCATGACAGGGGACGCCTTCTCATGGTGTGTTCCCAGGGGCTCTGTTTTTCACTGCCTGCTTCTCCAATGGATGTTCAGACAGATGATGTTATGGAAGGCTCCTACAGATGGAATAATTTCCCTATAGTCACCCAGCAAACTTTTTCATGCAATTTGATGAAGTAATTTTACTTTTTATGTGAGAAAGAGGGACTGACTTGCCCAGAGTAGGATGTTAATTCATCCGTATTCTTTAGTTTTCCTTAAAGGGGTGGTCTCGCGAAACCAAGTGGGGTTATACACTTCCGTATGGCCATATTAATGCACTTTGTAATGTACATTGTGCATTAAATATGAGCCATACAGAAGTTATTCCACTTACCTGCTCCGTTGCTAGCGTCCTCGTCTCCATGGTTCCGTCTAAATTCGCTGGCAGCTTGCTTTTTTAGACGCGCTTGCGCAGTCCGGTCTTCTCCATTCAGCACGAGCCGCTTCAGTGTGCTCCCCGCTACAGCTCTTCTGCGCATGCGCAGACGAGCTGTCACTGCTCGGGAGCGCGCTGAAGCGGTCATTCTGCACCATCCTCTGTTAGAGGAAGGTGCAGAAACTGGAGCTGCCCAGCGGAGAAGCCCAGCCCAGCCCAGCAGCCCCGAGAAGCCTCCCAGGTAAGTGATGGGTCGGGGGGGGGGCTGCCGCTGCGCCGGGCTGCGCCGGGGGGGCTGTCGCTGCGCCGGGGGGGCTGTCGCTAGGCCGGGGGGGGCTGCCGCTGCGCCGGGCTGCGCCGGGGGGGCTGTCGCTAGGCCGGGGGGGGCTGTCGCTAGGCCGGGGGGGGCTGCCGCTGTGATGGGGGGGCTGTCGCTAGGCCGGGGGGGGCTGCCGCTGCGCCGGGCTGCGCCGGGGGGGCTGTCGCTAGGCCGGGGGGGGGCTGCCGCTAGGCCGGGGGAACTAGCGCTGGGCTCCGGAACCTAGCGCTGGGCTCCGGGGCCTTCACCTGGGCTGAGGGTCTAGCGCTGGGGAGCCGGGGGCTAGCGCCGGTTACCTGCTGTCTGGTCGGCGGCTGCGGGGCGTCTGGTCGGCGGCTGCGATGCGTCCGGTTGCCATGGAGACACAGCTGGCGGCGTCTCGGGAGCGCGCACGTCGGGCTGCAGCGAGCGACGGGGAAAGAGCCGGCGGCCATCTTGAGGAAACTTTTATAAGTTGCTGAAACGCTGGAACAGTAAGTACGAACCAACTAGAAATGTCATTTACAGGGGGGCTTTGTAATGTATGTTTAATGGGGGGGACTGGGCAAAAAAAAAAATTAACTGCTTCCTCGAGACATCTCCTTTAAGTCTTTTGTATATTCTAGTGTCAGTCTACACTGAAGCTATAATTATATTCCGACAGGAGAGTGAAAGTTGAATGCTGGACATTCCCTGAAATACTATTACACTGGGTGACGTAAAATTTTACTTGTGTTGCGCCCCCTTGTGTTAAAAAATGCTAACTGCGACCTGAAGAGAAAAAAAAAATCTAGAGGATATTTTCGCTCAGACTTCGCTGCATACAATGTCACCTTGACCTACAAAGTGCTTGTTTTTGTGCCTCTTGGTTTCCTTTTTCAACTTGTACTAGTTTGAACGCAATTACTCTTTTTTCCATTGAGTATTCCGGTTCAAAAGGGGGGAGGCATAGGTGATCTGGGTCATAGATGATCTAGGGCATAGGTGATCTAGGGCATAGGTGATCTGGGTCATAGGTGATCTGGGTCATAGATGATCTAGGTGTTGTAGATCAGCTATTGGGTTTAAAAAAATAAATAAATCAAATAAGATAAAAAGGAAATGAATGATTTTGTGCTACAAGATTCCGAGCCATGTGAAATAGAACATCAGCACGATTATTTAGTACTAATACAGTAAGAAACTGCAGGTATGCAAACAGTTACCGGAACCTCTGTTGATAATGCATATGTTGAGCTTTTTGCAGATGGTACCAGGGTGAGGATTGATTACTCCACATCGGATATGCAGTGGTCACACAACAAGATGTCATAGAAGCAGAAGCTCTGCCTCCGCATGTCTCAGCACAAGAAGCGGAATTGAAGGCCCTCACTGAGGCGAGTAGAGTGGCGAGAGGTAAGACGGCAATCCTTTACACTGACTCCTGGTATGCATCTGGCATAGCTCATGATTACAGCCCAATATGGAAGGCCAGACAGTTTTTACCTTAAGCAGGACAACCAATTGAGAATGGTGCAGCGGTGCAGAGTCTCATGGAGGCCCTACTTCTACCTGACAAAGCTGAGAGTTCGCACAGATTCCTACACTGGAGAAGCGAGAGACGACACCCTCACTGACAGCACAGCAAAGGCAGCGGCCCTCAAGCCGTGGAAGAAAGAAGAAAGATACTGACAGCATGAGTCAGTGGTAAAAACTTTGGACATTGACAAAATTTGGACTTTGATATGCTAAAGACTTTTACAGTTACAAGCCAGCAAGGAAGGAAAGAATAAATGGACCAATATGGGAGCAGCAGAAACAGGACCGTGTATGGTGAACAGTCAACAGCACTTGCCCACCACAGTTCCTGTATCCCATGATGGCCCAGCTGATGGACGGAAAGACCCACCTAGTAAAGCAGCAATGATGACGACGCTTGAAAGAGGACGGGCGACTTCTGGGTTCTCTGTAGCTGCTGCATCATTTGTCCAGTTTAGCATGATCTATGCCATAGGTGAGTCAGGACAGAAGTAAATTTGCCACATCACACTTGCCGGGACCACTCTACCCATTTCAGGGATTGCAAATTGACTACGTTCAGCTCCCACTTGTTGGGAAGTATGAATACGTGCTTGTTGTTGTCGATGTCTTTGCAGGTTGGAGGCTGACCCTGTTACCAAGGCAAACAAGTAGGTAACCGCAAAGAAGCTCATGAACGAGGTAAACTGTGAATATGGGGTACCAGAAGTGATTCAGAGTCAGACAGAGGTATAAACTTCGCAGGTGAATGTAACATGTCATGTCTGCTCTGGGTGTATCCCAGGCCTTTTACATACTCTACCATCTTTAGAGTAGTGGAAAGGTGGAGAGACTTAGTGGCACGCTAAAAAGTAAGATACTTAAAAATGACGCCACTTTGGAAAGACTGTCATCCAATAGCCCTATTCAGTGTTAGATATGAACCCAGGGGGGATCATACATTATCTCCCTACGAGATTGTTTGGGCTAGCCCCAAGGCTAGGTCGTTACTATCCTCAGTAGTTACAATTACAATCTGATGTGTTGACTGAGTATGTGATTTCCGTTGTTAAACCACTAACCAAAGCCTATGCACAGGTGTTCTCTTCCAGACTCAGACACTGGGACACATATCTTGCAGCCTGGGGATTGGGTGTGTGTCAAGAAGTTCCCCAGGAAGCACCCTCTTGAGCCCCGATTTGATGGCCCCTACCAGGTGCTTCTGACTACTACCACAGCTGTGAAACTAGCCGAAGGAGTTACATGGATCCATGCTTCATACTGTAAGAAAGCTTCAGATCCGGGAGACCAGTCTTAGTTGTGCCAAGGACATTACTCTGGTTAGGGCTAGTGAGAGAGGAGGGTGGCAACTGGAATCCTTAGTTGGAAGAATATGAGGGTATGGTTACCTTCTGGTATAACTCGTCCAATGCTCAAGTAGCCGCATATTCCTTCGACTATTGTACTGTGGTCCCGTGTCTAGGCGCAAGATCCCACCGCAGGCCAGATTTAGCTCAGTCCAGCTGGTTATAGGACTTATATACCCGGGGAATACAATATGTTTGCGCCACTGATAACATCTGGGGAGAAGACTACCGTTATTGGGGATTAGTGGGACGGAACACAGGAACCAACTGGTCCTATAAACCGCGAAGTGCCTTAAATAAGAAAGACAAGAGCGGGAAATCCCTAATTAGTCGTATAACCCTCCTTGAGAATAATAAGGACAGTGGGTATTGGAAGGCTGAACTTAGTATGTTGCTTGGTTTTAATGCGGTTGTTACACTAACCATGGGAGATCCAAGCCCGGGGGACGGGGGGACTTACAGTCTGGGGACATACCGGTACGGGAGGACAGATCCCTTAGGGAAGTTTAAAATGAGGGATATGGTAGATGCACCCGAATGGAAGCCTTCACTTAGTCCCGTGCCCATAATTAACCCCCTCCGCTGTAAGATAAAGACCTTGACGAACATGATGATCATAGCCGACCCTACCTTTTGAGGACACCTTGACAGTAGCGACTGGCTACTCTGAGCAGAATCTCTGGTTGGAGTTGATGAGGTACAATGCTAACAGGAGCAACAAGTCTAACTGTTGCGTGTGCGGTAGTGCCCGACCACACTCGGGGATGGTCCCCCTAAATCTCCCTGTAGATGCTGAAGAGTGGTTTATTAGTCTCTTCACGAACATTTCCGCTAATTACACTGTCCGTGAGAAGTGGAAGAAGGAATACTCTATAACTACCTAAGTGTTTTGCACCGGAGAGAGTATTACTGACTACCCTGGAAACTACACCTGCCAGGCAAATAGGCAGGGTGGAGGGAGATTTTTGGGGAACTCATTAACGGGTATGGCTCCTCCTACGGTACGATAGGAGGGGAATGGATGCAGAATCAGGTCCAGTCCTTAGGAGACGTTTACTGGCTTTGTGGAGACATGAGGTAGAGGACCCGCCTGGAGGGTAATTGGACAGGGGAGTGTGCCTTAGTAAAGTCCTTATGCTCCTCCACATCCTGTCAGACAACATTGAGGATAATGAGGTTACCCCCAATAGTTAATTTATCTCGATCCAACTCAGTCTGTGTTTTGTGGTTATCCTGTCATGTTGGTCTATCCTTGTTTTCCGCATAGGTACGGCGGTTCCTTCCAGTCTTGTCACTAGGTAGTGTAGGGTCAGTGTCGGCGGCCTGGACGTGTTCACCATTAGGACTATCTCCAGGAGGGACATTGGTGTGGGTGAAGATTAGGGAGTCCCACGCCGTGCGTACCTGTGCACACTACTAGTATTGCAACATTATGCTAGAGCGAGAAGAGAGACCCCTGGTGGTAGTTTTGATCTACACGTGTACATTGACGTCATAGGATAGCCAAGGGGGGTACCTGACGAGTTTTAAAATTAGAGACCAAGTTAAAGCTAGATTCGAGTCCATTTTCATGATCATTATGGTAAATAAATGTTGACTGGATTAATTATGTTTATTATAATTAGCAGCGGTTTATCAATTATACTAGAGACGCCTTATAGGGACTAGTCGACCAATAGGACCTACCTCGACTATGACTTTTCAAAATAGAATGGCCTTAGATATGACTTTAGCTAAAAAGGGGAGTGTCTGTAAGATGATAGGGGAGACTTGTACCTACATCCCAGACGACACGTGACCCGCGGGTAAAGACGCAGTTGCCATTAAGAAGCTGACCGCACTAACTAAAAAGAGCTAACCTTTGGGACCAGCACTCGCCATGGATGAGTGGGTGGTAAAGGATCCTGGCACAGATGGGCATCGCTATTGTATGTTAACTGATGGTTACCTTTTCTGTTCTAGTCTGCTGTGTTATCCCCTGTGTCAGAGAGACCTGTGAAACTGATGCTGGAAAAGCTACTCCCACAGAAGGAGTGGACAAGTCCTACACCCCCTTGAAGACCCTAAAACGAACCTTCAACGCACTCCGATTATAGGCTCACACGCAGAGAACTGTGAAAATTTGACGGGAAGAGTTAGAGGATAGACACAATTTAAGGGGGAATTGTGATAGACATGATGATTAGTCAGTGTAAAATGTCTATTGATTTGTATAAACCAAATGTATTATGCTATTCTAATGACTTTAGCCTAAAGTGGAACTCTGCTGCATAAGGAAAGAGTTAAATCACAGTGTTATATGTTATTGCTTGTGTTCATCTTGGATGTTTCCACAGCCCTGTCCCCACACAGAAACTTCTTAAATAACACAGAGACCTCTCAAACAATGACTTGTCACGAACACAGAAATTTCTTCAGCTAGGACAAAGTCCAAGCTACATTGGACTTGAGAGAGGTGTGGGGAGAGGGAGGCAGGGGTTCTATATGATCCGACAAATGAGAATCTTATATGTTACTGATGTAATCTGTTGCACGCCCATTAAAGGGCGGTTAGCATGTGTTATAATAAAAGCCTGAGACTCTACTCATTTAGGTAGAGACTCTCCCGCTTTAGACCAGCATTTGTGTCTGATCTGGTCGATGATGTGTGCACACTATACAATTTGGAAGCTACATAATACCCCGAAGCCTGCTGGAGGAAAGTATGATCCAGCACAATGTATTTTAACTCAAGCACACCTGATACAACTAAAGCCCCATTTAGACGGGACGAGTGTGGGGCAAACGATGGACGTCCCTCGCCCCCGGGGCACATACTGGCTGCGGTGCTGCTACTGGGGAGCTAGTATCGCTGGCTCACAGTGGGGCGGCTGCAGGGGATTTCACTCCTCGTTCCCCGCCCCTCTCCACTAACTTAACATAGCAGCCGTTCAGTACTGACCAACTGCTGTTTACACTGAGTGATCAGCTCATCATCCATCGTTGGTGAGGTAGATTCTCCTCAGTATTAGAGATGAGCGAACATACTCATTTAGGGCGTTTTTGCACTAGAGCACCGCTTTTTCCGAGTAACTGACTACTCGGACGAAAAGATTCGGGGGGCGGCGTGGTGGAGCGGGGCGTAGCAGTAGGGAGCAGTGGGGATCTCTCTCTCCCCACTCCCCTCTGCAACCCCCCCGCTCACCCCCCATACACAGAGGTGAGGTAGATTCTCCTCAGTATATACACAGAGGTGAGGTAGAGTCTCCTCAGTATATACACATAGAGATGAGGTAGATTCTCCTCAGTATATACACATAGAGGTGAGGTAGATTCTCCTCAGTATATACACAGAGAGGTGAGGTAGATTCTCCTCAGTATATACACAGAGAGGTGAGGTAGATTCTCCTCAGTATATACACAGAGAGGTGAGGTAGATTCTCCTCAGTATATACACAGAGAGGTGAGGCAGATTCTCCTCAGTATATACACAGAGAGGTGAGGTAGATTCTCCTCAGTATAGACACATAGAGGTGAGGTAGATTCTCCTCAGTATAGACACATAGAGGTGAGGTAGATTCTCCTCAGTATATACACATAGAGGTGAGGTAGATTCTCCTCAGTATATACACATAGAGGTGAGGTAGATTCTCCTCAGTATATACACATAGAGGTGAGGTAGAGTCTCCTCAGTATATACACATAGAGGTGAGGTAGAGTCTCCTCAGTATATACACATAGAGGTGAGGTAGAGTCCCCTCAGTATATACACATAGAGGTGATGTAGAGTCTCCTCAGTATATACACATAGAGGTGAGGTAGATTCTCCTCGGTATATACACACAGAGGTGAGGTATATTCTCCTCAGTATAAGCACATAGAGGTGAGGTAGAGTCTCCTCAGTATATACACATAGAAGGGAGGTAGATTCTCCTCAGAATAAACACATAGAGGGGAGGTAGAGTCTCCTCAGTATATACACATAGAGGTGAAGTAGATTATCCTCAGTATATATACACATAGAGGTGAGGTAGATTCTCCTCAGTATATACACATAGAGGTGAGGTAGATTCTCCTCAGTATATACACATAGAGTTGAAGTAGATTCTCCTCAGTATATACACATAGAGGTGAGGTAGAGTCTCCTCAGTATATACACATAGAGGTGAGGTAGAGTCTCCTCAGTATATACACATAGAGGTGAGGTAGAGTCTCCTCAGTATATACACATAGAGGTGAGGTAGAGTGTCCTCAGTATATACACAGAGGTGAGGTAGAGTCTCCTCAGTATATACACATAGAGGTGAGGTAGAGTCTCCTCAGTATATACACAGAGGTGAGGTAGATTCTCCTCAGTATATACACATAGAGATAAGGTAGAGTCTCCTCAGTATATACACAGAGGTGAGGTAGATTCTCCTCAGTATATACATATAGAGGTGAGGTAGATTCTCCTCAGTATATACATAGCGAGGTGAGGTAGATTCTCCTCACTATATACGCATAGAGGTGAGGTAGCGTCTCCTCAGTATATACACAGAGGTGAGGTAGATTCTCCTCAGTATATACACAGCGAGGTGAGGTAGATTCTCCTCAGTATATACACATAGAGGGGAGGTAGATTCTCCTCAGTATATACACAAAGAGGGGAGGTAGATTCTCCTCAGTATATACACATAGACAGGAGGGAGATTTTCCTCAGTATATACACAAAGAGGGGAGGTAGATTCTCCTCAGTATATACACATAGACAGGAGGGAGATTTTCCTCAGTATATACACATAGACGGGAGGGAAATTCTCCTCAGTATATACACAGAGGTGAGGTAGCGTCTCCTCAGTATATACACAGATGTGAGGTAGATTCTCCCCAGTATATACACATAGAGGTGAGGTAGATTCTCCTCAGTATATACACATAAAGGGGAGGTAGATTCTCCTCAGTATATACACATAAAGGGGAGGTAGATTCTCCTCAGTATATACACATAGAGGTGAGGTAGATTCTCCTCAGTATATACACAAAGAGGGGAGGTAGATTCTCCTCAGTATATACACAAAGAGGGGAGGTAGATTGTCCTCAGTATATACACATAGAGGGGAGGGAGATTCTCCTCAGTATATACACATAGAGGTGAGGTAGATTCTCCTCAGTATATACACATAGAGGTGAGGTAGCTTCTCCTCACTAAATACACATAGAGGTGAGGTAGATTCTCCCCAGTAAATACACATAGAGGTGAGGTAGATTCTCCTCACTATATACACATAGAGGTGAGGTAGATTCTCCCCAGTAAATACACATAGAGGTGAGGTAGATTCTCCTCACTATATACACATAGAGGTGAGGTAGATTCTCCTCAGTATATACACATAGAGGGGAGGTAGATTCTCCTCAGTATATACACATAGAGGTGAGGTAGATTCTCCTCAGTATATACACATAGAGGTGAGGTAGATTCTTCTCAGTATATACACATAGAGGGGAGGTAGATTCTCCTTAGTATATACACATAGAGGTGAGGGAGATTCTCCTCAGTATATACACATAGAGGTGAGGTAGATTCTCCTCAGTATATACACATAGAGGTGAGGTAGCTTCTCCTCACTAAATACACATAGAGGTGAGGTAGATTCTCCCCAGTAAATACACATAGAGGTGAGGTAGATTCTCCTCAGTATATACACATAGAGGTGAGGGAGATTCTCCCCAGTAAATACACATAGAGGTGAGGTAGATTCTCCTCACTATATACACATAGAGGTGAGGTAGATTCTCCTCAGTATATACACATAGAGGGGAGGTAGATTCTCCTCAGTATATACACATAGAGGTGAGGTAGATTCTCCTCAGTATATACACATAGAGGTGAGGTAGATTCTTCTCAGTATATACACATAGAGGGGAGGTAGATTCTCCTTAGTATATACACATAGAGGTGAGGGAGATTCTCCTCAGTATATACACATAGAGGTGAGGTAGATTCTCCTCAGTATATACACATAGAGGGGATGTAGATTCTCCTCAGTACACACACATAAAGGGGAGGTAGATTCTCCTCAGTATATACACATAGATGGGAGGTAGATTCTCCTCAGTATATACACATAGAGGTGAGGTAGATTCTCCTCAGTATATACACATAGAGGTGAGGTAGATTCTCCTCAGTATATACACATAAAGGGGAGGTAGATTCTCCTCAGTATATACACATAGAGGTGAGGTAGATTCTCCTCAGTATATACACATAGAGGTGAGGTAGATTCTCCTCAGTATATACACATAAAGGGGAGGTAGATTCTCCTCAGTATACACACACGGAGGTGAGGTAGATTCTCCTCAGTATATACACATAGAGGTGAGGTAGATTCTCCTCTGTATATACACATAGAGGGGAGGTGGATTCTCCTCACTATATACGCATAGAGGTGAGGTAGATTCTCCTCACTATATACGCATAGAGGTGATGTAGATTCTCCTCACTATATACGCATAGAGGTGAGGTAGATTCTCCTCATTATATACGCATAGAGGTGAGGTAGATTCTCCTCAGTATATACACATAGAGGTGAGGTAGATTCTCCTCACTATATACGCATAGAGGTGAGGTAGATTCTCCTCACTATATACGCATAGAGGTGAGGTAGATTCTCCTCACTATATACGCATAGAGGTGAGGTAGATTCTCCTCACTATATACGCATAGAGGTGAGGTAGATTCTCCTCACTATATACACATAGAGGTGAGGTAGATTCTCCTCAGTATATACATAGCAAGGTGAGGTAGATTCTCCTCAGTATATACATAGCGAGGTGAGGTAGATTCTCCTCAGTATATACATAGCGAGGTGAGGTAGATTCTCCTCAGTATATACACAAAGAGGTGAGGTAGAGTCTCCTCAGTATACGCACATAGAGGTGAAGTAGATTATTCTCAGTATATACACATAAAGTTGAGGTAGATTCTCCTCAGTATATACACATAGAGGTGAAGTAGATTATTCTCAGTATATACACATAGAGGTGAGGTAGATTCTCTTCACTATATACGCATAGAGGTGAGGTAGCGTCTCCTCAGTATATACACATAGAGGTGAGGTAGATTCTCCTCAGTATATACATAGCGAGGTGAGGTAGATTCTCCTCAGTATAGACACATAGAGGTGAGGTAGATTCTCCTCAGTATATATACACATAGAGGTGAGGTAGATTCTCCTCAGTATATACACATAGAGGTGAGGTAGATTCTCCTCAGTATATACACATAGAGGTGAGGTAGATTCTCCTCAGTATATACACATAGAGGTGAGGTAGATTCTCCTCAGTATATACACATAGAGGTGTGGTAGATTCTCCTCAGTATATACACATAGAGGTGAGGTAGATTCTCCTCAGTATATACACATAGAGGTGAGGTAGATTCTCCTCAGTATATACACATAGAGGGGAGGTAGATTCTCCTCAGTATATACACATAGAGGGGAGGTAGATTCTCCTCAGTATATACACATAGAGGTGAGGTAGATTCTCCTCAGTATATACACATAGAGGTGAGGTAGATTCTCCTCAGTATATACACAAAGAGGTGAGGTAGATTCTCCTCAGTATATACACATAGAGGTGAGGTAGATTCTCCTCAGTATATACACATAGAGGTGAGGTAGATTCTCCTCAGTATATACACACAGAGGTGAAGTAGATTCTCCTCAGTATATACACATAGAGGTGAGGTAGATTATCCTCAGTATATACACATAGTGGTGAGGTAGATTCTCCTCAGTATATACACACAGAGGTGAGGTAGATTCTCCTCAGTATATACACAGAGGTGAGGTAGATTCTCCTCAGTATATACACATAGAGGTGAGGTAGATTCTCCTCAGTATATACACATAGAGGTGAGGTAGATTCTCCTCAGTATATACACATAGAGGGGAGGTAGATTCTCCTCAGTATATACACATAGAGGGGAGGTAGATTCTCCTCAGTATATACACATAGAGGTGAGGTAGATTCTCCTCAGTATATACACATAGAGGTGAGGTAGATTCTCCTCAGTATATACACATAGAGGGGAGGTAGATTCTCCTCAGTATATACACAGAGGTGCGGTAGATTCTCCTCAGTATATACACATAGAGGGGAGGTAGATTCTCCTTAGTATATACACATAGAGGTGAGGTAGATTCTCCTCAGTATATACACATAGAGGGGAGGTAGATTCTCCTCAGTATATACACATAGAGGTGAGGTAGATTCTCCTCAGTATATACACATAGAGGTGAGGTAGAGTCCCCTCAGTATATACACATAGAGGTGATGTAGAGTCTCCTCAGTATATACACATAGAGGTGAGGTAGATTCTCCTCAGTATATACACACAGAGGTGAGGTAGATTCTCCTCAGTATATACACATAGAGGGGAGGTAGATTCTCCTTAGTATATACACATAGAGGTGAGGTAGATTCTCCTCAGTATATACACATAGAGGGGAGGTAGATTCTCCTCAGTATATACACATAGAGGTGAGGTAGATTCTCCTCAGTATATACACATAGAGGTGAGGTAGAGTCCCCTCAGTATATACACATAGAGGTGAGGTAGATTCTCCTCAGTATATACACATAGAGGTGAGGTAGATTCTCCTCAGTATATACAGATAGAGGGGAGGTAGATTCTCCTCAGTATATACACATAGAGGGGAGGTAGATTCTCCTCAGTATATACACATAGAGGGGAGGTAGATTCTCCTCAGTATATACACATAGCGGGGAGGTAGATTCTCCTCAGTATATACACATAGAGGTGAGGTAGATTCTCCTCAGTATATACACATAGAGGGGAGGTAGATTCTCCTCAGTATATACACATAGAGGGGAGGTAGATTCTCCTCAGTATATACACATAGCGGTGAGGTAGATTCTCCTCAGTATATACACATAGAGGTGAGGTAGATTCTCCTCAGTATATACACATAGAGGGGAGGTAGATTCTCCTCAGTATATACACATAGCGGGGAGGTAGATTTCTATGCCAAATCTTATGCCTTACAAATTGGGAAGTTAGAGAATTAGTGGCGAGTCCGTTAGTAAATGAGGGTATATATATCTACAGAGGTAGTGCAGTCCCAGGGCACAGCTTTATGTCCATCGGTACACGACGGAGAAGGACAATGACGACAACATATAGTGACAGAACATGTGGTGATGGTCGCACCTCTCTTGTCCTGCACCGAGGTATATCAGATCCATCTATACTCCACAGGTAGACTCCCTTCTGAAGACCATTCCACTCTGGGCGGTGACTGCCTGAGGAATGTAAAGGCACAGGGACCCAACCCTACATCTCCTTGCATTTTTAACATTGGCCAAAATCCGATGGATTGCCAGCAGCACCCCTCAGTGCAATCAGCAGAGAGGGGGATATTGCACGCTTTTCCCCTCACTTCCCAATCAGTGCCCCCTGAAAATGAGCAGCCAGAAACTTGTAATGTTACATATGGACATGTAGGGCGCCTTCACATGTAGCCTAAATACTAGAAGCAGAAGCCGCGCGGAGGAGACGCCCACTAGAAATCCGCAGCGGCTGTGAAAAAGGCTGCAGAGTGCCACCGCACAGCAAGGCTGCTTCTACGCTGCAGGCGTTTATTGCAGAATTCAGTCCTTGAAACAAAAAGGGTTCAGCTGAAAAGAGGGTCCGCCTTAAAAATGATGAGGGGTCACCAAATGACACGATTTAGGTGTGGATTGGGTCTCGCGGTCTCCCTGTGTACCAGCTGCAGGTACAGCCGTGTGAAGTCGGCCCTCAGGTTTATTCTAAGGATGTGGTTAAATCATGATTTATCATAAAACCGCAGTAAATTTTTGGGTTTTCTCCAAAACTGGAACAAAACTATGGCATTTTGGGAACATTTTGTGTTGATGACAGCAGCGATTACAATTTGACCACACCATGCGAAGACCTGGATACTGTAGCACTGCATCATGGGAAAGGACTTCTCTGACTGCAAACGACAAAGTGAAGGCTTTACCTGACACACTGCAGCTTTGGGTGTGACTGGAGCAGAAGGGGACGTTCACACATAGTAGAAATGGTGCAGGTTTTGTGTTACGGAGAATGGGTACCACAAGTAACATCACTGAGGTGGATTTTGATGTAGAATTCGCCCTTTTTATTAAAGGGCTGAAATCTGCTGCAGGTCCACGCCAAAAATGACATCAAAACCCGCATCACTGGTGTGGATCATGACGCGGTACTACATGAGAACTTACCCCAAGGCTCCTTTGACACAACCATGTATGAAGTGTTGATCAACGCTCATCTACTGGGCCTTTATGGGGCCATTACGGGATAGCTGGTAATGTACAGGTAATCGTGGTAACAGGCAGGCTGCAGCCGCTGGTGCTTGTATAAAACTCTACTAGGGGTGAAGGACAGGTTATGGGGGAGGCCCGTCAGCGGTATATAGTGTGCTGCCCACAACAATCATGTTTTTGTGCCACATTAGAAATGCATACGTTGGTTGATCAGTGCCACCTCCACCTGCCCTGATGATCCCCATTCATCCCGGTCATCGGTGTCAGCAGCCAATTCCCAGCTTATATCTGGAAGAGATGTGCTGCCGACCAGGAGGACTTATTTGTGCTGCATGAAAGATGTAATGGCCGGTAATTATCAGGCATGGGAACGTCACGCCCGGTAATTGTTGGTCACGTAAAAGGCGGTGCAGTCTGGAGGAGGAGAGGGGATCCCCTTACCCGGATTACATGACTAGTCGGGGGAAGTCATTAGACACACATACTAATGGGAGCCGCACCATCCAGCTCTGTGTGTATATGTACATCTGCACAATGACAATGGGCTCAGTCATCACACTCACTGGACTGCTGGCCGTCTCCATGATCCTGCGGTAACCCCTCTGGATACGTGACTGCAGGACCTGCAACACAAAGCAAACATCATCAGTGATGATACAGCCGGACATATCCCTGCAGTGTGGGAGGGGTGAACAAGCTGGGAGTACTAAAGGGTAGAGTTGGAAGGGACCTCGGGGCTCATCGGGTCCAGCCCCTGCTGTATAGCACAAGGCCCAGGGAAGGCCTTCTACTAGACTTGTTTCATACTGGATTGCTAACTTGTGTGAATAAAGCAGAGAAGTATATATCAAGTATCTACATAATGTGAGGCGACCTTGCACTGGGAGGCAATGGTTGGTTCCAGGACCCCCAGTGAAGGAAGTGTGAACCATTTTGTGACTCCTCAAATTCTAGAAATAGGTGTACTGTAGCGCAAGGGATCCTACACATTATCTATTCTGCTTCTTATGGCCGCGGCCGGGCTAGATCCCGCTGCGAGTACTCACACAGCAGGATGCAGAGCCGTGCCCCTGCAGAGACCTGCGGCTCACGCGCTCCCAGCGTCTTCGGTCTCTGCCATGTGCCAGCTGCCAGTCAGCCGGCGCATGCACAGAGAGCAGCCGCCCGGCATTACTGACATTTCTGTGCAGGCCTCTGCAAGACCCGCCCAGAAATAGGACATGCTGCGATTTGTTATCACGCGGACAATTCGCGGCTGTGTGCAAAGGATTATGTTTTGCAATGCAATCCTATGCAGGCGAGCACAGGCGGAAATTCTGCAGAAAATCCCGCTGCAGAATTTCCGCCTGTGTGCAGGGGGCCTATCTGTTAATACTTTGCAGGTCTCCTTTGGTCCCAATGGCATCAGATACTCGCCGTGGTATACTCTCTAGTCATGTATAAAATACTTCAGCTGGTATTTCCCTCCATTCATCCTGCAAACGTCTGGCCAGTTCTCTCAGCAGAAATGGACACGGTTGATACTTCCAGTTTGCCTCAGCGACGTCCAGTAGGGTTCAGGTGTGAATCTGTGCAGGCCGATCCGATCGTGAAACATCTGCATCTTCAAACCAACGTAACCCAGCGGACCGAGACCATGTGATGTAAGATACCCCGCGACCATAAAGGAAGCTCCGACGTACACATTCAGGCGGGTGGCGTTCTCCAGGCTCCTCCACACTCAAGGACGCTCCCCCTCCAGTAAGTGATTCTTCAGTCGCAGGAACGGTTATCACTGGGATGAGCTGCTGGGCACTGTCTGCCGGACAGCTTGTCCAGCGTGAAAGGACCAGAAGCAAGCACACCCTAAATACACAGTATACGGGGGACACAGCAGCTCCCATCGGTCTGGTACCCGCGTCTTCTGTGCTGACTGTTTTCATCCAGGCACATGAGGGTCCTGTACTAAAGAGATTCGGGGACGGTTTTGCTGCAATTGTGGGGGGGGGGGAGGGGGGGAGGGGGGCCGCCAATAGCAGTTTTTTCTGGTGTGGTTTTTGTGCTGCTTTTATTGCACTAGAAGAAGAAACATAAAGGGGAGAATACTAAGGCAGCCCTTACACACAGGACTTCTATTCCTCCGGTATCTTCATGGAAAGACTTAGGTTCAAGTGAACAGTGTGCAGGGAGGGGAGGAGGTAAGCTGTGACTATTGTGAATGGTGGCTCCTGTGTTATCTATATATGGGTGTCTCCTCTCAGTGTAATCCTGCCTGTGCAGGGAGGGGAGCTGTGACTATTGTGAATGGTGGTTCCTGTGTTATTTTTATATAGGTGTCTCCTCTCAGTGTAATCCTGTCTGTACAGGGAGGGGAGGAGGTGAGCTGTGACTATTGTGACTGGTGGTCCTGTGTTATCTATATATAGGTGTCACTTCTCAGTGTAATCCTGCCCGTGATGAAAATGTAGGTGAAATTGTAGAGGGTGATGGGGAAAAAATAAATCTATTAAATAGCTTTTTGTCCAGTGTATTCACAGAGGAAAATGAAATGTCTGATGAGATGCAGAGGGATAAAGTAAGCTCTCCACTAAATGTCACCAGCCTAAGCCAGGAAGAAGCGAAGAGCCATCTTAAAAAGATTGAAAAAAACAAATCACTGGGTCCCGATGGCGTACACCCCCGGGTTCTAAAGGAATTAAGTAATGTGATACAAAGACCCCGGTTCACTTATATTTAAGGACTCCATAGTGACGGGTCTGTTCCACTGGATTGGTGCCGATATTGAAGGGATGACCCCGGAATCAACAGGCCGGTAAAGTCCCTTTTACACATCCGATTATCGCTTAAAGAGCCGCACGACTGAACAAACTGCTGACGGCTTTGAATACAATGACTGGCATCTGACAATCTGTATATTTCCTCATTCGCTGGGCATGTGTTTGTGGGAGAGATTATCTGGCCAGGAGATTGTATTGTCTTTCTCCCTTGCATACACAATGAGTATATTGTCTTCTCCTGGCATGAGTCAATATTGCACTCATTGTGTATGCAAAGCAACGAGACCATCAGCACCATTAAGCCA
This sequence comes from Eleutherodactylus coqui, assembly GCF_035609145.1. Lineage (NCBI taxonomy): Eukaryota > Metazoa > Chordata > Amphibia > Anura > Eleutherodactylidae > Eleutherodactylus > Eleutherodactylus coqui. The sequence goes on along the minus strand of NC_089849.1, from coordinate 2,382,007 downwards.
CTGAACAGACTGAACGACCTGCATTAAAGGGAAGGCTTCTCAGCGGCTTAATAGTGGATTTTATGCCAGCCAAAAACCCGCACTGAAAAACAATTGACTGACTAGTGCGCGACTACCGTGGTTACATGGAACAAATATCACCCGCTTTTGGCCATAATAGTTACGTGTAAAAGGGTCTTAAGTCTGACTTCTATTGTGGGTGAAATGTTTGAGGGGTTTCTAAGAGATGCCATCCTGGAGGACCTCAAGGAAAATATATGTATAACTCCGATCAGCGGGTTTATGAGAGATTGCTCCAGTCACACCACCCTGATCAGCTTCCACGAGGAGGTAAGTTCTAGAAGGACCGGGGAGTCACTGGATCTTGTGTATCTGGGCTCTCCTAAAGGGTTTGATGCTGTGCCGCATGAAAGGTTGGTATATAACATGAGATGCTTGGTCTGGGGAGAATGTGTGTAAGGGGGTAACTGGTCAGTGATAGAAAGCAGAGGGGGTTATAAATGGGACATGCTCTGATCGTGAGGAGCTGGAGGTCCCAGAACCCCCCATCCTTGTCGGACATAATCCATTTACTGACCACATGATAATGGAGAACATTTTTGCCCTGAGACAGGACAAAACTACCAGTTTTAAAGAACAATGGACCCCTTGGATTACCCATTTTCAACTGCACCACATGAACACCAGGTTAAACTCCTAAAAGATAAGTCATCTCTGTCATATGCTAACTGGGTTACATAGATACCAGTGAATTATTACACTAACCCCCCCCCCCCCCCCCAGTTATCCTATAGTTACCACAAACGAATTGTATAATATTTCTTAAGCAAACTTTCATGCTCAAGTCTAGTAAATGTTACTATCCCAATACATGTAACGTATGTATGATTGCTGCTACATAATCAAACCTGTTAGGATTAAAAAGGTTATAAAAACCATTGAACAATACATGGGACATACTCTGATTGGGTCGCCGTTACTAATGGGGTACCACAGGGGGCAGTACTGGAGGGGTCAATGGTACTAGTGTGGTACCACAGGGGGCAGTACTGGAGGGGTCAATGGTACTAGTGTGGTACCACAGGGGGCAGTACTGGAGGGGTCAATGGTACTAGTGTGGTACCACAGGGGGCATTACTGGAGGGGGGTCACCGGTACTAGTGGGGTACCACAGGGGGCAGTATTGGAGGGGTGACCATTACTAGTGGGGTACCACAGGGGGCAGTATTGGAGGGGTCACCATTACTAGTGGGGTACCACAGGGGGCAGTATTGGAGGGAGTCACTGGTACTAGTGGGGTACCACAGGGGGCAGTATTGGAGCGAGTCACTGGTACTAGTGGGGTACCACAGGGGGCAGTATTGGAGGGGGTCACCATTACTAGTGGGGTACTGTAGGGGGCAGTATTGGAGGGGTCACTATTACTAGTAGGGTACCACAGGCGGCAGTGTTGGAGGGGTCACCATTACTAGTGGGGTACTGCAGGGGGCAGTATTGGAGAGGTCACTATTACTAGTAGGGTACCACAGGGGGCAGTGTTGGAGGGGTCACCATTACTAGTGGGCTAGTGGGGTACCACAGGGGGCAGTACTGGAGGGGTCACCGATACTAGTGGGGGGCCACAGGGGGCAGTATATAAGGGGTCACCATTACTAGTGGGGTACCACAGGGGGCAGTATTGGAGCGGTCACCATTACTAGTGGGGTACCACAGGGGGCAGTATTGGAGCGGTCACCATTACTAGTGGGGTACCACAGGGGGCAGTATTGTAGGGGGTCGCCATTACTAGTGGGGTACCAAAGGGGGCAGTATTGGAGGGGGTCGCCATTACTAGTGGGGTACCACAGGGGGCAGTATAGAAGGGGTCACCATTACTAGTGGGGTACCACAGGGGCAGTATTGGAGCAGTCACCATTACTAGTGGGGTACCACAGGGGTAGTATTGGAGGGGGTCACCATTACTAGTGGGGTACCACAGGGGGCAGTATTGGAGCGGTCACCATTACTAATGGGGTACCACAGGGGGCAGTATTGGAGTGGTCACCATTACTAGTGGGGTACCACAGGGGGCAGTAGAGGAGGGGGTCACCATTACTAGTGGGGTACCACAGGGGGCAGTATTGGAGGGGGTCACCATTACTAGTGGGGTACCACAGGGGGCAGTATTAGAGGGGGTCACAATTACTAGTGGGGTACCACAGGGGGGCAGTATTGGAGCGGTCACCATTACTAGTGGGGTACCACAGGGGGCAGTATTGGAGCGGTCACCATTACTAGTGGGGTACCACAGGGGGCAGTAGAGGAGGGGGTCACCATTACTAGTGGGGTACCACAGGGTGTAGTATTGGAGGGGGTCACTATGACTAGTGGGGTACCACAGAGGGCAGTATTGGAGCGGTCACCATTACTAGTGGGGTACCACAGGGGGCAGTATTGGGCCCTATTCTTTTTAATATATTGATACTCTGGTAGAAGGATTGTGCAGAAAAGTATAATTATTTGCAGATGATACAAAACTATAAAGTAACACAAGAGGAGAGACTGCGGGTCCATATAGATCGATCTGGATACGGGTCCACATAGATCGATCTGGATACGGTGCCACATAGATCGATCTGGATACGGGTCCACATAGATCGATCTGGATACGGGTCCACATAGATCGATCTGGATACGGGTCCACATAGATCGATCTGGATACGGGTCCACATAGATCGATCTGGATACGGGTCCACATAGATCGATCTGGATACGGGTCCACATAGATCGATCTGGATACGGGTCCACATAGATCGATCTGGATACGGGTCCACATAGATCGATCTGGATACGGGTCCACATAGATCGATCTGGATACGGGTCCACATAGATCGATCTGGATACGGGTCCACATAGATCGATCTGGATACGGGTCCACATAGATCGATCTGGATACGGGTCCACATAGATCGATCTGGATACGGGTCCACATAGATCGATCTGGATACGGGTCCACATAGATCTGGATACGGGTCCACATAGATCTGGATACGGGTCCACATAGATCTGGATACGGGTCCACATAGATCGATCTGGATACGGGTCCACATAGATCTGGATACGGGTCCACATAGATCTGGATACGGGTCCCCATAGATCTGGATACGGGTCCCCATAGATCTGGATACGGGTCCACATAGATCTGGATACGGGTCCACATAGATCTGGATACGGGTCCACATAGATCTGGATACGGGTCCACATAGATCTGGATACGGGTCCACATAGATCTGGATACGGGTCCACATAGATCTGGATACGGGTCCACATAGATCTGGATACGGGTCCACATAGATCTGGATACGGGTCCACATAGATCTGGATACGGGTCCCCATAGATCTGGATACGGGTCCACATAGATCTGGATACGGGTCCACATAGATCTGGATACGGGTCCACATAGATCTGGATACGGGTCCACATAGATCTGGATACGGGTCCACATAGATCTGGATACGGGTCCACATAGATCTGGATACATTGGGGGCAGCTGAGGGGTAACACGGATACATGTACGGTCCTGCAGACGGGCAGGGAATACATGTCACCATTACACACTACATGGGAAACCACTGGGGACCCCGACATGGAGAAGGACTTGGGGGTTTATAACTGGAAGCTTAAGGCCTAATGTCCATGGGCGGTTTGGATTCCATATGTTGGAGCCCGTAGCGGAATCCGACCCTGCCTGTGGCCGAGGACACTGCGTTACTTGTCCGGGGCTTGCTGTAACTGGTCTGCGGATGTGTGTGGAAGCGCCGGTTGGCGCACATGTGCAGTACTTTTCTTTTAAACTCCTGCTTTCCCGCGGAATTCGCGGCCCATCTGCAATTGAATTGCGAACGGGCCCTGCATCGGATGACTTCCATTGGCCTCAAGCACCCGCACTGAAACAGAGCATGCCGTGATTTGTTTTCCGGAGACCAAAAGGTCCGCAAATCAAATCCTCATGCTTCATTTCATTTGCGGACGCCCATATGTCCCTATGGGAAGCTTGATTTGCAGGTACCTTGTGCGAATTCTGCAGATCATACCTGCCTGTAGACATTGGGCCTTACTAGAGCAACCAGCGTCAGGCAGCTGCTGCCAAGGCAGATAGGATCATGGGGGGAATCATAAGAGGTCTAGGGTCACATGACAAGAACATTGTTCTTTCTCTTTACAAGTCACTGCTCAGACCACACAGGGAATATTGTGGACAGTTTTGGGCAGCAATACTCAAGTAGGACATATCAGAGCTTGAGCGGGTACAAAGGGGGCAACTAAAGTAATAAGTGGAATGGGCGTTTAACAAAAAAAAAGCAGCTAATGGGCGCTCCAATAACTATGTATAGATATATCATGGTCAGTACAGAGATCTCTCCCATCATCTATTATACCCAGGACTGTAACAAGGGGGCGCTCCAATAACTATGTATAATATATCAGGGGTCAGTACAGAGATCTCTCCCAACACCTATTATACCCAGGACTGTAACAAGGGGGCGCTCTAATAACTATGTAGAGATATATCAGGAGTCAGTACAGAGATCTCTCCCATCATCTATTATACCCAGGACTGTAACAAGCGGGCGCTCTAATAACTATGTATAATATATCAGGGGTCAGTACAGAGATCTCTCCCAACACCTATTATACCCTGGACTGTAACAAGGGGGCGCTCTAATAACTATGTATAATATATCAGGGGTCAGTACAGAGATCTCTCCCATCATCTGTTATACCCAGGACTGTAACAAGGGGGCGCTCTAATAACTATGTATAATATATCGGGGGTAAGTACAGAGATCTCTCCCAACACCTATTATACTCAGGACTGTAACAAGGGGGCGCTCTAATAACTATGTATGGATATATCAGGGGTTAGTACAGAGATCTCTCCCATCATCTATTATACCCAGGACTGTAACAAGGGGGCGCTCTAATAACTATGTATAATATATCAGGAGTCAGTACAGAGATCTCTCCCATCATCTATTATACCCAGGACTGTAACAAGGGGGCGCTCTAATAACTATGTATAATATATCAGGGGTCAGTACAGAGATCTCTCCCATCATCTATTATACCCAGGACTGTAACGAGGGGGCGCTTTAATAACTATGTATAATATATCAGGGGTCAGTACAGAGATCTCTCCCATCATCTATTATACCCAGGACTGTAACGAGGGGGCCCTCTAATAACTATGTATAATATATCAGGGGTCAGTGCAGACATCTCACCCATCATCTATTACAGGGGTCCCCAACCACCAGGCCGCGCCGTTGGGTGGTTAGCGCAGGTCCGCGGCACCGCCCGCTGCCTTGTGTTATGTGGCTCGCGGCGTGCCGACGCCGCTCACCACTGAAGTGATTACCAGCGGGGGCGCCGCAGCTCCCCGCTGGTAATCGGGCTGATCCCGGCACACACTGACGTGTGCAGCCCGGAACGCTTCCTCCCCGAGACCCCTGCTCACTAGTTCCGCAGGAGAGGACTCGGGGAGGAAGCATTCCGGGCTGCACACGTGAGGGCAAGCAGACAGAGAGCGACGCTGATAGCAGGGAGGAGGTAAGTATATGGGTTGGGGGGCTGCTTACTACTGGGGGAAGGGGGGGGGGGGGGGCTACTTAGTACGGGGGAAGGGGCTGCCTATTACAGGGGAAGGGAGGGCTGCCTATTACTGGGGGCGGGACCTGCTTATTACTGGGGGTGATGCTTACTGGGGGGGTGGGGGCTACTTTTTACAGGGGAAGGGGCTGCCTATTACTGGGGGGGTGCCTATTACTGGAGGGGACCTGCTTATTACTGGAGGGGACCTGCTTATTACTGGAGGGGACCTGCTTATTACTGGGGGTGGGGGGGGCTACTTATTACAGGGGAAGGGGGGTGCCTATTACTGGGGGTGGGGTGCTGCCTATTACTGGGAGCGGGACCTGCTTATTACTGGGGGTGATGCTTAGTGGGGGGGGGGGAGGGGCTACTTATTACAGGGGAAGGGGCTGCCTGTTACTGGGGGGGGGGGGGGGCTGCTAATTAATGGGGGGGGGGGGATTGCTTACTGGGGGTGGGGCGCTGCCTATTACTGGGGGTGGGGCGCTGCCTATTACTGGGGGTGGGGCGCTGCCTATTACTGGGGGTGGGGCGCTGCCTATTACTGGGGGTGGGGCGCTGCCTATTACTGGGGGTGGGGCGCTGCCTATTACTGGGGGTGGGGCGCTGCCTATTACTGGCACAGGACCTGCTTATTACGGGGGGGGGGGGGGACCTGCTTATTACTGAGAGGTGGGGGCTGTCTATTACTGGGGGGGGGGGGGAGAGAAATTATATGCTGCCCTATGTGTGTGCTGGGGAGGGGGGGATAGATTATATACTGCCCTATGTGTGTGCTGCCAGGTGGAGTGTGGGGGGGGGTATATTATATTGCCCTATGTGTGTACTGCCAGGACATTCTAAATGGCATAATTAAATAAGAATGCGCTAAACTCCAACCCCCTTCATAGCCCCGCCCCATATAACCAAAGGCCCGCCCAACCCTGCCGGGCCTTGTAAAAATGGTCTTGCTTGAAGCCGGTCCCTGGTGCCAAAAAGGTTGGGGACCACTGTAATAGATGATAGGAGAGATCTCTGTACTTACCCCGATATATTATACATCGTTATTAGAGCGCCCCCTGGTTACAGTCCTGGGTATAATAGATGATGGGAGAGAA